>NC_060122.1:814726486-815044403 GCF_021461395.2 Schistocerca americana | reverse complement strand
TTTATAAGTGGGTAGAAAAGTTCAAAAACGGTCAAACTTCATTGCCTGACGAGCAGCGCCGTGGCCGGACAGATGACCTGTCAACTGCTTCTCTTGAAACTCCCACTGCCGACACTATTCGTGAAGACCGAAGTATTATAGTTGAACATACAACAAAAACATTTCCAATAAGTTTTGGCGCAATTAGTAACGTTATCAGTAAGATGCTCAAATCTAGAAAAAGTGCAGGGTAGGTGCCAAAAGAACTGACGAAACAACACAAGAAAACGAGACTCAGAGCCTGAATATTTGACATAACACTATGAAAGGGAAGGTGACCGTTTTCTAAACAAGAACTTTAACGTGTTATGAAACTTCGTATCAACATTTTTAATTAGAGTCCAAAACACAAAGCATGAATCGAACCAAACCAGATCACCGGTCTGAAAGAAATTCAGAAACCAAGCATCAGCGGGAAAAGTCACGTTGACTGCCTTATGGGATGCCCGAGATGTCATATTCTGCGATTATCTGGAAGATTGGAGTACAATAAACTCTGTCTACAACTCAGGCATGCTGATGAACCAAGGAAAGCCAGGAAAGAGAGAAGAAACGTCTCGGATCTTAAAGATAAGGCGTGATACTGCCATACGACATTGTTCGCCATCACGCCGCCCAGAAACCATTACAAATGGGTTGGAAGGCAGTAGCTCATTCTCCCAACAGTCCAGATTTGGCGCCCTCGGGTTTTCATTTGTTTTGTCCTCTCGATGGCGCATTACGTGCAAAAACGTTCAGCAACGACGAGGAGGCCAAATAAGTAGTGGGAAAGTGGCTCAAACAACGAGACAAAAACTTCTTTGGATCAGTTTAAAAAAACAGTTTGTCGCTGGGAGAAGTGTATTAATATTATTGCGATATGCACTAGCAAATTGCAAATATGGTTTGACATCAGTTGTACATTTTACTAGCGACCCATGAAAATCTGTGCCGAAACAGGATTTCCCGCTTATCGCGAACGCTCGCCTGAACCACCTCGGCTATCCGTGCACTCCTCCCGGATTGTCTCAGAGTTTCATATGTTATATATTGCCCAGAACCTGTATGCTAGCACTTTGTGATTGCCGCACAATGAAAGGCAAATTTTTACTATCGCCATTTAGCCCGTCGACGCATGTTCACCAATGATTTATACAATGTCTGTGTTTATACAGAGTATGTATATTGCATTAGAATGTCCTTCAAACATGTATGCATATCTGAAGGAACACACACTATTTGACGATTCGCAGCTGTTGTAACTACTGCGAAATGGATTCACAAACTGCGAATGCGGTTTGAGGTCAACTATGCATTTTATTAGCGACACATGAAAATCTGTTCCGGTCCGGCAAAGATTTTCATGTCAGTAAGGAAACCTACAGCTGACATCAGACCGTGTTCGTGATTGTTTCATCCATTTCATAATATTTACAACAGCTGTGAATCGTCAAACAGTGTCCGCCTGCAAGCATGCATGTCTGAAGGACATTGTACATTAATGTACCCTAAAGACGCGGAATAAACACCGACATTGTGTACATCATTGGTGTATTTATAATGGTGGAGATTATAATGAGAAGTAGTAAAAGTATCATTTTTTGAAAATAAACACTGTTTTCTATATCAGTTTGTCTCTTTAATTATTGTGTGCACCTGGTAAACACTCAATATTTCGTGACTGATCTTCTCTGGAATAGCTCGTAAGAAAAATGCGTACCTAAGGCTTTCTCTGCGAGCTCTGATTCGTCTCATTTTATAACGTAGTCAGTTCCATAGTGTGCAGGTGTAAGTCAAAGTATAAGGGCCATCAAAATATTTCCGATCGAAGAGCACTATAATCGCTTGGCTACATGTCGGTGTTTATACAGTCGCGCGGGGTTGCATATGCGCTGCAGCCACACACTCAAACGGAAACTTTTTGATCGCCCCTTTCATGTTCACATTCGGAGGAGAATATTGGTAACTGAATATCGTCAAAAGCTCTTGCAGCAGTGCAAACACCTTTGTTTTAATGATTTCCACCTCAACTGGTGACATTCTGTCGCCTGTTTCGTGATAATACCAAAGGGGGTGCCCTCTCTGAACTTTTCCGTTGTGCTCCGTTAATCCTTGTCTGACAAGGATGCAACACGGCGCAGCAATACACCAGAAGGGGATGAACGGCTTAAGTGTAGCCAGTTTCTTTGGTAGATTTGTCTATTGATCAGGAAGACGAAATGGCTGCCTGAAAAACGTGAAGAAATCGAAAAAGAAATTATTGTCCGAAGGACTGACTCAGCACATTGGAATGTCAAAATAACCTTCCGTGTAATTAAAAGAAAGTATATTAACTTTAAGAGTGCAATGGGAATTCCATTGTTAAAGACAGAGGAGAGAGCGGATAGGTGGAAAGAGTGCAATGAAGGCCTCTATGAGGGGGAAGATTTGTATGATGTGGTAGAAGAAGAAACAAGAGTCGAATTAGAAGACATGAGGGATCCAGTCTTAGAATCAGAAGGAGTTTTGAAGCACTTAAGATCAAATAAGGCATAAGGGATAGATAACATCCATCAGAATTTCTAAATTCATTGCGGGCGGTGGAAACAAAAAGGATCTTCACGTTCGTGTGTAGAATGGATGAGACTGGCGACATGCCATCTGACTTTCAAAAAAGCATCATCCACACAATTCTGGCCGGCCAGTGTGGCCGTGCGGTTCTAGGCACTTCAGTCTGGAACCGTGTGACCGCTACGGTCGCAGGTTCGAATCCTGCCTCGGGCATGGATGTGTGTGATGTCCTTAGGTTAGTTAGGTTTAAGTAGTTCTAAGTTCTAGGGGACTGATGACCACAGATGTTAAGTTCCATAGTGCTCAGAGCCATTTGAACCAAGCCACACAATTCTGAAGACGGCAAGAGCTGACAAGTGCGAGAATTATCGCACAATCAGCTTAACAGCTCATGCATCCAAGTTGCTGACAAGAATGATATACAGAAAAATGGAAGAGAAAATTGGAGATGCGCTAGATGACGATCAGTTTGGCTTTAGGAAAGGTAAAGGCACGAGAGAGGCAATTCTGATGTTGCGATTGACAATGGAAGCAAGACTGAAGAAAAATGAAGACATGTTCATAGGATTTGTTGACCTGAAAAAAGCGTTCGATACTGTAAAACGCTGCAAGCTGTTCGAAATTGAGAGAAAAATAGGGTTAAGTTATAGCGAGAGACGGATAATATACAATATGTACAAAAGCTAAGAGAGAACAATAAGAGTGGACGACCACGAACGCTGTGCTCCCATTAAAAAGGGTGTAAGACAGGGATGTTGTCTTTCGCCCCTACTGTTCAAACTGTATATCGAAGAAGCAATGATGGAAATAAAAGAAAGGTTCAGGAGTGGGGTTAAAATTCAAGGTGAAAGGGTATCAGTGATAGATTGGGTGATGACATTGCTATCCCGAGTGAAAGTGAAGAAGAATTACACGATCTGCTGTTGGAACGAACAGTCTAATGAGTACAGAATATTGATTGAAAGTAAATCGGAGAAAGACGAAAGTAAAGAGAAGTGGTAAAAATGAGAACAACGAAAAACTTAACATCGGTATTGGTGGTCACGAAGTAGATGAAGTTAAAGAATTCTGCTACAGGGCAGTAAAACAACCAATGACGGACGGAGCAAGGGGGACATCAAAAGCAGACTAGCACTGGCAAAAAAAGTGCATTCCTGGCCAACAGAAGTCTACTGGTATCAAACATAGGCCTTAATCTGTAGAAGAAAATTCGCAGAATGTACGTTTTGGGCACAGCATTGTGTGGTAGTGAAACATGAACTGTGGGAAAACGGGAACAGAAGAGAATAGAAGCATTTGAGATGTTGTGCTACAGACATGTTGAAAATTGGGTGGATTGATAAAGTAAGGAATGAGGAGGCTCTGCGCAGAATAGGAGAGGAAAGGAATATGTGGAAAACACTGAGAAGATGAAGGGACAAGATGATAGGACATATGAGGGGATGACTTACATGGTATTAGAGGGAGCTGTGGACCGCAAAAACTGTAGAGCAAGACAGTGATTGGAGTGCATCCAGCAAATAATTGAGTTCATAGGTTGCAAGTGACAGTCTAGGATGAAGAGGTGGCACAAGGATGGAATTCGTGAGGAGCCGCATCAAACCTTCCAGAAGACGGACGACTAAAAAAAAAAGAATCAGTAAGAAACACACCTCAGTATCAATGAGACATTCGAGAGAGACGCGAATACTTGTAAGACTTGTAAGACAAGCATCATCTGGCATAGAATACGACACTGGTGGCGTGGAGAGAGTGTGGGTTTTGGTTGGTGTGGCAGTACTGAAGCAAGGAAAGGGGCGGCGATGAAACTCTAGTTACCGTTGCGGGGCGGTTCAGGGCGCACCCAGCACTGCAGTAGCATGTGCCAGCCCGCCAACCAGTGTTCCACACGCGCCTACATATTTCCTCTTCTGAGGGTCACGTGCGCCCGTATCTCGTGCCGGTCCAGCCTTCTGAGTCAGGTACCCATTCCCGGTTCCAGAACCGTGAGCCGTCTCAGCGTTCCTCGCCTTCTGTACTACCTCTCTGTGGCGATAATCTTTCGAACAAGAACTAAACTTGTATTGTGTCTGTAGCTTTCAGCTGCTATGTGCATTTATAATGCTTCATTCAGTGGTCACCAAATTCCACGTCAAATGAATAAGTCCTAATGAAAATAACATTACGCAATCTGACTATCCACAAGTATGGTTCGACAGACACATTTAAACGCAAGGGAATGGCATCTGAAGTGATCTGCTATTGGTATTGCCTGCTGGGATGTGGATCTCAAGGACACACCGAAATCACAGGAGTAATCCGTTGTAGTTGCCACATATTTCTTTATTACAATCAAAGCTTTTATCAAATCCCAATCATAACAATAATACACTTCGTCTGAATATGATGGAGACGCATTCCATCGAAACGTTGCTACGAGACGACGATGCCACTCGGCTGACAACCCGTGAAGACTTCATACATAAAATTCGCCGAGAAAGCCTGCACTCGCATAATACAAAGGCGATTGCCTTAACAAATAACATAAACAAATTTCTTTAATTAGAACAATGCCCATAAAACCTGAAAAATTGAATGTGACTATGTGAACTAACTCAAATTTCATTACTTAGATCAAACTAACGTCCACACGATTCCTATCAGAACTCTAGCAAAGAAAATACACTAAGTCCAAACCACAGATCTTGCAACATTTGGCTAGCCAACTTTCCTTAAATAAAACAATATTCATATAAGCTTTATTAGTAAAAACAAGAACCACTTACACGACTAAGGAGGTGCATTAATTTCACCAAACAATTTCTTTAAGCCTGGTTAACCAAGTTGATTAATGAAAAATATTCATAAAACCATTGCTACTTGAACGTAACAATATGACAAATAGCCCCTAAAATGAGGCCGCTTCAATTCTGCGTGTGAATCAGATAGACCCGAGCACACAAAAGGATTTTAACCAATACAAGAGATCCACGGGACAGAAAATGAAATAGAAATGTACTGAAGTTTGCACTCCAGTTTGAACTTCAGACACCATAACTCTTCACCGGAAGGATGGAATCTCACAAAACAGTAACAACATAACCCGATATGAAACGGTGGGTGGGGGGGGGGGGGTGGGGGGAGGGCAGGGCCTTAAATATCACTCTGCCACCGTGGTATACGCCTCTCTATTTGCTCGCGTATACCACTGCCAATGATCTGCAACGTAAAAAACATCAGCGGCAGACGATATTCTGAGGCATGAGATACACAATGTTATCTAGAGAACAGGTTATCAATAACTTTCAATGATATACGTCGCAACTAAATGCAAGCACAGTTCATCTCCGTGAGTTTCTTGGCCAGTCGCGGCCCTTAAAATTTAATGAACCGATTGCTTAAAACACCAATAAAATAATGATCTAGAAATTAAAAAGACACACAATTATCTTGGCGTACTTTTAAACGCCAGACTACAATAATGAACTTCAAGGTAGAATGGGAGAAACATCCCGGCGTGGCTTGGAACGCCAGACACCGATTTACGCACTACTTGTTGCACTTCTAGCTACGTATTTAGCCATACTTCGTGTCTGTTTGTTGGACGTAGCTACACTTCCTTAACTGCCGTCTAGGTATCATGTCACGACACCGAATTGAGTGATAAACAACTAGAACAGTTCCAAATGGTTTTAGTACACTGGAATATTCAGTTAAGATGCACGCAACCCACCGAAGCAACTCGACGACTCCAATTCATTCGACCTGTGTAGCATGCAACAGATTCTAAGGAACTTCTCCTCCCAACCTCTAGGAAAACCCCATCACCATGGGCAATGGATCTGCCTTGCACGATTAAACACGTTACAGCGGCTGGCCACGTTCCTTCGTGATTCCGACTCGGCCTCTCGGTGTGCCACATACGTACACAGTCTGACGTCACTCCGCCTCGCATCGCGGATACCCGCACCCCCTTTGGCAGGGCGCACGCACTGCCGTTAAATCCCGCGGCCAAAGATGTGAAGAAGACAAAGAAGCATCGAAGTCGACGCAATGATCAAAATGACAATCGATGGAAACTGGCGCCAGAAACGCACCATCTCACCTACCTTTACCTTTACTGAAACCAACTTAGAAACAAACATCTATTTCTCATCTGATTCAAATGGTTCAAATGGCTCTGAGCACTATGGGACTCAACATCTTAGGTCATATGTCCCCTAGAACTTAGAACTACTTAAACCTAACTAACCTAAGGACATCACACACACCCATGCCTGAGGCAGGATTCGAACCTGCGACCGTAGCAGTCCCGCGGTTCCGGACTGCAGCGCCAGAACCGCACGGCCACCGCGGCCGGCTTTCTCATCTGATCAGGAAGATATGTACCCAGGATCGTTCAGTCATTCATTCACAAATTTATCATATTTCGTTGTAGTGACCTTGTAGCCGCGCCCACTTTTCCTCTAGTCAAATTTTAATAATGCAAATACGACATGTAACGTGTTGCGTAAAATGACATATAATTCTGTGCTTAAACTGTTTCGCTTAGAATGATAGTCTTGAATGTTCGCGTGACTTTACCGCGCAAAGACGACTCCAGAGTGTATTATAAATTAAGATTCTAACTGTTTCTATTAAACGCTTGGCCTTAGAACATGTTACTACAGGGGGGAAACACGTTAATGACAACAATACTGATCACTTATAAGGTGACTGTAGGTTTGGTTTTTTCCCCACTCAAAACACACATATACAGCAAACTTCACTGCACTGCCTACCTGTAATATCATCTTGGTAATTTAGTTGTATCCCCAAAACTAAAACATAACGTCGTCACCCCTAGTGGGGCTTGTGTGCGTTGCTCTGAGATATATTGAATTGCTTTAAAGCCAGCTTTTCTTTTATAATTATATAGTTATAAGAAAAAAATGGTGCAGAACTGTGTAGCCTTAGGAGTGTCTCTGTACTACGATCATTTCTCTCTTTCCAACATCTTCCTGCTATGGGACCGAAACACTACAACTATGCTACAGAATTGATAGCAAAAGTGATTTACATAAAATGTTTCAAACTCATTCCGCCTGGAGCTTTTCTTCTTCTTAATCTTCAGTTACACCACCAAAACGGAAATATATGAGCCTCGTATCTGCAACATGTAACACTACGCTCGGGCGCACGATACTCATTAAAGCCTGTACTATGGTAAGTTGACGGGCTTCACCTTATGAGAAAGGATTTTGGTATATATGTTGACCGCGTGTACCTGAATGGAGGCAAAATCAGACTTACACCCACTCAGTAACAACAATGATACGTCAAGAAAGTCTGAAGTGCAACTACACGTTAGGACGGACAAGAAACAACACAGCAGATGCTACCAAATTGTTAATAATACGGTCGCCAGCCTAATTAGGCATTAACTGAGTTTCTTCCCTGTACAAGTTGATGTACGTTCATACAAAACAACACGTAATAACACTGCATAAATGGTAAATTTTAGAATCAGAAAATCTACTGAACTAATAATTTCACTTTCTGTACTAACATGGACAAGCCATAAATACACAACAAAACACTATAATGTTTACTACAAACTTCGTACTGTCTATCGATCTGATTAAAATCGGGCACAGGTTACCCTAGAAATAGTACTTTCGAAACACACATACAATGTCAATTTTGATAAATGTAAAACACTGATAAATTTTGGGTTTTATATTGGCTTTAACTTTACTGTTCTAATCAGCTTAGAACACTTCAGAATTCAGATGAATAAAAAAAAGAGGGGGCCCTGAAACTGTTATGATCACTGTATTGAAACTATTAACTATTGAAAGCATTAAGCACTCAAGATTTCCAATATATGAATTACTACTCTTTTTATGATATTTCCTGCTCATTTAACTACCATTATTTTTGTCTCAAATTAATTAAACTTCATTACTAAACCCATTTCAACATTATCCTCCAACTTTGTCAGACCTATATTATTTGTCTATTATTTCATTAACAACAAAGTTCTTTAAACATCATTCTAACATAGCTAGGTCTGCAGGTAATTATTATTAACATAAACTTTAAATCTTCATCTCGGGACACTCGGATTGCACAACATGTGGAGAGGATCCTGTCTAGGTTAGTGATGAGGATAATTAAATGATAGGACAGTTCTGGTAAAAGTTAAGTTGTTGTTGAACAGTAAGGAACAAAAGTAACACTGGTCCACACGAATACAGTACTAAAAGATTCAACCTGTTCGTATCGATGCGGCGGTTGGCGGGCGGCGAGATGGCGAGGCGCAGAGCGCACATACAATCACAGTTATGGCTCTTGATGTATCGGCACTTTACTTCTTCATAGCGTCGCAATATTTTTCCATTTAGTGGTTACGTAATTTTGCCATGCTGTATAGTCGTCGGAAACGGCACATCCGAGGCGCAATGAAACTACGTTTTCCAGGAGAGCCTCCTCGATCCAGAACGTGTTTCTCAGACCGATGCCCAACTCCGACTACTACTGCTGAGCCCGTTATGCCGTGCAGCGCCCGCGTGCATTTTCCCGCGCTCGCCTGCCATCCACCTTTTACCGTTCCCCTACAGACAGGGTATTCACCAACGGTTTTGCATTCTACATATCCTAATACATTGCCTACGTATGGACCAGGTGCACAATTACAACTTTAACATCTTACAACAGTTTCAACATTTCTTACATTTCCATTTTGTTATAATATTGCTTGCAATTTGACATAAACATTAATATTCACATCGAAAATTGTTTACAGTTTCTTTAACATAATGACATGAAAAGAAAAAAGAAATGAAATCAGAACATTGCTTACACTAATTTATGGAAAATGAGAAGAAAAAATTATTATATGTACAATAGTATAACGTTGTTGTTGTTACAAACACATCAATAAAGGATGCTATCCTGAGCAGGCATGCATCCAGAGAGATCGTGTATAATTGGATGAGTGATGTGAGTAAGATTGGTACAGAACAATCTTCGTGGGACTGTAGTTATGGTATTAGAATACCAGTCTATATCACAGGTGTGGGTCGGTTATTGAAGTTTGGAACACGTGTTATGCTTTTCCCAAAATATCGACGTGTGTTGATTACGTGGAACTCAGCTCGTTCTGTTCCTTAACGAGACGTCGAGTGTAGTGGGTATAGTACACTCCTACTTCTGATCAGTTCCAAATTAAATCAGATACAGTGTTATAGGGAGGGTTGGTTAAAGACGGAGGAACAGATACAAAATGCAGAGAGAGACCCTGTAGAGTTCTGGACAGGATCCACGAATGCATGAATAATTTGTGATTCCCATTTACTTAGGGGGATATGGCCAATTGTAGCGAAATATTACTGAATTTATGAAGTGTTTCAGCTGAGGAACGAAGTTTTTGCATCTCCTCTCTGCTGATGGCTATTTCCTACACTAAGAAACAGCATTTCCGTTATGTGTGTATGCAGTATAACAGGGTTCACGTGAAACGTCCCCTTTGAACAATTATACATGACTGTCCTTAAACTGACACACAATATTTTTTTTAGCGCAACGCAATCTGACTTTCAATAATCCCTACAAAAGAATGGCCCTGACTAACATTAACCTATACCTTTCACAAATCACTTACCTCACAAAAATCTTCGTTACTCGAACTACTGCAATACAGCGAGCGCCACTACTGCCAGCTAAATAAAAGATTCAAACTACGGAAGGCACTAACTACTGATAGGCATAGTTAGCAAACGAAAGATTTTAATAGAGGACAAACAATGTATTTACCTTAACAGTGTTGAAAAATCATAATATATATATAAGTTCATGACATCCAGTCTTACAAATATCCAAACTCCGCCATCTCTCTCCCTACATCCACCACTGCTGGCGGCTTACCTCCAACTGCGCAACGCTACGCGCTGTTAACATCCAGCTGCCCAACGCTACAATGGCAGACAACAATGCAAACTAGCCACAGACTGCACACAGCACAGCTAGTGATTTTCATACAGAGCGTTACGTGGCGTTACCAATAAGAAAACCTAAACAGCCTCCTTACATAGCCCCCATGCTCCCCACAAAAAATTTTACAAATTGTTTTGGGCAGTGGCCAAAACAGATTTGAAGAAATTTTTCATAATTACAATAACAAAGATATCAAATGCACACACTTATTGATACAATGTTGGTCAAAAGCTAAAATTTTCTCACAGTCCATAAAGACAGTCCTGATCGTTCATCACAGTAAAATAGCAGTTTTTCTCAATGTCTGAGCAGTAAAAGAAAATGCACACGGAAGTAGTGGATTTCCATGCAGTCTTGAAGAAGTAGAGTTGTCCTCCCAGGGAAAGACAGTGCTGACTCTTGACATGCAGACAGGTAATGGGCCACAACAGAGCAAACCCACAGCAGAATCATTCGAAGTTGAAGGATATTGGTAGGTTGGTCGTCGCAGAACAGAACCACTGTAGTCCTGGTAGAGATTATGGTACTGATGGGCCCCCAGAGATGCAGACCCACTGTAGTCCTGGTAGAGATTGTGGTATTGGTGGGCCACCAGAGGTGCAGACCCACTGCAGTCCTTGTAGAAATAATGGTATTGGTGGGTCATCAAAGATGCAGACCCACTGTAGTCCTTGTAGAGATGGCCAGCAGCCACCTGTTGTGACTGTGCAGGTGCACAATCACCATTGAAGAGTCTTGCGGATAATACAGCAAGTCCATAACCACCACTTGTGCACTCGCCAACTTTTTGGAATTGTCCTTAGAACCAGCAATGCTGTTATCCAGTCCCTTGCTGAATTATTAACACACGTGCAATCACTAACAGTCCCTACTTCTCACATATTGTCCATATACTATGACCAACAGAAACGTGTGCAGTGAAATGGAACTTACAAGTTAATAATATGATGAACTGGTGTCAATTACAATTTTATAACATAAGAATACAATTACCAAGGTACAAAATACATCATTAAAAAACACAACAATACAGATAACATTTGTAGTACAGGCTTTACAAAAGAATCGAAATAACATATACATCAGTGTTGCAGAAATTATGACATGAGTACATACATAAAAGATCAGAATAACTTTCGAAACGTCAACTTCAAACATGAGCATTAAAACAGAACAGATAAATAATGTTCAAACATCTTTACAAAGTAAATAACATAGTATTAGAAAAATTCTACAACATAACTCTCATTGGCAAAACATATAAAGACAGGAAAAACACAAATATACAAGAGTACAAAAACACATAGCAGAATAACACAGGGGGAAAGGACAGGGTTTGTTTTCAGTGTAACATTTGGTACTGCAGTATTTTGCAAATAAAACTTTTTTTTTTGAGATTTCCCTTTATTCATCATTATTCCCAAAAAGTCCTATCTATACCTGCTTTCTGTACTTTTTCGTATAACTTCTCAATGCATTTCTTACAATTCATCGCAACTCATACTCTTATATAGTCTACCCCCTCTTAAGCTAACTAAATCTACTGAGCCCAGATGCTAAATTAAGGGACAAGGCAATGCAGCAGCACTAAACAAAAAACACAAACATCAATGACAAAAAATTCAAATTATCGAAGCAATTGCAATATTACGACTAATATAAGGCACTGTGCAGCAAAGAAGAAAAATAAATCTGTAGTAAAGCTGGCTTAACAGCGTAATACAAAGTCAAATTCAGTAGCACTATGCATGGCAAACAGCAGCAGCAAATGCAATAACTTATATCTAAACATGACATAGCTCAATCAGAAAAAATATTACAGTAAAAATGGCCATGTTTAATATCTATGTCACATCTTAACACTAGGGTGATGCATCACGAGAACTTATGCTAGCAGATAAGTTACCAAATCGTAAAAAAATTATTTATGCACTTCCTGTGAAGGGAAATGTCTATTTATGTGCCCTCGTTTTCTTGGAAGTAGATCATAAATTTATAATTGACTGGATCTGTAGGCATAAATTAACTGTATTAGTACATCTATTAAATTTTATTTTAACCAATGCTGCAGTGCAGCTAGAAACTAGATATTAAACAAAATGAGTAAATAGATACATAAAGCAAGCCATATGGCATTTCTCTCAACTAGCAAGGCAATAGCCATGAAATGTTTCTCATCGTTTCATTAGGCATTTTAGTAAATATCATAAATTAAGAGCTCCACAGTATAATCATTTGTTTTCAAGTTTGAGCGTGTCGTATTTGCGATACTTTCTACAAATGGATGTCAATAGCGAGGATAATGGCCTCTTTTTTTTTCTCCACCTGTGCCTCTGAAAGGCTTTTTTCCAGGCGTCTGTCGCGCAGCTGGGTGCCCACGACTCATTACGTGAAGGGGGTCACTTAACTTTCTTACTGAAATATTTACGACACCAGTTTGCATTACAGTGATAGCCTCATATAAAAAATTTCACAGGTCGAGAATTTGCATTGCAAATGTGTAGAAACAAAATCCTATGAATATAACAGTGTTCAAAAAGTTGTCGTCGGCATTGTGATACATTAGCGCATTTACACACATTTCATAACTCTTAAAGTACGATTCTTGGTTTCCAACATCCTTTTTCACAAGTCAGAGTCCCTAACCACTATTCATTACTCCTTACCTTATTACACATATACATATTCATCGACACGCCAATTTTGCGATGACACTTCAATATTTCATCATAATAAATACATAGCATAATCAAATTCCTCATATAGCATCAGCTTATTGATCATAAACATACCGCAACAGCGTAATACACATCGTCATCATAACATCATAAAACCTCAGCCAAATTTCAAAAAAGGTGTAGCTTTCTGCAATAATGTCAAAACCTAAAAAAAATTCTCTGCTCATTTCAATAGTGTCATCTACCTCAAACGTACTTTAAAAATCGTGATCCCATACCAAATATGTCATTAAAAGCTCTCATAGTATCACAAAGGTTCCAAAAAAATATGAACAGTTCACAAGGTGCAGAAAAAATACAATTTCATAAGTGTGAAGTTACCCAACTGTGTAATTGCATAAACATGTGTCACTGATGTAGTAAAAAAAATGTTTATCTCTCAGTTAAATGATCAGATAGCTGTGTAATTTGTGTGTTAGAGAAATATGGTACTGATGTGTAAAGTTGTATAAGCAAATACCATATTAGCTAGGGCTCCTTGTGCTTGCCAAACACATGGTACACAAAGTAAACGTGTACCCCCCTGAGGATTAATGTAATTATACCCTCAGGTGTTACAGATTACAGCAATGGAATGAAATGTATCACGGAAAACTTTCTTTGTAATTCAAAAATCTTTAAAAATAAATGTTTTAAGTACAAAATTAATCACTGAAATATGTGTCCTGTAGCGCTAAATGTGCGTCTTGCTGTAAGATAATTCTGTTGAAGTGCCGAAGTTATCGTCCTCTGTAAGCAAAGTTCTGCTGAAGTCAATGTACTCACCTCATCATAAACAAAAGTGAGATGCTTTGCGTATAGATATCGTAGTTATTATGCTTATTGCCATGATGAAGAAAGTACTATAATGTAACCTATTGTCATGCTACGAAAAAGGCTGTCTCATTGTAGCTATACCACAAAAGTTACTACTAAAACATGTTTTACTTTCCAGAAGAATTCAGAAAACCTATGCAGATATAAAACAGATACACCGCAAAAACAACATTGTAAATTGTCACTCATTAGTAGCGTCGTGATAAAATCTTGTAGCTGTCACATAAACTAACCACTGTGTCATCTGGTATCTCACACAAAGTACTTTAAATCCAGATTGTATTTTCAAGTAAACCAAAATGTTGCATTAAATTTCATTAGCAGTACTGGTAAATGTTCTAAGTGTGTGAGCCTTATAGTCGTCACGTAATCGTGCAACTAACAAGCAAGAATGTACACACACAATAACACTGTGTCGTCTGTTCACAATAACAATGCATTCGTAATTTCTGTTTAAATAAGTTCTCTTGGTTGTTGACTGGATATTTAACTTCAAACATTGTTGCATATTAACAGATTCTGAGTCTGACAAAGCATACTAGTAATGTAAAGTGAAAAGTTATATGGCATAGACAAAGTTAAAAAGCAGATTATCTTTCAATAAACGGTTTTACATGTGAAATGTGATGTAAACCTGTACTCTTCCTAGTACGCAGAGTTTCAGCTTCAGTGGAATTATCATGTGGTATATGGAACATCGGTAAAGAATGCTAAAATTTTTCTCAAGGTTACCGTCTATGTAATTTTTCCCTGAGGCAGCCGGCGCACGTGGCTGCCTGCGGTGCGAGTCATTGTCTGTCTCATTGTTGGCGTGCGTCGTTATTGGCATTAGGAGACCTAACTTCTACAAATTCACCTTGTCGAGAGTGCCCTGCCCTGTTTGAATCCCGCCAGTTCTGATGGAATTCAGGTCTGTCGTTTTGTCGGTAGTTTACATAGTTTCTTGTTTGTCGGTCATGTGATGGAGAATTTCTAGCGGAATCATAACTGCGCGCTGAACTGTTGCGTCTGAAGCTATTCTGTCTCCCTTGATAATAATTGTTTTTGTTCCCATATTGTCTGTTTCTATGGTAATCTCTGTCATATTCATTACTACGGAAATGCGATCTTTCTCTGTAACTATTATTACTCTGCCAGTGGTTGTCATACGGGTGGTGTCAGTTTTGGTCACGATTTACGTTGTAAGAATAGCCTTGTCGTGTATTATTTCTGTCATCGTGGAATTGTGACAGACGTGACCTGTAATTGTTGTACTCCTGTTTTCGCGTTCCGCGACTGTCAGTGTCAATTTCCAGTTCTTGTAACAGTCCCTGAAAAGCTTCAATGTCGTCTTTGTAACGCCCTGCTAAAATAATATGTCGTAAATGTTCAGGCAATTTGATTAAGCAAATGCGGATGAGTTCTGAGGGGCTGTATGGGTTTGAAAGATACTGATTCTTATGCAACATGTCTTCAAAATATTTCATAAGACTGGATAATTCAGATTGTTCGAATCGTTTCGTCATTGTGATGCTATGTTTTACTCGGTCTTGTGTAGCTTGAGACCAATACGCTGAGAGGAAGGCATGATAAAATTCTCCTTCACTGTGGCAATCGTGAGTGACCGATCGCATTCTTACAGCTGGTTCATTCTCTAAATAGCCACACATAAATTCTAACCTGTGCTCCAATGACCAGTTGGGAGGAAAACAATGAGAGAATTGATGAAGCCATGCTTGTGGATGAATGTCGTTGTCAGAATTCTTAAATGTTTTGAATTTATGTGTAGTAATGAACAGCTTATAGTCAAAATCATGGTGTCGGTGAGTCGCACATTGCTCATTGTTACTTCGTTTCGGCGGTTCCATCTCAAAATCCAATGCGCCTTGCCAATTTCTTTCATAATTTCCGAAGTATCCTGTGTTATTATTTTGTGGTTTTTCGTATTTCTATGTCCCTCTTCCCGTACTGGAGCGCAAGTGTCCTCTGAAATATGTAATTCTCGTATTACTTGTGCCAACTGATCATGTACTTCCCGGATTTCTCTTTTATACTGTGTATTGATTTGATTTTGATTTTGTTTGAATTTTCTAATTTGTTCATACTCTTCAGTGTCCGTGAAGGCTACAGGTCTTGTGTCATTCAGATCATCATCTACCTTTGCAGATAAGTTAGTAAACTGATCTGAAAGTTCGGCTACTTTATCCGTTAGTGAAATTATTTCCTCTGTGTGTTTTTCTGAACCAAGTTTCAGAGTGTCCATTTGTTTTGAAATCGTATCTACTGTGTCTTTTAAGTTTTCCTGAGTTTTTGCAAGCTGCATAACCGAATCGGTAGATGCAGCTGAGTCAATTTTAGCTTGCAAGATGTCGTGATTTTCATGAACTATAGTTTGCAGTTCCTTTATGGCATCTTCGTGATTCTGCAATGCATTTTCATGACGGGAAAAAATAGGTTGGAAATGCTCACAAATTTGTGTTTTTACGTCGTTACAGACTTTTTGACATTTCGATTCGATTTTATGTAACTCAGTAGTTAAATCTTCAAGTGTTTGTTCAAGCGTGGTGTGAAGATTTTGTTCCATTGCGTCCAACTTTTGAAGATTTTGTCCCATTTGTTTCTGATTTCGTTCAAGCCTTGTGTCTAACTTTTGAAGATTTTGTTCCATTGTGTCTAACTTTTGTAGCCTTTGTCCCATTTGTTGCATTAACTGTAATAACAATGCACTGGTGTCTGAAACATGTTCTTCAGTGCTTTTCGGCAGTGAATTTGCACCGGCAACATTCACATTTTGACAAGCGGAAAATGTGTCTCGACTCATTTGAGAAAACGGTGAGAACCCAAAACCTGAGTCTACAGTATTTGCAATATTGTGTCCTGTCATTTCGGAATCCTGAGGCGAGCTGTTGCCGACCGATCGATCGATAATGCTTCCCTGTTCACTAATTGTTTCACTGTCTACACCATTATTTGACGCCCGCTCCATTTCCCTATGCACTATTACCAAATTACTACTTTGAATGTCTGTTAATTCATTACACAGTGGTGCTGATAAGCTATGCTCGTCGTCACTATTATTTCTCAGTTTACTTTGGAGCCTAGTGTTACGTTTTTCACACGCCATTATTGTCACAATATTTCACATGATAACACAGAAAAGCACAGTTTGAAGAGCAAAAATAAGAGAACACATTAACATAGCACTGAAAAAAATATCTAGTTAATTGCAAGCGCAGCTGCGAAATACTTAGTGCAAATTTACATGCATACCACAACTGTTTTACTGTACAACAATTAAAGACTGCAACTACAAAGGAGATTCTCTCTACAATTACGCGCTAGCAATAAACTAAAGCTACACTAATTACACAAACTACAAGAAAAAATCAGAAGATTCCAGTGAGGTATCCTTGGCTAAGGGTCGCCATATGAAACGTCCCCTTTGAACAATTATACATGACTGTCCTTAAACTGACACACAATATTTTTTTTTTAGCGCAACGCAATCTGACTTTCAATAATCGCTACAAAAGAATGGCCCTGACTAACATTAACCTATACCTTTCACAAATCACTTACCTCACAAAAATCTTCGTTACTCGAACTACTGCAATACAGCGAGCGCCACTACTGCCAGCTAAATAAGGGATTCAAACTACGGAAGGCACTAACTACTGATAGGCATAGTTAGCAAACGAAAGATTTTAATAGAGAACAAACAATGTATTTACCTTAATAGTGTTGAAAAATCATAATATATATGTATAAGTTCATGACATCCAGTCTTACAAATATCCAAACTCCGCCATCTCTCTCCCAATATCCACCACTGCTGGCGGCTTACCTCCAACTGCGCAACGCTACGCGCTGTTAACATCCAGCTGCCCAACACTACAATGGCAGACAAAAATGCAAACTAGCCACAGACTGCACACAGCACAGCTAGTGATTTTCATACAGAGCGTTACGTGGCGTTACCAATAAGAAAACCTAAACAGCCTACTTACACACGATGTTTCGACGTGTCTACAGCCCTCACAAAGTAATGAAGGGGGTTGGTTTAGGAATGATACAAAAATTGAAAATCATGCTGCTTTGTCATTGGCTGATAGCATCACGAGATCGGCGTGATAAAACTTTTTGTTGACGTGACAAGTCGTCGAGTGTGGTGGTAATTGGGTAAAATGCGTTTAAATTACCTGGTAAAATAACAAAAATTTATGGCATATACGTAAAAGTGATATAAAATCGACAAAAATATGGATGAAAATCATTCCATTCCAGCACCAGTATGACTGAGAACTGACGGTCCATACTGTCCGTACTCTATGGGTTTAAGTCCTGCAGAACACTCCCAGTTCCACATGCAGTTATGCATTGTAAGCCATAAAAATGAAAGACGCAGTGGCCAAAGTATTTGGCGGACATTATGAGCGCCATCTAGGACACCGAAACAGTGATCATATACCTGGCTGCGATATGCCCTGCCAATATGAAGAATCAGTGCTCTTGGTTTGTTTGAAAATGGAACATTGAGGCACCTATTACCCGTTACTGTTTAAATTCAGAGGTTATCACTTTTAGAGAGCTATTTGGAGACACTCCACAATGCTGCTAACTGTTTTAGTTTCCATACGTTGCCATGTCTTCCGCATTTACGCCAATAACAAACTCCGCCTCTGTCTTTTATTCCAACCAACATGTGTGTTGTCAGAGTAGCATAGTTTACACCATGCCGATTTAGCACCTGACACACACCTCAAACTCATGGTGGAAAAATAAAATGTATGGCAGTGTACAAAGCTGTAGTCATACACAGCCTGGATGTATTAAAGCAAAAAACAATTTATAAAACTGCTTACAAAAGCACAACACAGGCACCGTCTGTTATGACTGATAGTCTGTGGGATATGGTCCTCCTACGTTACGGGTGACAAAACTTTACACAGGTCTGTGCAAGCGACTTCGATCACTTCCCACCTGCTCCAATGGATCAACGTGTATATTTAATAGGATCATCAGATATTCTTGGTGTCAACGTGCAGATGGTATTTGTTTTCAGTCGGATGAGAGGGAAGCGATAATATCTTATTGAGTTCTCTACTGGGTGACGTTAGCGAAGTTTTTATAACTCGTAGTTCTACTCTGTTGGATGTCATAAAAATTATGAAGAGAGAGAGAGAGAGAAAGAGAGAGAGAGAGAGAGAGAGAGAGAGAGAGACTGTGCTGTCAACAATGTCTTTGACATCATTAAACTGTCATGCTTTTAACGTAGTAATCACAGAAATATGATAAAGGAGGTCAGGACATATACAGGATGATACTTACAGACCGTCATCAAATATCAGTGAATTGTAAGTGTTATGCTTCTGAGTTTCTTTGTGCAGTCCATGTATAATCTGAATGATTGTGAATTTTCTCCTGTATGTTAGTGTGCTGTTTTTTCATTGTGACAGCTCTCCACCTAGTCGGTTACAGGTAGAGGACTAGACAGCCTTATAACTAATGGAACAGCACTGTCGTAACCTGATAGGGTTTATAGTGAATTAGCAGGGGTATCTGACTTGGTGGGGGACATCTCTTACTCATGGAAGTCATGCAGATTGAAATGCTATATACTGACGACTGGAAGATTCGTGAGAATATGGCAGGCAAGGTATACTCTGACAAAAGAGGAGTTGTGCTCTGTACCGTTTCTTCTACATGTTGTGGACAAACATATTACAACCTTTAACATACGTCTCATGAAGTGACTGCAGTGAGAAAATTAGGAGCTAATATGAAGGCTTTTACAGACGCACAATCAGCAGCAGAAGATCGATCTTTTGTTTTGTTGATAAATAAGAGACAATATTCTTCTGTGAGGTTTGCGTGCCTATAAATGGATAGAGTAATATCTTAATAGGTAGATTAAATTTATATTTAATTCTATATGCTTACACGAGCCATCATATGGTGTGTGGTGGAGGGTACCCTGCAACACTACTAGTCATTCTGTTTCATATTCCACTCGAAAATAGAGCGAGGGAAAAAGACTGCCTACAAGCCTCCTTCTGAGCATTAGTTTCTTGTATTTTATCCTCATGGTCCTTATACGAAATGTATATTGGCTGTGGTAGAATCCTTTTTTAGTCAGCTTGAAATATCAGCTCTCTATAGTATTTCTCAAAAAGAATATCGTCTTCCCTCCAGGGATTCCCAGCTGAGCTACCTGGCGAGTGTAATCCGATAGCTGGAAAAAATTGCGCACCATGCAAAGGGACTCTCACGATCAATTTAATTAATTAGCCCATCAATATCAATGACATGACATTGGGAGGGTGGAAGTGAGGGCTACACTACCACAGATATGATTCTGGAGTTGGAGTTGTAATCAAGCGTTTTTTTTGGCTACAGAGAGATCTTTTAACGAAATTTCAATCTCCACCTGCACAGGAAGAGGTCAACATCATAATAAGATCGCATATATTACCGAATTTAGATAATGATATGTAGCAAAAACCTAATATTCACAACTTCTCTGTGCTGCTTCCTTATGAGACTTCATATGTGATGAAGTATTTAGTTATTTTGAGAGAGTTCGGAAGTGAGGAAGCATCCTATAACAGAGGTAGAGCATGCTGTCAGCGCTCCACCATGAGCCAAAATGAGTTTAATATTCTAGTGCTGTGATGAAGGATGTAACAGGTATTAGGCTGATTAGAACAGATATTTTTTTTTACGTGGTGAGAGAATACTTACTGACAATATAGCCTATGCCACACTGTTACAGGATTTTTACAATCAGTAACGATACATTAGCGGTGTGAAAACGCGTGTTTGCGCCTATTTCTTGTGTCTCCGAAAATAGCTCGTATAAAAATGGGAAATGTACATTTTTCGTGAGAAATTCGAAATGAATGAGCAGAGTGGATTTTTAAAACGGGGGTGGGGTCTATGTGGGGGTGGAATTGGTTAAAACTATGATATACATCCAAGCCGTGCCTGCTTGTCTTGCAATGTCTGTGGCCAACTGGAAGCGGCGGCTTAGTCTCACGCGACTGACAGGTATAAAGACAGGATTCCAGCTACTGGCTAGTTGGCTCTTGCCTGCATCCACAGGACTAGTGAAGTAACAAGCATGCCAGGTGAGCAGTGACGGAAATAGACAAGTGTCTTGTGTGAGAACATTCGATATGATGCGTGACTGCGCTGGACGATTATTCCACTCATATATTGATCAGTTACAGCATGGTGACAGCCTCTCTGACCTGTAAGCATTTAATAGGAATACAGCGTGGATGCAGGCGATGGGCTTGCAGTTGCTGATGCGTGTGCAAGTCTCTCCCAAATGGCACCCATGTGACAATTCGATGCCTTGGCCAGCAGCGCTGCTGCTCCTCTCGACAGTCGGTAGAGAGTGTGCTCTTTGCGATTGCAAGTGTGCGTGATTGGTAGGATTTTTTCAGCCGATATGTTGAGAGGAAACGTTGTGGTGGAGGAGGGTACTTGTGTTGCCAACCGTTGGTGCATACAAGACTTCATATATACACTCCTGGAAATTGAAATAAGAACACCGTGAATTCATTGTCCCAGGAAGGGGAAACTTTTTTGACACATTCCTGGGGTCAGATACATCACATGATCACACTGACAGAACCACAGGCACATAGACACAGGCAACAGAGCATGCACAATGTTGGCACTAGTACAGTGTATATCCACCTTTCGCAGCAATGCAGGCTGCTATTCTCCCATGGAGACGATCGTAGAGATGCTGGATGTAGTCCTGTGGAACGGCTTGCCATGCCATTTCCACCTGGCGCCTCAGTTGGACCAGCGTTCGTGCTGGACGTGCAGACCGCGTGAGACGACGCTTCATCCAGTCCCAAACATGCTCAATGGGGGACAGATCCGGAGATCTTGCTGGCCAGGGTAGTTGACTTACACCTTCTAGAGCACGTTGGGTGGCATGGGATACATGCGGACGTGCATTGTCCTGTTGGAACAGCAAGTTCCCTTGCCGGTCTAGGAATGGTAGAACGATGGGTTCGACGACGGTTTGGATGTACCGTGCACTATTCAGTGTCCCTCGACGATCAACAGTGGTGTATGGCCAGTGTAGGAGATCGCTCCCCACACCATGATGCCGGGTGTTGGCCCTGTGTGCCTCGGTCGTATGCAGTCCTGATTGTGGCGCTCACCTGCACGGCGCCAAACACGCATACGACCATCATTGGCACCAAGGCAGAAGCGACTCTCATCGCTGAAGACGACACGTCTCCATTCGTCCCTCCATTCACGCCTGTCGCGACACCACTGGAGGCGGGCTGCACGATGTTGGGGCGTGAGCGGAAGACGGCCTAACGGTGTGCGGGACCGTAGCCCAGCTTCATGGAGACGGTTGCGAATGGTCCTCGCCGATACCCCAGGAGCAACAGTGTCCCTAATTTGCTGGGAAGTGGCGGTGCGGTCCCCTACGGCACTGCATAGGATCCTACGGTCTTGGCGTGCATCCGTGCGTCGCTGCGGTCCGGTCCCAGGTCGACGGGCATGTGCACCTTCCGCCGACCACTGGCGACAACATCGATGTACTGTGGAGACCTCACGCCCCACGTGTTGAGCAATTCGACGGTACGTCCACCCGGCCTCCCGCATGCCCACTATACGCCCTCGCTCAAAGTCCGTCAACTGCACATACGGTTCACGTCCACGCTGTCGGGGCATGCTACCAGTGTTAAAGACTGCGATGGAGCTCCGTATGCCACGGCAAACTGGCTGACACTGACGGCGGCGGTGCACAAATGCTGCGCAGCTAGCGCCATTCGACGGCCAACACCGCGGTTCCTGGTGTGTCCGCTGTGCCGTGCGTGTGATCATTGCTTGTACAGCCCTCTCGCAGTGTCCGGAGCAAGTATGGTGGGTCTGACACACCGGTGTCAATGTGTTCTTTTTTCCATTTCCAGGAGTGTATTTAGCACTACGATCTATTTACGGCGAATATGGAACAACTTGATTTGCAGAATATCTTCGTGTGATTCTCAAACCTTGAAAATTTGTTGTATTACAAGAGAAGTCTTCCGAAGTAAGAGTGATTTCAGGTGTGCCGCAGGGGAGTGTCGTAGGACCGTTGTTATTCACAATATACATAAATGACCTGGTGGATGACATCGGAAGTTCACTGAGGCTTTTTGCAGATGATGCTGTGGTGTATCGAGAGGTTGTAACAATGGAAAATTGTACTGAAATGCAGGAGGATCTGCAGTGAATTGACGCATGGTGCATGGAATGGCAATTGAATCTCAATGTAGACAAGTGTAAGGTGCTGCGAATACATAGAAAGATTGATCCCTTATCATTTAGCTACAAAATAGCAGGTCAGCAACTGGAAGCAGTTAATTCCATAAATTATCTGGGAGTACGCATTAGGAGTGATTTAAAATGGAATGATCATATAAAGTTGATCGTCGGTAAAGCAGATGCCAGACTGAGATTCATTGGAAGAATCCTAAGGAAATGCAATCCGAAAACAAAGGAAGTAGGTTACAGTACGCTTGTTCGCCCACTGCTTGAATACTGCTCAGCAGTGTGGGGTCTGTACCAGATAGGGTTGATAGAAGAGGTAGAGAAGATCCAACGGAGAGCAGCGCGCTTCGTTACAGGATCATTTAGTAATCGCGAAAGCGTTACGGAGATGATAGATAAACTCCAGTGGAAGACTGCAGGAGAGACGCTCAGTAGCTCGGTACAGGCTTTTGTTAAAAAGTTTCGAGAACATACCTTCGCCAAAGAGTCAAGCAGTATATTGCTCCCTCCTACGTATATCTCGCGAAGAGACCATGAGGATAAAATCAGAGAGATTAGAGCCCCCCACAGAAGCATACCGACAATCCTTCTTTCCACGAACAACACGAGACTGGAATAGAAGGGAGAACCGATAGAGGTACTCAGGGTACCCTCCGCCACACACCGTCAGGTGGCTTGCGGAGTATGGATGTAGATGTAGGTTTAGATGTAGATGTAGAAGAATCATCATAAGGTAGTGACAACTGTAAGTGATCTAGCTAACTCCTGTAAATTGTTAAGCAATTAATTTGGTAGGGTAGTGCAAATGATATAGCCACCAGGTACCTCTTTGAGTCTGTAGACACTGGTTCATATATAAACATGAAGTAGCCACACGAGAGAGAGAGAGAGGGAGAGAGAGAGAGGGGGGGGAGAGGGAGAAAGAGACGGTGTGTGTGTGTGTGTGTGTGTGTGTGTGTGTGTGTGTGAGAGAGAGAGAGAGAGAGAGAGAGAGAGAGAAAGAGAGAGAGAGAGAGAGAGCATGTGTTTTGATGTGTTTTGACAGGAATTTACTAGGTGTCAATATCAAAGATTTGGTGCCACCTAATGCTTTGTCTGACAGGAAGTAGCCAGCAGGGCGGGGGGGGGGGGGGGGGGGGGAGGGAGGAAAGGAGGGGACTGGAGGGAGGAGCAGTGGGGATGTTGCTATGTTGCTTCTCCCAGCGTCCTCTGATAGTGTTAATGTGAACTAATTCAGTCAGTATCTGCTCAACAGGGCTAGCACATAAGGCAGCTGCTTCCACTGATGTGCTTGGAAGGTGTGTGTTTCAGAGCAAAACAGGGAGTGAGTCTGGTTTGAAATGGGCGCCAGCAAATGATACTTTGTTTAGGGATTAAGTAGCAGGAAACCTTGGGCTTCTACCAATGGCAGCCCGACACTTTCGCAGTCACTGTCCAGTGTTCAATGTGTATGCGGCAGCGACCCTGAAATCACCGGTGTGAAAAAACAAGTGTGTGCAGTCAGAAAGTTGTCTTTTTGCCTGATATTTTAAGCACAACCTGTAATAGTGTAATTACATGCAATGAGTGTTTTATGTTGACAGTAATCCTTGCAAAATCAGACTAAAGTGATCTACTTACACATAAAAAAAAGGATCCAACACTTGTGAATTGAATTTTATCAATAAGCAATATATTATTATTATTATCATTACTATTTTTATTATGTGCTCTTGAATGTAGTTGAATTTCCTGTTATGGGATTCTTCCAGTCCCCCAGCTCATTGAGGTTTCCTGCCAAATTTTTTGGGAACGGTGGGGTGGGAGGGAGTGGGGGAGGGGAGAGATGGGCTGAGAGATGTCTCAGAGGGGGAGGGGTTAATTAATTTATCGATTTAATTCATTAGTCAATTAATTGCTAATGTGCTTGTATCGGTAAGAGGGAGGGGAGGAAGGGTTAGTTATTTCCCAGAGGTGTGGGGGATGGGAGAGATGTGAGGTTTCTCAAAATGATAGGTTATCCTCATGGGGTCATAAATCAGCTAGAATAATTATAGGTCAAGGGGGGGAGGAGGTCATAAATCAATCAAGTTTACTCTTGAATGTTTGCTATCCGCTGAATGTATGCAACCTGCACTAAAAAAATGCACCTGTGCTGCCCCTGCCCTACTACTTTGGCCAACAAAGCACTGCAGTGGACAGACATGTGTAATTTGTAAAGTACTATGGAACAGAACCTTGTATACTACGGGATTAAATTTTTTTATGTAGCAGGTTGTGTTCTACCTCATAATTGTCGAATGGAAATAAAGAGAGGGCAGTGTGTCCTGTCATACTACACACTCCAAATTTAAAGGTTCCACTGCAGGGCCAGAGAGCTTCACGTGAACTGTGTACAGTGATGTCAGATCTGTTTTTATTTGAATTTCATTCGAAGTAGGCAGTGATCCCTTCATTTTCACTGTCAGTTGTTTTTAAAATATTGGTATTAATTGATTTAATAGCAAATCCAGATCTTAGAAGCTCATGTTAGGGCCAAATTTCGAGTAGAGTATTTCCATTGCGTTAGTGTATCAACATTGGGTGTTAAGGGGTGTGTCAGAGTCTAGGTGATCTCTGGTTCTGAGAACGATTTCTAAGTTTACACATGCAGGATATTGCAAATGCTGTGTGATGACACATACAAATGTGGCTAATGCATCCATTCTTCCCAGTTTTCCTGCTTCATTCTCACATAATGATGTAAATATTCTGTTAGCGTTTGATGTATTCTTTCGAGTGCTCCATACATTTGAGGATGGAGAGCACAAGACTAAATCTTCTTGTTCTTCTGTAAAATACAAATATTCTTTAGGATGTCACTTAGGAAGTTGATTCCTCAGGCACTCAATAAATCTGAAGGTATTACGTAGGTATTACATAGGTATTACGAAGGTATTACTTAGCTCCGCGAAACTCATCGACTTCGAACGTGGTCAGCTGACCAGATGTCATTTGTGTCATACGTCTGTACGCGATATTTCCACACTCCTAAACATCCCTAGGTCCACTGTTTTCGATGTAATAGTGAAGTGGAAACGTCAAGGGACACGTACTGCACAAAAGTGTACAGACCGGCCTTGTCTCTTGACTGACAGAAATTGCCGACAGGTGAAGAGGGGCGTAACATGTAATAGGCAGACATCTATCCAGACCATCACACAGGAATTCCAAACTGCATCAGGATCTAATGCAAATACTATGACAGGCGGGAGGCGAGAAAACTTGGATTTCATGGTCGAGCGGCTGCTCATAAGCCAACCATCACGCTGGTGAACGCCAAACGACACGTTGCTTGGTGTAAGGAGCTTTCACATTGGACGATTGAACAGTGAAAAAACGTTGTGTGATGTGGCGAATCACGGGACGAAATGTGGCGATCCGATGACAGAGTGTGGATATGGCAAATGCCCGGTGAACGTCATCTGCCAGCGTGTGTAGTGCCAACAGTAAAATTCGGAGGCGGTGCTGTTATGGAGTGGTCGTGTTTTTCATGGAGGGGGCTTGCACCCCTTGTAGTTTTGCGTGACACTATCACAGGACAGGCCTACATTGATGTTTTAAGCACCTTCTTGCTTCTCACTGTTGAAGTGCATTTCTGGGATGGCGATCGCATTTTTCAACACGATCGAGCAGCTATTCATAATGCAAGGGCTGTGGCGGAGTGGTTACACCACAATAACATCCCTGTAATGGACTGGCCTGCACAGAGTCCTGACCTGAATCCTATAGAACACCTTTGGAATGTTTCGGAACGCCGACTTCGTGGCAGGCCTCACTGACCGACATAGATACCTCTCCTCAGTGCAGCACTCCGTGAAGAATGGGCTGCCATTCCCCAAGAAACCTTTCAGCACCTGACTGAACGTATGCCTGCGACAGTGGAAGCTGTCGTCAAGGCTAAGGGTGGACCAACCCATATTGAATTCCAGCATTACCGATGGAGGGCGACAAGAACTTTTAAGTCATTTTCAGATGGATGTCCGGATACTTTTGATCACATAGTGTAGTTGTGAATCATGAAACTGCTTCAGAACAGCACTTGCTGCTCTTCACTGATCACTGGTTTCTGGTCGTCATGCTCTTCTACGGTTAAAGGATCTGCTCGAACCATTTCCTTTAATCTGCTAATTCGCTAATTTTTGTGTCTTGGTCAACTGAAACTACACCAGATATGTGGCGTCCTGAATCTTCCCCCATGACAGGTACTGCTTCTGTCTTCACTTTGGGAAATTCCAAAATGCTTCTCTGCATGCTATATATACTCCCATCTGCATCTGCTGCCTCCCCATTATTCCCTTGCTGAGACCTCTGTTCTATAGTTTAATCCTTAAAATCTTTCCGTCTGATAGCCCTATTCATATTACGTAACACAAGCTCTCTTTCCTCATTGTCCACTGCTTATCTTTATTCGTCGTTTCCCTTGAAACGGCTCCTTGTAGCTTCTTATTTCTTCTGGTTCCTCGCTCTGCAGGTCTTCTCTAAATCCGATCCCACCTGGTTCCTTCTGGTACCTCTGGAGTTATATTTGCCCTCGCGACCCGTTTTTCTCGGCCGCCTAATGTCTGTCCCCTGGGAGACTGCTCGCGGCTGTCTTCCAGTCCGCTAGATTCGCCTGTTCCAATCCAGTTCTGTCTGTAACTTTAGTGGTCTGTCGTTCCCATAGCAATAACTGCGTAATCTGTAATTACTCATAAACCCTCGCAAGTGTCTCTTCCCAAGATTCCTTCATAAGGGACACCTAACTCGTTCAACACTATATGAAACACATATCCCACACACACTTCGTCATGTATCCTCATAATTAACATTGCGACTCCATGTGCCTCTATTATTTCTTTGATCCCTTAGAGTTCTATTGTTTCATTGGCATTACTGCCCACTGTGCTCTTCAATGCTTATTCCTTTATTAAGTTCAACCTAGTGGCATAATCTACTATGAAACTTGGGATTCTCGTGCTTCGTATATTTAAAAAATCATTCCTGCTCTTACAGTCGATGGACTACAGCTTTGTGGCACAAGACGACAGCATACTCATGCCATTCTTTCATTTCCCGCTTTCTGAATCTTCGTATTTGGTAGCCTAGCACTGCCGAGCTAAGTGTTATGGTTCTTTACAAACGCAACTTATCACGGATCTTGCCTTAACACGTGGCTCTGGATGCCCTTTATGATCCCATCAATAACACATTGTTAGTCGCACAGCATTGCCTCTATCCTTCTCGGTGGTGGTGGAGGATGGGCTGTCTGTTTTTCTGCTGCACTACAACTCAGATGCACTGTGTCTGTTTTCCTCAGATGTCTCTCCATAGCGCAATACCTTACATGATGGCCTCGTCTCTTGTATCTCCACCAGTAATATCTCAGGCGGTTGCCTTTACTGAACATTTTTTACAAGAGGTAATAATTATTTGGGTTAACGTTAGATCCTGCCCCCTTGCTCTCACAATGGTTGTAATCCCGTCATTTTCGATTCCTTCTAAGAACACTGCTCAACCTATATTCCCAACTAGAGCTAGACTTCCTATAACGTGTCTTTCTCTGTTCAAATGCGTGTGAAATCTTATGGGACTTAACTGCTGAGGTCATCAGTCCCTAAGCTTACACACTATTTAACGTATATTATCCTAAGGACAAACACACACACCCATGCCCAAGGGAGGACTCGAACCTCCGCCAGATTAGCCGCACAGTCCATGACTGCAACCCCCTAGACCGTGTAACGTGCGCGTGGGGCACACAATACTCATTACAGCCTGTACTATGGTAAGTTAACGGGCTTCACCTTATGAGAAAGGATTTTTGTATAGAAACTGACCGCGTGTACCTGAATGGAGGCAAATCAGACTTACACCCACTCGGTAATAACAATGATACGTCAAGTAAGTCCGAAATGCAACTACACGTCAGGACGGACAAGAAACAACACAGAAGATGCTACCAATTTGTTAATTATACGGTCGCCAGCCTAATTAGGCATTAACTGAGTTTCTTCCCTGTACAAGTTATGTACGTTCATGCAAAACAACACGTAATAACACTGCATAATATGGTAAATTTTAGAACCAGAAAATCTACTGAACTGATAAATTCACTTTCTATACTGATATGAATAAACCATAAATACATAACACCACACTACAATGTTTACTACAAAACTTCGTAGTGGCTATTGATCTGATTAAAATCGGGCAAAGGTTACCCTAGAAATAGCACTTTCGAAACACACACACAATGTCAATTTTGATAAAGGTGAAACACTGATAAATTTTTGTTTCTATTTTGGCTTTGACTTTGCTGGTCAAATCAGTTTAGAACACTTCAGAATTCAAATGAATAAAAAGGGGGGGGGGGACCCTGAAACTGTTATGATCACTGTATTAAAACAATTAATTACTGAAATCATTATGCCCTCAAGGTTTCCAATACATGATTTACTACTCTTTTTGTCTTATTTCCTGCTCATTTAAATACCATTGTATCTGTCTCGAAATAATTAAGTTTCATTACTAAATCAATATCAAAATTGTCTTCCCACTTTGTCAGACCTATGTTATTCGTCTATTAGTTCATCAACAAAAAAAATTCTTTAAACATCATTCTAACATAGCTAGGTCTGCAGGTAATTATTATTAACACAAACTTTAGTTTTTCATCTTGGGACACTCGGATTGCACAACATTTGGAAAGGACTCTGTCTAGGTTAGTTGTGAGGATAATTAAATGTTAGGACAGTTCTGGTAAAATTTAAGTTGTTATTGAATAGTATGGAACAAAAGTAACACTGGTCCACACGAATACAGTACTAAAAGTTTCAACCTGTTTGTATCGATGTGGCGGTTGGCGGGCGGCGAGATGGCGAAGCACAGAGCGCACATAGAACCACAGCAATGGCTCTTAATGTATCGGCACTTTATTTCTTCATAGCGTCGCAATACTTTTCCATTTACTGCCTATGGAATTTTACCATGCTGTATAGGCGTCGGAACGGCATATCCGAGGCTCAATGAAACTACGTCTTCCAGGAGAGCCTCCTCGATCAAGAACGTGTTACTCAGACCAATGCCCAACTCCGACGACTACTGCTGAGCCCGTTATGCCGTGCAGTGCCCGTGTGCATTTTCCCGCGCTCGCCTGCCTTCCACCTTTTACCGCTCCCCTGCAGACAGGGTATTCACCAGAGGTTTTGCATTCTACATATCCTAATACATTGCCTACGGATGTACCAGTCGCACAATTACTATTTTAACATCTTACAATAGTTTCAACGTTTCTTACATTTCAATTCTGTTATAATATTGTTTGGCATTTGACATAAACATTAATATTCACATCGAAATTTGTTTACAGTTTTCTTGACACAATGGCAAGAAACAAAAAAAGGGAATGAAATCAGAACATCTGCACTAATTCATCGAAGAATCAGAAGAGAAAAAAAAATATTTATATGTAGAATAGTACAGCGTTGTTGTTGTTACAACTGCTCGGCTAATCCCGCGCGGCTGTCTTTCTCTCATCACTCTCGGAACGGCACTTCGAAATTGATGCTGCAGTGAGTCGAATGACTTGCACATTCCGACCATGCTGTCTGAGATAAGTACATGGGATCTCCATGCCATTCATAGTTACCGCTCAATATCTGTTGCTGTTGGGGGCCAGCAACAACATTAAACACGAACAACACTAATGCAGCCCTGTATCTGTTCTATCTGTCACAGAGAACTGCAACCCCTAATTTACATGCCTGACGTTGGTGTGTACATAGTCGAAGTCATATTGACAGGGGATCATGTGTACAGTGTACTACCCATTTTTTGTCAGGCAGTGTATATTTATTATGTAAAGTGAAGAGGGAGAGGGGAGAAAGGAAAGGAAAGGGAAGGAACTAATGATTCAGCTGCATCAGGAACTGGTCAGGAATATGTGCCGGAGCAACGGCAGTGAGTGAAAATGTGTGCTGGACTGGGACTCGAACCCATGAGGCACTGCTTACTACCCGCTGCGCCACCCAGACACAGTGTTTATTGAAAATGTGCTGACTATCTCGACACGCTCCCCAGCCAACTCCCACTCCCACATAGCGCCACCTATCTTCCTATATCCATCTTTGACACGGATAACAGCGGCGATGTGTACTGGCAGGGAAGCAACGAGGCCTTGGTAGGTCGCTGGAGGCAGTTGGCATCACATCTGAACACACAAGTCACCCAATTCCCGTAAATCTTGGGGAGGAGGGCGATGAGCTCTGAGTACACATTCAGTCACATCCCAGATGTGTCTGATTTGGTTCAGAAATGGCGAGTTGGGAAGGCAGCACATCAATTAGAAGTCTCGACTGTTTCCCTCGAATCACTCCATCACACACCTGGCCTTGTGAGGTGGCGCATTATCTTGGTGAAAAATGCCATTGCCGTCTGGACCATGATCGTCATGCAAGGGTGTGTGTGGTCTGCAACTATACTCCTTGGCCATCATGGTGCCTTGCACGAGCTTCACTGGACCTATGAATGCCGATATCAATGTTCCCCAGAGCGTAATAGACCTGCCACCAGGTTGTCTCTTTCATGAAGTACGGGTATCAAGGCGCTGCCGCCCTGGAAGACAACAGATGTGCACCCTCCCACTGCCATGATGAAGAAGGTATCGGAATTCATCAGATCATGCAGTGCTCTGTCACTGCAGCAACGTCGTATGCCCATTTCAGTCATTGTTGCTAATGTCAAGGTGTTAACATTGGCCAGCCGCTGTATCCGAGTGGTTCTAGGCAGTCCAGTCTGGAACCGGGCGACCACTACGGTGGCAGGTTCGAACCCTGCCTTTGGCATGGATGTGTGTGATGTCCTTAGGTTAGTTAGGTTTAAGTAGTTCTAAGTTCTAGGGGACTGTTGACCTCAGATGTTAAGTCCCATAGTGCTCAGAGCCATTTGAACCCATTTAGTTAACATTGGCACATGCATGAGTTGTCAGCTGTGCAGATCCATCCTTAGGAGTATCCAGTGCACTGTGTGTTCAGACATACTTGAACTCTGCCCAGCATTGAAGTCTGATGTTCGTTCCATCACATTTTGCCACCTGTCCTGTTTTACCAGTCTGACCAGCCTACGACTTCCAACATCTATAATGAGGACGACATCCAATGAGGAGTGACTGTCCAACCTCACGACGTCTGGGCGTGGTTTCACCTTGATTTCGCCACATGTTGAAGACACTCCCCACAGCACTCCTCAAAAATCCAATAAGTTGTCCAGTTTCCAAGTTGCTACAGGCCCTCATGTCCTGGCCTCAGTTCGATAGATCACATGTTTTGCCATTCTAGACAAAGACAGCACGCTCACTGCTATTACATGCACCTTGTGTGTGACTAGCAGTCATTCCTCGCCAGGTGACACTGCTTTGCCTGGACAAGTTTATGTCAGTAGTAGGTCAGTGGTCACAATTTTCTGGTTGATCACTGTATATGAATGCGTGGTTCTGTTCTTACAAGTTTCGAAAGAACAGACACCATACATTGATATAAGTATGTAATTACCACTAGCAGTCTTCGTGACACTGTTCTTTATGGAACAAACGATGAAGTACTTGCCTTATTCAACAAGTGTAGACTCATCAGGGTGGAAAGTAACACTGAGAACTGTGTATGTACGTGCAGTGCATGTAAATGGCCTGCGCTACTCTATTTCGTTGCCGGAGGCAGGGCACAGAGGAACGGCTGTAGCCTGTTTCACTAGGACTCACCTCCAAACCCAAGACGCACAGCCAGTGGTCCTAGAGTACCACACAGAGATCGACCGCGGTTATCGATTCCGCAGAGCTCGGCTGCGTTTTGGCGGCTGCGCTGCCCGGCAGGCAGGGTCGGGCTGGCGGCACTCCGATTGAAACGTTCCCCCATTTATTCGGTTTTTTTCCGGCCGGCTGGCATTGTCGCCGGGCAGCGCCGCTGCGCTACCCGAGTCACGTTTCCGGTTCCGCCCGCCGCTGCGCCGCTCTTCCCCTCCCACGCACTCCGTCCTCCCCCTCCCCCCACCACTCTGGCCGGGGTGGGGGTGGAGGCCGACGCGCCGCACAAATGAAACATTCTGCGCCGCGGACTTGCCCTCTCTGGCTGGATGGCGGTCGCTTTCCTGCCGCGCCGCGCGCAACGCCATACACTGGCGCCGCGTGAAAGGAGCGCCCGGGGTGGCATCCGCGCTTAAACAGAGTGGCCGCGCTGCCGCCCCCGCCGCCCCCGCAGCCTCCCCCGCCGCCGCCAAGTGGCCGGTCCCTGCCGTGCCGCCGCTACACAATGGCCGTCGTTTCGCACTTCCTGCCGCGCGCGAGGTATTATGCCCCGCCGTCACTCACTCTTTTCTGCTCGCGGACCCAACTTCATTTCGCGGCGCAGTTCCAATGTGGCGCACGGCGTGGCCTATACGGTAAGGGGCGAGCGCGGTCGCCACAGCACTGTGTCCGAAACCTGTCCGTATTGCCGTGCTACCGCCGCCAAATTACACCGCCAACGCATTATATTTCCGTTGGGGAATGAGTTAGTAGTCAGTCCAAAAGACTGCAGCTCAAGCACTTTTATAACTCACCTGTTCTGCACCTTCGGAACGTAGTTTTAAACTAGTTATTAGATAGTTCTCTGTGTGATATTGCATTTGCTTTATTAAGAAATCCAAAAGTAAATAAAAAAGCTCTTTGTGTGCAGGTTGCTTCCATGCCGCAGATTTTTCGTGAAAATTTCGGAATAAAACAGTATGTAATTTAATTGTCTCCTTAATACAATGGTTACACAGGGAAAAACACAGAGGTGACAAAAGTCAAGGAAAAAGCGATATGCGCATAAACAGAAAACGGTAGTGAGGTGTCAAGTCAGAGGGGTGTTCTGAACACAATTTCGACACAAAGCAGGTCAATAGGCTGTGGAGTAGAAGGGGTAGGCTAGCAATAGAACAGTGCATCACTATTGACTAGACACTCATTTATTGAACACATAAGTCAGGTATTACCCAAAAGTAACAATCAGTACAAAATTACAAAATAATGTTCTTTTCCTTTAAGTCACTCAAACATTTAAACAGGCAAATAGCAATCATTTAACTGAAAGCCTTTTAAGAAAGAAATACTAGAAATTTTGAATGATGAGTTAAAATCATATTTAAATAGGCTCTGACCGAGCACATATTTTAAAACGAAATACTTCCTTTAAGGAACGAGCGATCAAAATTAATTACATAATCCTCAACAACCAAATTACATCCAAGACATTTAAGATTAAACAGTAATATATAACATCAGAGAGCTGCAGTCCCAAGTTTTAAGCAGCACGTTTCTGATGGACTGCACTGCAACAGTAAATACAAGTCTCTCAGAGGATCTCCCCACACAGGAAGTTATTGCCGCACTCGGCAAAATATGAACATCAGTCCATGTACAGACGTAAAACAAACTAAAACCTCTCTTAAGTTTGGTACAGTTAATTCCCTTTCAACATAACATACATCACAAGTCTAGCCCACAATTTAGCACGCGAAAAACTACAGCGATGCACTCATCACGTATCCTTACAAAATCCAAGAACAGAGAGCCGGCACCCCAATAGCGGAACATTTAACTACGTGCAGCGTGCGGGTTTGCGGGACGCTGATCTCGCCCTTAACCTCAACACCAGTTCAAATACTAGTCAGCCTACAATCTTGAGCCACCATACACATTCCTTCAGTTACTGCACACAAAGCCACTGTGATAGGCAAACAGACCAGCATATGATAAAAGCTTAAGCAATTTCCTTACTAGACAACCCTTATGAATAGTGGCCTTAATTTTTTTTTAACGTGAGCACACCCACAATCAAAAGACAAACAACGTCAATCATAAGGACAGTAGCACGTAAGCAAGTAGCAATGGTAACTTCTGCTTAGATTGGCTACAAATCAGTGCGTGATTTAACACACCACAGAACAGTCTTTACAACATAACCATCAATACAATAGCAAATTACTCACACGTGTACTCCTCCACGATTTCGATTCGCAAAGCCATAGACAAAACGTGGAGAACGTATCACTTAGACCAACATAATGGTGCTCCATCAGTTACCCAAAATAACTGACTCCCTTAGTTGCACAGCAAAGGACCAGACCTAATGAAACCACCTCAGTTCTCGCCTCTAAATTGTCTCAGCACAAGTGAGACTCAATCACAAATGTAATTTTACATCACCAGTTCCCGTATAGTCAATGCAAGCGCCTGATTTTCACCAGTTTATAACGGCAGGCAGCAACATCGTTCGGAAAAGAGCGTAGACACAAGCTCTTAACAATTCTCTTCTCCGAAAGCAGCCACCGCAACTCTCGGGAACCTCTGGGACATCCAATGCAAAAATCGTTACTCCTTCACACAAATTACAGGACGCCCGCTTCCCGCTCCTTGCTACGGCGCCTTCCGTTCAGAGCCAACTTGTATATCTCCATGCGATAGGTCCGGTCCCACACTCGCTGCGTCAACCCGACAACCGTCTTCCACCACGTCCCGGAGCACACCGCCCCAGGACCTCGCCTCGTTACTCCACGCGTAGGCCCCAGAGGGCGCTGCTTACCGCCCTGACCGTGGCAGGAAAGATAAACCACCAGAGTGGCACAACCGATATGAACCGCCACGGCGCAGGTAGTATCGCGTACACAATGTATTAAAGGACAGTGTATTGACGAACTTGTCATTTGTACTCGGGTGACTGATATGAAAAGTATTCCTACTTAATTACGGCTACGTGATGGCAATTAAAAGACTGTGAATGTGGAACAGTAGTTGAAGCTGGACGAACGGCACATTTCATTTCGCAAATCGTTAGGGAATTTAGTCTTCCTAGATCCTCAGTGTCAAGAGTGTGTTGTGAAAGGCAAATTTCAGGCATTACCTCTCACCACAGGCACTGCTGTGACGGAGTTCATTTGACGACCGAGAGCAGCGGCGTTCTCGTAGAGCTGCCAAAGCTAACAGACAAGCAACACTGCTTGACGCACGACGAACTTATCCGTCAGAACAGTGCGCGGCGAAATGTGGCGTTAGCGGGCTATGGCAGCAGACGACCGACGCGAGTGCCTTTGCTGAAAGCACATTGCCTGCATCGCTTGGACCCTGCACTCCTGGAAAATCGTTGCTTGGTCAGATGAATCCCGATTTCGGGTAGTAAGAGCTGAAGGCAGTTTTCGAGTGTGGCGCAGACCCCCCCAGATTGTCAACAAGGCACTGTGCAAGCTGGTGTTAGCTCCATACAGTGTAGGCTATGTTTACTTGGAACGTACTGGGTCCTGTTGTCCAATTGAAGCGATCATTGATTGGAAATGGTTATGTTCGACTGCTTGGAGACCATCTGCTGCCACCCATGGACTTATTGTTTCCAAACAACGATGCGACTTTTATGGATGACAGTGCACCATGTCACCAGGCCACAATTGTTCATCATTGGTGAGAAGAGTATTTTGGACAGCTCCAGCGAATAATTTGGACACCGAGATCCTCCAACATGAATGCCATCGAACATTTATGGGACACAACTGAGAGGTCAATTCGTGCACAAAATCCTGCACCGGCAATACTTTCACAGTTATGGACGGCTTTAGAGACAACATGGCTCAGTATTTCGGCAAAGTACTTCAAATGACCCGTTGAGTCCATGCCACAACAAGATACTGCTCTATTCCGGGTGAAAGGAGGTCCGACATGATATTAGGAGGTATCCCACGACATCTGTCACCTTTGGGTATCTTCGTTACAGAATAGATAAGTCACATCACAAGTTTCGACTGTCGCTGGTCACTGTATGGCCGATGCGCCAGTTACGTAATCGCTTTAACGCCATTTTATTCATTTCCTTTTCGACGCTGCCATAGCTCTCGCATTCGTTCGGCACTGGAGCTCTCAGGCTTGTTGGATTCGTTTCCTCTATACATATGACAAGGGAACCTCCCCATCGCACCCCCCTCAGATTTAGTTATAAGTTGGCACAGTGGATAGGCCTTGAAAAGCTGAACACAAATCAATCGAGAAAACAGGAAGAAGTTGTGTGGAACTACGAAAAAATAAGCAGAATATACAAACTGAGTAGTCCATGCGAAGATAGGCAACATCAAGGACTATCTCACCTCAGGACCGCCGTGGTCTCGCGGTTAGTGTGAGCAACTCCGGAACGAGAGGTCCCTGGTTCAAGTCTTCCCTCCAGCGAACAGTTTTTCTTTATTTTGGAAAAGTTATGATCTGTCCATTCGTTCATTGACGTCTCTGTTCACTGTAATAAGTTTAGTATCTGTGTTTTGCGACCGCACCGCAAAACCGTGCGATTAGTAGACGAAAGGACGTGCCTCTCCAATGGGAACGGAAAACATTTGACCGCAAGGTCATAGGTCAACCGATTCCTCCACAGGAAAACACGTCTGATATATTCTATACGACACTGGTGACGGCATGTGCGTTACATGACAAGAATATGTTGTCGACCCATCTAACTTGTACACTTGGCGAATGGGTATAAACATTCTTCTACGTTGCCCGTTTTAGATTTTCTTGTGGATGTGATAATTACTCCAAAAAAAGTGATGAAAACATAAGAGTTTGTCACATAAACTGCAATAAATGAATCCAAAAGTTTCGCAGTCGCTCACTTTCCCCTGTGCTCTGACAAAACATATGTTTCAAATTTTTCCGTGTGTAGACCGTCAAATCCTGCCTATGTCCAAGCAAATCCGAACATGTCCTAGAATTTTAGAGAGCGAAGTTGATTATGTGTGAGTGCCTGAACTTTGATAATTGTCTGAAAATATAAAATTAAACTTTTCGCTCGAAGTGGGACTTGAACCAAGGACCTCTCCTTCCGCAGCTGCTCAAGCTAACCACGGAACCACGGCGCTCCTGAGTTCGATCTATCCTTGATGTTGCTTATCTTGCACATGGACTACTCGGTTTGAATATTTTGCTTATTTTTTCATAGTTCCACACAACTTCTTCCTGTTTTCTCGATTGATCTGTGTTCAGTTTTTCAAGGCCTATCCACTGTGCCAAATTACAACTAAATCTGAGGGGGGTGCGATGCGGAGGTTCCCTTGTGAGAGTACTTAGGAGCCATTTCAGACGACATCTTCGATTATTTTGTAACTTTTAATTTTTACCTGTGTTTCGGCGAAAACCGGATGTTTAAAAATCAATAACAGCATATACGACATTCGTCCTACAATGATAAATAATACATTAAATGAAAGAGGAACTCAAACAGTTTTGTTTGTGTACTTACGTGATTGCATTAGTTCCCGAGTCTTCCGTTAGAAAGCACTAGTAGCGCAGATAGCGACTAGTGAACAGAAAGCTTGTTGTGTTTAACAGTTTGCAACGACTGAATCTTTTATTACAGCGCAGTAAACGCTCTGTATTAGGTTACACTGAAATCCTGCAAGTAATGTTATTGTCTGTAGATGGCATCATCACTCTGAAGGCACAGGTTGTCTTTGCAAAGGGAAGAGTTCGGGATGACCAAGAGTGATTGTAGAATGTGTTGCACAACTGAGAGAATCTTTCACGTATAGCGCCAAGAAATCAGTTCGAAGGTTAGCCGTGAATTAGCAATTCCATTGACATCTGTGTGGAGACCTAAGCACACGCTCACTACGCCCTTATTGTCTGCAGTTTTTACAAGCTCTAAAGCCTACTGGCTACGATTCATGTGCCCATATTTCCAACGAAATGTTGCTGCATGACGATGAAGATTTTCTGGATCGTGGCCCTTTCAGTTATGAATCGTCATTTCGCGTAAGTGGCAATGTGAACATATATAATGTGCACGTCTGTGGGTCGACAAATTTCCAGGCGGCCTTTTACCTCTGTGGGTCCATAGAGGATCGTGTGTATGTGCCGCCTCAACCAGCTGATATCTCCGACTCAAGAAACAGCACTGAAACAGTTGTTTCCACAATAACTGCAGACACACTGATCAAGGTTTGGGAAGAACCCACCTATCTATGGCTCAAATGGCTCTGAGCACTGTGGGACTTAACATCTATGGTCATCAGTCCCCTAGAACTTAGAACTACTTAAACCTAACTAACCCAAGGACAGCACACAACACCCAGCTATCACGAGGCAGAGAAAATCCCTGACCCCGCCGGGAATCGAACCCGGGAACCCGGACGTTGGAAGCGAGAACGCTACCGCACGACCACGAGCTGCGGACCCACCTATCTATTCGATGTATGCCATGTGTCGAATGATGCACACATTGAACACCTGTAGGAAAAATATTTGAGTTGCTCTTCCGTTTGTTGAGCCAACAGCCTTGCCGCAATGGTGACACTGCTTCCCGTCAGATCACCGAAGTTAACCGCTGTCGGGCTGGGCTAACACTTGGATGGGTGGCCATCCGGTCTGCCGGGCGCTGTTGGCAAGCGGTGTGCAGTCAGCCCTCGTGGGGCAAACTGAGGAGCTACTTGACTGAGAATTAGCGGCTCCGGTCTCCTAAACTGACATACGGCTGGGAGAGTGGTGTGCTGACCACATGCTCCTCCATATTCGCATCCAGTGACGCCTGTGGGCTGAGGATGACACGGCGGCTGGTCGATATCGTTGGGTCTTCCAAGGCCTGTCCGGACGGATTTTAGATTCTTAGTTCTTCCGTTTGATGTATTATTTATAATAGTAAGTTGAAAGTAACAAATGCTACAAAGCCTCAAAAGCTCGATATTCACTTTGAAACACCCAATACTTCAGTCGTCTTACTTTGGGTCCTAGCAGTGCTTCGCAAACTCTTCACAAGGACGCCTGTGTCTTTCTCCTAGGTAGACGCATTTCCATCCTGCATCAATTTATAACTTTACAAAAAGCTAATTCATAACTATCAGGCGTATCCGTCTACTCTGTTACAATGACGTCACAGACAAAACAAATACCAGACGGCAATTACTTATAGACACAATCTATCCTTTGTGGGCTCAACCATTCTTTTCTCGTCATTAGTCCCCTAATTATTAGTGACTGAAATCGGCGGTATTTTGTCACCACAAGGAAGCTTGACCGAAGAGCAAATAGAAGTGTCCAAGTTAGAAAACCCTGCCTTCCAGATTTGTGTGTGTCCCAAAGACGAGGGTCTGACGAAAGTTACTGACCATAACTCCCTCCATACAGGAGTCACGTTGAGCCAGGTTAATTTTAAGGCAACGGCTTTCAAATTATTGACAGTCACCCACATGGCAGACTGCTTCTTGGTTCGAAGAAGGGCGTCAGGAGCGCAGGCATACGTTCTGGGGAGGCAGTTGGTGGCTAGGACCAACCAGATAATGGCAAACCGAACAGAACTGGAGTGTTCCCTCAGAATTCACTGGCAAGACAGCTTGTTGTAGGAACAGCTGTATAGGGTGACAATAGAAACTAGTTCGTACCCTGACGCTCTTCTGTGTTCTTGTTGGGAGAGAATTTTGAACAGGACTCAGCAGGGTCACTCGGCCTCACTTCTATTGGTGATCCCAAGCAGTCAATACGTAGCGTCCGGATCTGTTAAAATGACCTCGTGGACAACCGCCATCCATCATCAGCATAACACAGCTGGGTCACGTGCTCTCACGTTTCACTGTTCCTCCTCTTTCTCGCTTGTCTCAACCTTAAAGGGGTGTCATTGATTCTCGCCCCTTTCAACCTTATAGGGACGTAATTGATTGTTTTTTTACAGCTTTTATTTTAACTGGCGATTAATAATCTGCGAGTTTGATGTTCATGACTAGTGCACTCTTTCATCCCGATTGCAATGTTTAACATTTGTTCTACGTTGTAAGGCTTCAGTTTAGAATATATCACAATTATTGAGTCGAATTTTGGTTCTTCCCAAAGTTATCGTTGTGGTACTGTACTTCCTGTTCACTTAAATCCCCATTATTATCTTCAATTTGGAAGGTCTCAGTTGGATTCCTTTCATGTTAATTTCTTAAATATGTTGTCATTTACTTCATAAATTCCTCTTCTAAATTTACTGTGGCGTTTCTATCTGGGAGGAGACTGAGTAGTGGAACGTGCTACTTTTACACATAAACAAGAACGATGTCATACTACTACACTTTAAAACACAGTTTATATGTAATTCATGTAACATAGTCTCATACGGAACCTACATCCGCTTTCTTTTATATACTGTATATGTTAAGATACTGTCATCCCCCTTCCCATCTGTGTGAGAGGATGAATGAGCAAATGTATTTCTAGTTGCATGCTTGAGGGTAGCAGACAAAACCTGTCTGCTAGAGAACAGTAGGACCAACGTCGGAACAGGTAGCTACGCTTTCTAAAAGCAAAGAGGTTTCTATCCTTAGTATGGTCCTGTCCGTCCCTTGTCATGTTGGTATAGGAAGCTGCCCCTCTGGCCATTTCCGTTTGTATTTGTGAGCCACCCTCAGGAAGGGACCAGGTCAGTCTGTCCGCGGCGAGCGTCTGAAGTGGTAAGATCTCCGGCTAAGCGCGTGTCTGCTAAGTCCGTAGGATAATGGATTTATTAAGGTCAGCCTAACTGAAAATTTAATCACCTTTATTTCAGGTTTAGCTCTAAAATATCTAATGTTATCTTAAATTGCAACGCAGTGTATTTCGAATGTGAAGTTCAGAATATCTTCCAGTAGTTACTTTGTCACTACTTTGTGAGTAAAGTGGAACCACGTGTTGATCAGTAACTCTAACTAAGATCATCAATCTTAAATGCGAATGTGCGTGAGATTATAACGTCTCGTCTTGACAATATTTTTCAACATAGCAACTTTTATTTATGTTCAACCCACGTGGGGTGTACTTTGTGAGACCAGTACCACGTGGTTATACAATTGTTTGACCCATCAGGTTAATAGTAAGACGTTAGTAACCAGTTTGAGGTTTTTCTTTTGTAAATTGCTTTTCGATCTAATTTATTTTAGTTATCAAAATTATTGTGGAGTTACACTCTTTGTGTAAACCAAGTTGACCACGTGAAGCATGTGGTGTAATCATCAAAGTAGCCCTCAGCTATTCTTTTCGGGAAGATTTCACAGAGAGTTAGTATGAATTTAGTATAGCAGTGTGTGGTAATTACATGACGGACAAGATTTCGATACGAACGTATCATCTTTGGGTGAAAATTGAATCGGTTGGTTGTGGTTAATTTCCTCTTGCATATGTTTCAACGTTCTTCGTGTGTTATTTTATGAATGCAGTGTTGTATGTAGTCTCCCAATCTTGGCTCCCTATTTGATGTGTTCCGTAAGATTACAAACTCACATTTACACAATCCTAAATAAGGCACCAGCTTAGTTATGACTCAAGTTTAATATGCTGAAATTTCAATGATCAATGTTAAAATAAATTTCCAAATATAAACTGATTTATTTCTTTTTATTTAAATTCTCTTTTATATATATATATATATATATATATATATATATATATATATATATATATATATATATATATATATATATATCACCGGTTGTCGTATGACTATTAAAAGATTATAATTAATGTTAGTCTGGTTGGGAATTTGGTAAGCTAGACTGGATACCTGGTGAAACAGTTGCTCAGTAATGCAAGGTTAACTTCCCCAGACAGCTCACAGCTTTTAAACCGCTATATTGTCTATCAGCACCGCTTTCATAGAAAATTAAAGCAACAACGTTACAAATTAAACAATATTCAGTAACTTCTTGATTCACAGTGTAAGCAGGAACAAGTCAGCTGTTTCCAAAGCCAGGTGGCACTGCATCACCTTCATTGGCTGCCACGCGTTAGTGGAAGTTGTGGGCAGGCAAGGTGCAACACCACATCTGTCTTCTCTCTTTCTGTATCTCTACCTCTCCTGTCTTCAGTTACGTACCTATGGTGTTTCTGAAAATACTTTCATCTTTTTAAAATATGATTTGTAGATGGTGTCAATTCATGCCAGGGTTCCAACCGATGTCCTGTAAGTGGTATAGCTAAGACAGTTCTGGTACAGTCTGCATTCTTGCCAGATTTTCCTTCTCATTCTCTTGCAAAAAAAATGTTCAAATGTGTGTGAAATCTTATGAGACTTAACTGCTAAAGTTATCAGTCCCTAAGCTTACACAGTACTTAACCGAAATTATCCTAAGGACAAAGACACACACCCATGCCCAAGGGAGGACTCGAACCTCCGCCGGGACCAGCCGCACAGTCCATGACTGCAGCGCTTTAGACCTCTCGGCTAATCCCGCGCGGCCATTCTCTTGCCTCTGCACCTATGGCATTATGCAATGTTGGCAGTTTTACCTCTTTTTCTTCCTCCACCTCTCTTATACGCCAACTGCATAATGCAGTCCTCGTACGGACAAACTGGAGGGTAACCGAGGATGGGCATGCAACGGCAATCTGGAGGCAACCCTATATTTGACAATAACATTTTACTTACCGGTACAGCTGGGTTCACTTGTGATGGTGTGTTTAATTCAATTCTCACGTTTCTCTGCTGCATCATCTTGCTGGATTGTTTGACGATGTTCGCTTAGAGCAAAGCTGTAGTATGCGGTACAGGTATGATAGAGCACCGGCACATTTTGCTGCTGTGTTGAGACGACATATTACAGTGCCGATATGACGAAAGATGGATTAGGTGAGGTGGACCTTGCACTTCCAGATCACTTGATCTCAATCCCACGGATTCCTGAATTTGGGACCACCTTAGGGGTGTAGTGTGCGCCCCTCTGATTAAGACGGTTGAAGAACTGTCCAAGGACTCGCCAATGCTTGTCAATAACTTAGAAATGATCCAGGTGATTTGAAAGGGTCCGAAACTCACTGCAGCGATGGCTACAGGCCTGCAACAGGGTAAAAGAGCCAGAGTTTCAACACCTCCCTTAAATAAGAATATAGTCATGTAAGAGTTGTTGTTTTCATTCAAAACACTTGTCCTTCTACCAAAGTATCTCCAGCTTTTCTTAAAGTTTGTGCAGTATTGTTACCTTTTTCTAACTGGGATGACATTTAGAAAGTATCGAGTTAGTGATGGATGGTAACCACATTGTTGCGTTTATCCAGCAAATGCTTCGTTTGCGAGCTTCTGTTTACTGACGTTTTTCACATCTGGTATCGTATGCGTCCATCTGTATTTGTTTACACCAATAATTAAGATCCATCCTGTACAAGATGAAAAAAGAATTACATTTAACGATCTTAGCGGTCCATAACCTATTTCCACAAGAAACTCATCTACCATCTGCGGGACAAAGCAGCACCATATGGTGGTTAGTCAGGCTCTTACTCTAGGCTGGTAAACACTTGGGAAGGGAAAGTTACGTATTTAGCTTCTTCTGTGTTTAGTTGGTAATGTACACAACTGGCCATTAAAATTGCTATACCACAAAGATGACGTGCTACAGACGCGAAATTTAACCGACAGGAAGAAGGTGCTGTGATATGCAAATGATTAGCTTTTCAGAGCATTCACACAAAGTTGGCGCCGGTGGCGACACCTACAACGTGCTGACATGAGGAAAGTTTCCAACCGATTTCTCATACACAAACAGCAGTTGACCGGCGTTGTCTGGTAAAACGTTGTTGTGATGCCTCGTGTAAGGAGGAGAAAAGCGTACCATCACGTTTCCGACTTTGATAATGGTCGGATTGTAGCCTATCGCGATTGCGGTTTATCGTATCGCTACATTGCTGCTCGCGTTGGTCGAGATCCAATGACTGTTAGCAGAATATGGAATCAGTGGGTTCAGGAGGGTAATACGGAACGCCGTGCTGGATCCCAACGGCCTCGTATCACTACCAGTCGACATGACAGACAGCTTATCCGCATGGCTGTAATGGATCGTGCAGCCACGTCTCGATCCCTGAATCAACAGATGGGGACGTTTGCAAGACAATAACGATCTGGCCGGCCGGGGTGGCCGAGCGGCTCTAGGCGCTACAGTGTGGAACCACGAGACCGCTACGGTCGCAGGTTCGAATCCTGCCTGGGGAATGGATGTCTGTGATGTCCTTAGGTTAGTTAGGTTTAAGTAGTTCTAAGTTCTACGGGACTGATGACCTCAGCAGTTAAGTCCCATAGTGCTCAGAGCCATTTGAACCATTTTGAACAACCATCTGCACGAACAGTTCGACGACGTTTGAAGCAGCATGGACTATCAGCTCGGACACCATGGCTGCGGTTACCCTTGACGCTGCATCACAGACAGGAGCGCCTGCGATGGTGTACTCAATGACGAACCTGGGTGCAACGAATGGCAAAACGTCATTTTTCCGGATGAATCCAGGTTCTGTTTACAGCATCATGATTGTCGCATCCGTGTTTGGCGACATCGCGGTGAAGGCACATTGGAAGCGTGTATTCGTCATCGCCATACTGGCGTATCACCCGGCGTAATGGTACGCGGTTCCATTGGTTACACGTCTCGGTCACCTCTTGTTTGCATTGACGGCACTTTGAACAGTGGAAGTTACATTTCAGATGTGTTACGACCCGTGGCTCTACCCTTCATTCTATCCCTGGGAAACCCTACATTTCAGCAGGATAATGCACGATCGCATGTTGCAGGTCCTGTACGGGCCTTTATGGATACAGAAAATGTTCGACTGCTGCCCTGGCCAGCACATTCTCCGGATGTCTCACCAATTGGAAACGTCTGGTCAATGGTGGCCGAGCAACTGGCTCGTTACAATACGCCAGTCACTACTCTTGAGGAAGTGTGGTATCGTGTTGAAGCAGCATGGGCAGCTATACCTGTACACGCCATCCAAGCTCTGTTTGACTCAATGCCCAGGCGTATCAAGGCCGTTATTACGGCCAGAGGTGGTTGTTCTGGGTACTGATTTCTCTGGATGTATGCATTTCTTCTTGGTGTAGCAATTGCAATGGCCAGTAGTGTATTTCTTAAATCACATGCGTGTTTTATCTTTATTTGAGTGGTATGCTTACGCGTTTTTGGAACCGTAAAGTGTTGTCAGGCAATATGTGGTACAATATTCATTTCCTGCTTATAAGTCGTCAGCCTCCACTAGTGACACGTCAGGAAGTTAAGGGGCTCCGGAACGCCCTATACTTGCAATGTTAAAATAACGCTTATAAATTACATCTTTCCTCACAAAGTATTTGAGGTAGGAAGTTGAACTTTTTACAGATTATTTATTGGAATATGGGCTACAACTTAACACAGGGATTTTACAAAATTTTAGTTCAGTTATTAAAGATGATTTTTTCAATTGTAATGAAAATTCACAACATTTTTTTGCAATTTTTTATTTATATATTCAAAAATATACAGTTTTTTTGGAAAAAAGCTGTGTTAAATTATGCAGAAGGTACTGTGTAACATTTACTGAAAGTTTGAAACAAATATGTTTGGAAGATCCTTAGAAAACATGTAATTAGTATGAGAAAATAAAAGTTTTGGGAATCGAGCGACAAAGATTGGATTAACTTTTTAGTGCATTCCAGGTCCATAGGATGGATTATCTTCATCCTCTGCAAACTCCTCCTCCAGCTTCCTCTTGTTCCTCCTCCTGTTTACTCTTGCTTGTATTTCTAGACTCTTTACAGCCCTGTCTGCAGCCCGAAGGCGTTCCTTGTCTAAAGCAAGCATCGCTCGTTGTTGTGTTCGTAGATTTTGCTACCATTTTCTTCAGTTGCATTTACTGCAACACTGTTCCAAAAGGTGGTCATGTATGAACACTTATCACATTTCAGTTGTATTTCACTAGCAAGTCCTACGTGCTTTATTATGGAGAGTTCCAGACCAACTTCACTACAATGAATACATCTTACACAGTTTGAAAAAATTCCTTTGAGAACCGACATATCAAATATTTCATTCACATCCGATTCGCCCATAAAACATTCATAGTTTTCACTCATTGAACCAAGGTTCTTCTGTGAAGTATTTTCTTTCCCACTTTGACTGCTATGGGCAGGTGCACTTGAGAGGTTAGGTTCACTCACTTGGTTATCGTCTTTATTGTTTACAGTAATAACACATACCTTTGGCTTTCCAACATTTCTCCTTTTCTTAAAAGCCTTCAGAGGATTTCTAATAACTTTACTTTTACTCATTATTATACTTCAACAAAACAGAGACTCAAGAAACAGAATTAATTACGAATATTTTCGAGATAACGACAGAGTAAATAAACATGAAACAATCGACAATTACACTAGCGATATACATAGAACCATCACAGGTTAGCCACTAACACATCACTAAAATGTACCTGATGAACACGGACGTTAATAATAACACCATTTGACAGCAGTTTAACAGCGCCACAGTGGGTCACGCCCATGTAGAACACATTTAAAAAAAAATTTAGAAATAGTTATAGTCTTCGGAATTGAATAAATTATATATCTATTAAAAGGTAATAGTCTGCAGATTCAGAAAACGCAAAAAAGTAAAAATTGAACTTTTCATGATTTTGAGCCTTTCCGTAGCCCCTTAACAAGTTACATGTCTGGGTTTCTGTCTGTGCTTTTATACTCGGTTCTTAAGAAAGTGGTACTGGGATGGGTAGACAAAATGGTTCAAATGGCTCTGAGCACTATGGGACTCAACTGCTGAGGTCATTAGTCCCCTAGAACTTAGAACTAGTTAAACCTAACTAACCTAAGGACATCACAAACATCCATGCCCGAGGCAGGATTCGAACCTGCGACCGTAGCGGTCTTGCGGTTCCAGACTGCAGCGCCTTTAACCGCACGGCCACTTCGGCCGGCCATGGGTAGACATGTGCATGCTGTGTGCGGAAGTAGCAGGAGCTGGCCACAGTCCGTGAACAGCTGAACGTGCTTTTGGCTACGGTGAGTCGTCTTCAGGTTGCTGCCTTGGGGTGTAGCGATGGCGGAAGATATGGTGCACTGCGTGAGACATTTGAGGTGTCGCTTGTTTCTCCGCCGTCAAACCACTCCCCCGTATACCTGATGCAGTGGATATGGCCTCAGTGGAGGATGAGTGATAAGTGGTAATGCGTTCGTGTCGGTGAAGTCAGAGGGCCAATGTAGAGCCTGGTCGTCTGGCATCGCCGCTTCACCCTGTCAGTGGACACGTGGCTGCTGCTTCAGCACACGGGGGGTGGTATTACTGATTATCGGGAACTCCAACGTTACGCACGTTATGGATCCCCTTAGGCAGGTAGCGTTCAGGGCCGGAAAGAAAGCCGATGTGCACTGGCTTTGTCTGCTGGAAGGCCTCATTTGAGATCCCGAAGAGGTCTTGCCTGTGGCTATCCTTAGTTCATACAGGTGGTTGGCAGAGGTGGTGAAGGCTGCTGGTCTTGCAAGCAGGCTGTGAGTGGAGCTCGCAATTTCCAACATTATTCTCAGAGTCAATCGGGGTCCTTTGGTTTCTTTCCTGTGTGGTCTCGGCCAAAAGCTTCGTCGGCTCTGTGACGATGTTGGCTGCAGATTTCTGGACCCGCTTCATCAACTGCAGAATTTTAGGTCTCCCCTTGGTATATCAGGGGTGCACTACGCAAATGAAGCAGCTGTTCAGGTAGCAGACTACTTGTGGAGAGCATATGGTTTTTCTTAGGCTAGGCGGTAAGTTGAGGCTCTCTGATGAGCACTCGCCAGTCGATTAGCAGATATCGAAGTCAGACTACGTTCAAAGTAAAGACGCTGAGAGTGTCAAAGTTTTATCACTAAACTGTCAAAGTGTTGGTAACAAAGTTCCCGAATTTACTATCTTCCAAGAAACTTCTCGTACTCAAATTATTCTCGGCACCGCGAGCTGCCTGAAACCCGAATTAACAAGCTCTGATATGTTTAGCGATTCATGGAACACACATCGAAAAGACAGATTAGACACCAGAGTAGGGGGTGTGCTCAATGCATCTGACAACATTATTGTCTCTACTGAGGTGAGTATTAGTGTGACAGTGAAGTTATCTGGTCCCATATAAGAGGTTTACGTGAAATCAAGATAATTGTTGGATGTTTTTACTGGTCACCCGCTTTCGCTGTGATGATTTTATAGTCATTGGCATAACGTCTGCGGTCAGTATTGTGGAAACGCCCAGTTCATGCAATATTAGTTGGAGGCGACTTTAACCTACCGAGTGTAGACTGGAATGTGTACGGGTTTCGTTGCAGGTGGTACAGAAAGACATTTTTATATTTATTTATTTACACGTCGAGTTCCGTAGGACCAAATAGAGGATCAAATCTCCAAGGTCATGGAACGTGTAAGTACACCAAATTACGACCTAAAAGTAATAAAAAATAAAATGAATGATAATTAACGGAAACACTCGGCTGCCGACAGTTGTTGTTGACATATATTTATGGGGACAGGTGAAAATTTGTGCACCAACCAGTATTCGAACCCGGGATCTCCTGCTTACATGGCAGACGCTCTACCCATATGAGCCACCGAGGATACAGATGCAGAGCGTGAAAGCAAGGACTTAACCCTTGCACGCTTCCCGTGAGACCCACATTCCCAACTGTCCACAATCTACATACGTAATGTTCCTAATAGATACTTTGCCCGTCCACTCGTTGCTCGCGCCTACTTAAGTTGACGATTCCCGTAAGGGTTCGGGCAACCTGTGCGCACTCGCACAGACGGAGGTCAATGGCCGCATAGCCATTTAACTATGTATGAAGATATTAACTATATATATAAATGTAGTTACTGTTCGAGTCCCGGTCGGGCCACACTTTTTCAGCTGTCCCCACAATGTCAATAACACCTGTCGGCAACTGAGGGTTTCAATTAATTATCATTTATTCTAGAGAAGCTGCACGGTCATCAATGGTATCTATTCTTTCGAGAACATAAAATGTTTATTAACCCTAAAAACGTCAAGATATAAGTTTAAGTAAACGCAGTCAACAATACAACAAAGCTTAATTTTTATCCTCTATAGACAAAAAGTAACTCATGACGAAACACTTTAGTTTCGAATTGAAAGCGCGGGATTACTGCTAAGATTTTTGAATTCTAGTGGTAGCATTTACCTAGAAAACGCTTCGTTTGCGAGCCTCTGTTTACTAAACTTTTTCGCATCTGGTATCGTGTGCGCCCATCTGTATTCGTTTACACCAGTAGTCAATATACATCCTGTACAAGATGAAAAAACAATCACATTTCACGATCTTAGCGGAGGAGTTCTTTTGAAACGTTTTCCGAAATCTGTTTTGAGCAACTAGCTCTGACAGCCCAAGTGCAATGGAAATAGCTCTTAGCTACGAACAGGCATGACTTAATCCACAGCGTCTGCATAAAGAGAGAGATTAGTGACCTTGATGTAATCATAGCGACATCAGTTACTAAATTTAATAAATCAATCAAGAACGCCGGAAGAGCATTTCTGCTAGAAATAGCAGACAGACAGTTATTAGCAGCTCACTTAGACAATGAACTGACATCATTTAGTTCCAGTACGATGGACGGAGAGGAATTACAGGCGAAGTTTAAAGGATTGTAAATCATAACTCTGGAGAAGTAGGTGCCGAGTAAGTGGGTAAAGGACGGAATAGACCCACCATGGATTAACAGCGAATTCGAAAAATGCCGAGAAAGCAAAGCCTGTCGTACTTTCGTCTCCAGTTAATTGAAATTCTTGCGTTGGTAAAAAGATCGATGCGTGAAGCTTGCAACAATTACCACCATCATACGTTAGAAATAGATCTTGCCAAGAACCTGAGATCAGTAACTCGTTGATCAGTGTGATGTGGCAGTAGAAAATAGTAAAAGTAAAGACAAAGTTTTAAATTTCGCATTTAAGAAATCGTTCACGCAAGAGACTCATAGAAACTTACCGTCGTTTGACTATCGCACATATTCCCGTAACGGAGGAGATAGTAATAAGCGTGGCTGGCGTTGAGAAACAACTGGAAAAGTTGAAAGCCAGTAAGTCGCCAGGGCGTGACGGAATCCCATTTCGGTTTTACAAAAAGTATTCAAAAGTATCGGCCACTTACTTAGCTTGCATTTACCGCGAATCTCTCGCTCAGTGCAAGGTCCCAAGCGACAGGAAGAAACCGCAGATGACTCCTGTATGTAAAAAGGGTAAAAGAGCGGACCCGCAAAATTAGAGACCAATATCTTTAATATTGGTTTTCTACACAATCCTTGAATACATTCTCAGAAACTATTAAGTTTCCTTGGGAGGGAAAAATTTCTGTCCACAAATCAGCGTGGTTTTAGAATTGCTCATACGAAATTCAGCTTGCCCATTTCTCACATGAGAGCCCGCGATCCAAGGATGAAGAGCAACCGGCGGATTCCATGATACGTACTAGATCTCCGGAATGTATTTCACACGGTGGCACACGGCGGATAGTTAACACATGGATTAATTTCCCAGGTATGGGAATGACTCGAAGAATTCTTAAGTAAGAGAACTCAGTAAGTTGATCTCGATGGTGAGTGTTCATCGAAGACAAGGATAGCGCCAGGAGTGTCCCAGGGAAGTGTGATAGGACCGCTGCTATTTTGAACATCTGCATCTGCATCTACTGAGACAATCAGCAAGCCATCCGCAAGCGAGTGAGTGAGTGGCGGATGACACCCTGTACCACTACTAGTCATTCCTTTTCCTGTTCCAATCGCAAATCGATCGGGGGAAAAACGACGGTCCATATGCCTCCACACTAACGCTGATTTCTCGTATCTCATTTTCGTGGTCCTTACGCGCAGTAGAATCGTTGGCAGTCAGCTTCAGATTCCGGTCCTCTAAATTTTCTCTATTGTGTTTATCGAAAAGAACGTCGCTTCTCTAAATTTTCTCAATTGTGTTTCTCGAAAAGAACGTCGCCACCCTTGCAGGGATTCCAATTTGAGTTACAGCAGTTACCAGAATAACCAAGCTTTTCTAAGAAAACACTCTTACACACAGCAAACTGCGATCCCAGAATAGCCAGGCTTTCATATGAACATGTTGTTGTTGTTGTGGTCTTCAGTCCAGAGACTCGTTTGATGCAGCTCTCCATGCTATACCATCCTGTGCAAGCTTCTTCATCTCCCAGTACCTACTGCAACCTACATCCTACTGAATCTGTTAAGTGTATTCATCTCTTGGCATTCCTCTACGATTTTAAGCCTCCACGCTGCCCTCCAATACTAAATTGGTGATCCCTTGATGCCTCAGAAGATGCCCTACCAACCGATCCCATCTTCTTGTCAAGTTGTGCCACAAATTTCTCTTCTCCCCAATTCTATTCAATACATCCTCATTAGTTATGTGGTTTACCCATATAATCTACAGCATTCTTCTGTAGCACCACATTTCGAAAGCTTCTATTCTCTTCTTGTCCAAACTATTTATCGTCCACGTTTCACTTCCATACATGGCCACACTCCATACAAATACTTTCAGAAACGACTTCCTGACACTTAAATCTATACTCGATGTTAACAAATTTCTCTTCTTCAGAAACGCTTTCATTGCCATTGCCAGTCTGCATTATATATCCTCTCTACTTCGACCATCATCAGTTATTTTACTCCTCAAATAGCAAAACTCCTTTACTACTTTAAGTATCTCACTTCCTAATCTAATTCCCGCAGCATCACCCGATTTAATTTGACTACATTCCATTATCCTTGTTTCGCTTTTGTTGATGTTCATCTTATATCCTCCTTTCAAGACACTGTGCGTTCCGTTTGGGATTGTAATTATTACATCCTTCTTGAAGTCTGAGGGTAGTTCGCCTGTCTCATATATCTTGCTCACTAGATGGTAGAGTTTTGTTAGGCCTGGCTCTCCCAAGGCTGTCAGTAGATCTAATATTATGTTGTCTACTCCCGGGGCCTTGTTTCGACTTAGGTCTTTCAGTGCTCTGTCAAACTCTTCACGCAGTATCAAATCTCCTATTTCATTTTCATCTACATTCTCTTCCATTTCAATAATATTGTCGTCAAGAACATCACCCTTGCATAGACCCTGTTTATACTCCTTCCACATTTCTGCTTTCTTTGAAAAATATGTAAAAATCTGCCTACCGGTTGCATAGGATTTCTATATACCTTGACCAGGTTTCGTCACCTCTAAGGGTGACTTCATCAGAAGGTAAGGTAATTACATGAAGAACGTATCGTCAAAGATGTACAGTGATTTAAGAGCTGAGTTGCTCAAGTCATAGATTAAAATATAAGACATAATGTTCTTCAAAAACTCAAACATTAAAACATAAGTAACACCGGTGTGGTGTGAGGAGATTGGCCTCAAACCCATGCCGCTCATTCCAGCTAATCAGGGCTCCCTTTCCCTGCCCTCGCCGTATTTCTCTACTTCCCCTTTGCTCTCCCTCCCTTCTTACCTATCCTGTTTTCCCCCGCAAAATGTAGCCTCACCGAGACGCACATTCACTCCTCCCTTCTTGTCTCAAAACAGCCACTCCTAACCCATTGATAATATGCACCACTCCTCCGTCCTCACACTATCACCTTCCCACCCTCCTTAACGACGACCCTTTTCCCGTTGAACAACAGACTAGCTCTCCTAGGACAGGTCCTTCCAGTTTTACTGACATTAAAGTGCTTCGTTTTAAGATCAGTGATGTGTCCTGGGATAGTGATGGCCAAGGAAGTTCCTACACTTCTTTCAGTGCATACTGAGTTTTAAATGTCTCGTGTTGTTTCTCGTTTTCCTTTATTATTATTATTATCGCATATTAAACATGAAGAAAGCCGAGTGTCTTACACATATAAAAACTTCCATTACCTTCACACTTCAAAATTTTTGAATCCCTTGGAAATACAATAAGTTTCCTTTAATTTACGTCTATGGTCACAAACCTTTTGTTAACGGTTTACTGGTTTCGGTCTATAACTACCATCATTAGACCTGTTTTATAAAAACAAAGTCCTGTTTCATAAAACAGATCTGATGATGCGCATTATAGACCGAAACCGGTAATCTGTTAACAAAAAGTTTGTGCCCATAGACGTAAATTAAAGGAAACTTATTGTATACACGGGTCACTGTTTTATTCGCGACAATGTCGCGGCTTGTGGAGTTGGAAATACACTGCCGGAAAAAATTAGTCGCACTTTTAGAGGTTTCCAGTTCACTGCAGATTTGTTATTGCAGCGTTTCCTATGGAGTACGTGAAATGATTGTATTTACTGATCAGTATCACAAGCGACTCTCAGGTACCAGGTATCGACTCATGCCGAAACACCCATATTAGTATACGACGTATGGATGGTACCACAGGTGCTGACTCTGACATCCATTCGATCTTACACAGAGCGAATACTGTCGTGGGATACGTTATGCCACCCCTGCTCGTTCAGTACACGTAGTTCTGTTAGAGTTATTGGTTGACGAACGCACGAGTCACTTACCGTCCCATCGTATCACACACTCGCTCGATTGGAGACTAATGATGGAGTTCGTGATGGGCACGGAAATAGCTACACAACTTGCAGAGCACGTTGAGTTTCACGGGCAGTATGGGGGCTAACGTTATCCTGTTGGAAGAACACATCACCTTCATGTTGCAAGAACGGCAAAAGAACGTGTCTAACATTATTCTGCACATACCGAGCGGTGGTTAGTGTTCCATCCAGAAACACCGAAGATGAATGAGAGTTGTAGCTTATCGCACCCCAGACCATAAGGGCTTTGATAGGACTGGGGTATGTTGGACGAATGCATTCTACGATACAGCGCCCACCAGGTCTACACTACTGGCCATTAAAATTGCTACACCACGAAGATGACGTGCTACAGACGCTAAAATTAACCGACAGGAAGAAGACGCTCTGATATGCAAATGATCAGCTTTTCAGAGCATCCACACAAGGTTGGCGCCGATGGCGACACCTACATCGTGCTGACATGAGGAAAGTTTCCAACCGATTTCTCATACATAAACAGCAGTTGACCGGCGTTGGCTGGTGAAACGTTGTTGTGATGCATACCATCACGTTTCCGACTTTGATAAAGGTCGGATTGTAGCCTATCGCGATTGAGGTTTATCGTATCGCGACATTGCTGCTCGCGTTGGTCGAGGTACAATGACTGTTAGCAGAATATGGAATCGGTGGGTTCAGGAGGGTAATACGGAACGCCGTGCTGGATCCCAACGGCCTCGTATCACTAGCAGTCAAGATGACAGGCATCTTATCAGCATGGCTGTAACGGATCGTGCAGCCACGTCTCGATCCCTCAGTCAACAGATGGGGACGTTTGCAAGAACAGTTCATCGACGTTTGCAGCAGCATGGACTATCAGCTCGGAGACCATGGCTGCGGTTACCCTTGACGCTGCATCACAGACAGGAGCGCCTGCCATGGTGTACTCAACGACGAACCTGGGTGCACGAATGGCAAAACGTCATCTTTTCGGATGAATCCAGGTTCTGTTTACAGCATCATGATGATCGCATCCGTGTTTGGCGACATCGCGGTGAAGGCACATTGGAAGCGTGTATTCGTCATCGCCACACTGGCGTATCACCCGGCCTGATGGTATGGTATGCCATTGGTTACACGTCTCGGTCACCTCTTGTTCGCATTGACGACACTTTCGACAGTGGACGTTACATTTCAGATGTCTTACGACCCGTGGCTCTACCCTTCATTCTATCCCTGCGAAACCCTACATTTCAGCAGGATAATGCACGACCGCATGTTGCAGGTCCTGTACGGGCCTTTCTGGGTACAGAAAATGTTCGACTGCTGCCCTGGCCAACACATTCTCCAGATCTCTCACCAACTGAAAACGTCTGGTCAATGGTGGCCGAGCAACTGGCTCGTCACAATATGCCAGTCACTACTCTTGATGATCTGTGGTATCGTGTTGAACCTGCATGGGCAGCTGTACCTGTACACGCCATCCAAGCTCTGTTTGACTCAATGCCCAGGCGTATCAAGGCCCTTATTACGGCCAGAGGTGGTTGTTCTGGGTACTGATTTCTCAGGATCTATGCACCCAAATTGCGTGAAAATGTAATCACATGTCAGTTCTAGTATAATATATTTGTCCAATGAATACCCGTTCATCATCTGCATTTCTTCTTCGTGTAGCAATTTTAATGACCAGTAGTGTACATCGTACGCACAAACTACCATCATTTGCGTGCAGGTAGAATATCCTTTCATCGGTAAAAGCCAAAGCGCGTCATTCCGTCTTCTAAGTGATCATCTGACGGCTCCAGTCGAGCAGTGCATCCTACGCCGTGGCGTGAGTGGAAGACGGGCGAGAGATTTGCGTGCCCATAGATCCCCCTGCTAATAATCGGTTCTCAACAGTTGGTGTAGACACGTCTGGGATCACAAGCCCTCTTATTTGTGCAGTGGTTGCAATATTCCACTGCTGCTCTTACAATACGGCGATCCTCGAGGGCGTCTGTGCTGCGTGGACTTGTCTAGGGATGCCAGAATGTTCACGTGGCAACTGATGTGAGCATCATTACACAACTGACGCAGCATCTTCAGCATGTGTGGCAATTCTCCGAAAGGACCATCCTTCCCCCCGGAAGGCCACAATTTGATCGCTTTCAAACTTGCTCGGTTGGCTGGAGGAAGCAACGGTGCGTCTCTGTGGTAGGACTGCCTGGTTGCTTCGCACATCTGCAGTTGGTTGGTTGTTTGGGGGAGGAGACCAGACAGCGAGGTCATCGGTCTCATCGGATTAGGGAAGGACGGGGAAGGAAGTCGGCCGTGCCCTTTCAAAGGAACAATCCCACCATTTGCCTGAAGCGATTTAGGGAAATCACGGAAAACCTAAATCAGGACGGCTGGACGCGGGATTGAACCGTCGTCCTCCCGAATGCGAGTCCAGTGTGCCATCTGCAGTTCACCGTGCCTTCTGTATGTAAGCATCTCCTATCAAAGAGCAGACACAGAAGGTGCTGTGGCACCTGTCCCACTATGGCATCTGTTGTTGGACGAAACCATTATCAGTGCATCTACTATTCCACAGGTGGCATACGCCATCACCGGATCAAAATGGACGTTCTTTTCCCCGTGTATGTTTTTTCATCTTGTTAAGTTTCATTTGTGAACTGGATGAAGAGAATGTCTAATGTAACGCTGACGTAGGGCGAGGGGAGGTTGAAATAAAGGTGAAACAATCGGGTATCAGTTATATATGGAATAGCTGGTAGGAAATAATACAACGCTATCTTAATAAAATTATAAACAGCCGATCAGTTGCAATGGATAAAGAAATTCTTTACCTAGGTTTCGACAAAAATAAATTTGTCTTCTTGAGAAGGTAACAATTTTACATTAGTAAGGACTAATGTACCATCGCCGTTTTTACAATTGTCGGCATAGATCCATGTGTCAAAAAAAAAAAAAAAAAAATACAGGGTGATTCAAAAAGAATACCACAACTTTAAAAATGTGTATTTAATGAAAGAAACATAATATAACCTTCTGTTATACATCATTACAAAGAGTATTTAAAAAGGTTTTTTTCACTCAAAAACAAGTTCAGAGATGTTCAATATGGCCCCCTCCAGACACTCGAGCAATATCAACCCGATACTCCAACTCGTTCCACACTCTCTGTAGCATATCAGGCGTAACAGTTTGGATAGCTGCTGTTATTTCTCGTTTCAAATCATCAATGGTGGCTGGGAGAGGTGGCCGAAACACCATATCCTTAACATACACCCATAAGAAAAAATCGGAGGGGGTAAGATCAGGGCTTCTTGGAGGCCAGTGATGAAGTGCTCTGTCACCGGCTGCCTGGCGGCCGATCCATCGCCTCGGGTAGTTGACGTTCAGGTAGTTACGGACAGATAAGTGCCAATGTGGTGGCGCTCCATCCTGCTGAAATATGAATTGTTGTGCTTCTTGTTCGAGCTGAGGGAACAGCCAATTCTCTAACATCTCCAGATACTGTAGTCCAGTTACAGTAGCACCTTCGAAGAAAAAGGGACCAAAAACTTTATTGGCTGAAATGGCTCAGAAAACGTTCACCTTAGGCGAGTCACGTTCATACTGAGTTGTTTCCCGCGGATTCTCAGTGCCCCATATACAGACATTGTGACGGTTGACTTTCCCGTTAGTGTGGACAGTTGCTTCATCACTAAACACAATCTTTGAAACGAAAGATTCATCTGTTTCCATTTGAGCAAGGATAAAATCACAGAAATCGATTCTTTTAATCTTATCAGCTGCAGACAGTGCTTGAACCAATTTCAGACGATAAGGTTTCATAACTAACCTTTTTCGTAGGACTCTCCATACAGTTGATTGTGGAATTTGCAGCACTCTGCTAGCTCTGCAAGTCGATTTTCCTGGGCTGCGAACAAATGCTTGCTGGATGCGTGCTACATTTTCATCACTCGTTCTCGGCCGTCCAGAACTTTTCCCTTTGCACAAACACCCATTCTCTGTAAACTGTTTATACCAACGTTTAATACACCACCTATCACGAGGTTTAACACCATACTTAGTTCGAAATGCACGCTGAACAACTGTCGTCGATTCACTTCTGCCGTACTCAATAACACAAAAAGCTTTCTGTTGAGCGGTCACCATCTTAGCATCAACTGACGCTGACGCCTAGTCAACAGCGCCTCAAGCGAACAAATGTACAACTAAATGAAACTTTATAGCTCCCTTAATTCGCCGACAGATAGTGCTTAGCTCTGCCTTTTGTCGTTGCAGAGTTTTAAATTCCTAAAGTTGTGGTATTCTTTTTGAATCACCTTGTATAACCCTAGAATTAGGGTTTGTCACGTTGTGCAGCTATGTTTAAAACACTACGCTGTCTGTTGTTGGACGACATTAAAACGTAATCGGTATATCTGCGATCCTGCACGTGGTGTATGGCGTCATCGAATCAAAATCGACGTCGTGTCCCCTCCCCGTATTACTACTTTTTCATCTTGTTATCATTTGTCAACTGGGTTAACAGAGTGTCGAATGTAACGCTGACAGCCCCACCCACCCGGGGCGAGGGGGGTTGAAATAAAGGTGAAACAATAGGGGATCAGTTCTATGTGGAATAGCTGGTGGGACATAATACTCTAAAAGTTACGGTTCCTACTTGACGTGCGCAATCGTCGAGTTGCTCACTTAGTGCCCCGTCCGAAGCTTTCGGGTGAGCACGAAATAAAATGTATCAAAAATTGATCCATCAGCGAGCGGGCCGGAGTCGCAATACGGCGCGCCGGCCCTCGTGGCTAACTTTGCGCGCGGAAATCTGCGGCCGGTCGCTGTCCGCTACGGCGGCACTCAGCGCGCCGCTAATCGCCCGTTTTTCGAATAGCAGCGGCCTGGAGCCTCCAGCTGGAATTTCTGCTGGAGCGGCATCGACCAGGCGGGCGGCAGCACATCCAGCCGGCACTCGGCCGATCCGCGCTCATTCGCCGCCGAGTGCTGTGCCCACTCCGTGTAGCGCACGCGCCCAGCGTAAATCCGCGCCACTGCCGGAGCCGCCGCCGCCGCCGCTCAAGGGCGGCTGCGTGCTTTCCGCTCTGGCGATTCGCGACATAATGCATTCCCGGCGCAACACAGAACACGGGCGTACACACGTGCGCTTGCACGCAGATAGACACACACACAAACACACCCACACGCCATAGAATTGTTTCCCCTTGTGTAAGTCACGAACTTCCACACAGTTATGTATAATCACTTCAGTACGCTATTTGCTCAAAAGTATCTGGACATCCCAGTGTAATGAGGAATTGACCACCAAATGTCAAGGGAGTTGTTCAAATGGTTCAAATGGCTCTGAGCACTATGCCACTTAACTGCTGAGGTCATCAGCCCCCTAGAACTTAGAATTACTTAAATATATCTAACCTAAGGACATCGCACACATCCATGCCCAAGGCAGGATTCGAACCTGCGACCGTAGCGGTCGCGCGGTTCCAGACTGTAGCGCCTAGAACCGCTCGGCCACACCGGCCCGCCAAGGGAGTGGACCCGCGAGCATATAAACAGGCGGTAATTGTCTTGTCAGTAGACAAGCAGTAACAGCAAATAGATCGATCAGAATTCAATGAGTCTACGTCCGCCGGCCGGTGTGGCCCAGCGGTTCTACGCGCTTCGGTCTGCAACCGCGCGACCGGTAAGGTCGCTGGTTCGAATTCTGCCTCAGGCATGGGTGTGTGTGATGTCCTTAGGTTAGTCAGCTTTAAGTAGTTCTAAGTTCCAAATGACTGATGACCTCAGATGTTGAGTCCCATAGTGTTCAGAGCCATCATCATCATCATCATCATTTAAGACTGATTATGCCTTTCAGCGTTCAGTCTGGAGCATAGCCCCCCTTATACAGTTCCTCCATGATCCCCTATTCAGTGCTAACATTGGTGCCTCTTCTGATGTTAAACCTATTACTTCAAAATCATTCTTAACCGAATCCAGGTACCTTCTCCTCGGTCTGCCCCGACTCCTCCTACCCTCTACTGCTGAATCCATGAGTCTCTTGGGTAACCTTGCTTCTCCCATGCGTGTAACATGACCCCACCATCTAAGCCTGTTCGCCCTGACTGCTACATCTATAGAGTTCATTCCCAGTTTTTCTTTGATTTTCTCATTGTGGACACCCTCCTGCCATTGTTCCCATCTACTAGTACCTGCAATCATCCTAGCTACTTTCATATCCGTAACCTCAACCTTGTTGATAAGGTAACCTGAATCCATCCAGCTTTCACTCCCATACAACAAAGTTGGTCGAAAGATCGAACGGTGCACAGATAACTCAGTCTTGGAACTGACTTCCTTCTTGCAGAAGAGAGTAGATCGTAGCTGAGCGCTCACTGCATTAGCTTTGCTACACCTCGCTTCCAGTTCTTTCACTATGTTGCCATCCTGTGAGAATATGCATCCTAAGTACCTGAAACCGTCCACCTGTTCTAACTTTGTTCCTCCTGTATGGCACTCAATCCGTTTATCTTTCCCACTGACATTACTTTCGTTTTGGAGATGCTAATCTTCATACCATAGTCCTTACATTTCTGATCTAGCTCTGAAATATTACTTTGCAAACTTTCAATCGAATCTGCCATCACAACTAAGTCATCCGCATATGCAAGACTGCTTATTTTGTGTTCACATACCTTAATCTCACCCAGCCAGTCTATTGTTTTCAACATATGATCCATAAATAATATGAACAACAGTGGAGACTGGTTGCAGCCTTGTCTTACCCCTGAAACTACTCTGAACCATGATCTCAATTTACCGTCAACTCTAAGCAAAAGTTTGCCTCCTATTCCATAATCTTGTAGAACAGACAATTACTTCCTCCTGGGAACCCGGTCATATGCCTTTTCTAGATCTATAAAGCATAGATACAATTCTCTGTTCCACTCATAACACTTCTCCCTTATTTGCCGTTAGCTACAGATCTGGTCCTGACAACCTCTAAGAGGCCTAAACCCACACTGATTTTCATCCAATTGGTCCTCAACTAATACTCGCACTTTCCTTTCAACAATACCTGAGAAGATTTTACCCACAACGCTGATTAAAGAGATACCTCTGTAGTTGTTACAATCTTTTCTGTTTCCATGTTTAAAGATTGGTGTGATTACTGCTTTTGTCCAGTCTGATGGAACCTGTCCCGACTCCCAGGCCATTTCAGTTATCCTGTGTAGCCATTTAAGACCTGAAATTCCACTGTATTTGATGAGTTCCGACTTAATTTCATCCACCCCAGCCGCTTTATTGCACTGCAATCTATTGACCATTTTTTCCACTTCCTCAAATGTGATTCTATTTCCATCATCATTCCTATCCCATTCTACCTCGAAATCCGAAACATTACTGATCGTATTTTCACCTACATTGAGCAACTCTTCAAAATATTCCCTCCATCTGCCCAAGGCATCCACAGGATTCACCAGCAGTTTTCCTGACCTGTCCAAAATGCTTGTCATTTCCTTCTTACCTCCCTTTCGAAGACTGCTACTTACACTCCAGAATGGTTTTCCAGCAGCTTGACCCTTAGTCTCCAACCTGTTTCCAAAGTCTTCCCACGATTTCTTCTTGGATGCTGCAATTATCTGTTTGACTTAGTTTCTTTCTTCAACATAACTTTCTCTGTCTACCTGGGTTCTGGTATGTAGCCATTTTTGATAGGCCTTCTTTTTCCTTTTACAGGCTGCCTTGACTGTATCGTCCCACCAAGCTGTTTGCTTCATCCTACTTTTACACACTACTGTTCCAAGACATTCTTTAGCCACTTCTAGTACTGTGTCCCTGTACCTTGTCCATTTCTTTTCCAGTGACTGTAATTGACTACATTCAACTAACTGGTACCTTTCTGAGATCGCTGTTATGTACTTGTGCCTGATTTCCTTATCCTGAAGTTTCTCCACTCTTATCCTCCTACATATGGACCTGACCTCCTGCACTTTCGGCCGCACAATCCCAATTTCACTGCAGATTAAATAATGATCAGTGTCATCAAAGAATCCCCTGAATACACGTGTGTCCCTCACAGCCTTCCTGAATTCCTGATCTGTTATTATATAGTCAATGACAGATCTGGTTCCCCTGCCTTCCCAAGTATACCTGTGAATGTTATTATGTTTAAAAAAGGAGTTTGTGATTACTAAGCCCATACTGGCACAGAAATCCAAGAGTTGTTTCCCGTTCCTGTTGGCCTCCATATCCTCTCCAAATTTACCCATAACCTTTTCATACCCTTCTGTTCGATTTCCAATCCTGGCTCTAAAATCACCCATGAGCAGAACACTGTCCTTGTCCTTTACTCTAACAACTACATCACTGAGTGTCTCATAAAAACTATCCATCTTATCTCGATCTGTCCCTTCACAATGCGAATATACTGACACAATCCTAATTTTCTTGCTAGACACTGTCAAATCTGTCCACATCAGTCGTTCGTTTACATACCTTATTGCAACTACGCTGGGTTTCATTTCTTTCCTGATGTAAAGCCCTACACCCCATTGTGCTATTCCTGCTTTGACTCCTGACAGGTAGACCTTGTATTCTCCCACTTCCTCTTCTTTCTCACCCCTTACCCGAATGTCACTAACAGCTAAAACGTCCAGCCCCATCATACTTGCAGCCTCTGCCAGCTCTACCTTCTTCCCAGAGTAGCCCCCATTGATAGTAATAGCTCCCCATCTCATTACAATTTGTTTGCCAAGTCGTATCTTAGGAGTCCCTGGTTTGTCAGTTAGAGGTGGGACTCCGTCACCTCCAAAGGTCCGAGGCATTTTGCTCTGATTGTTGCCAGCATCATATTTGAAGTACCAGGGAAGCAGGTTGCTAGCCTGACTTGCCCCGAGTCCCATTGGGTTTTACCCCTAACGGCTGAGGGACTAATCGGTGGATTTGATAGTCTTTGCCGTATGAGCACAAAGGTGACCACGACTCAGAATATGTCCGAGATGCCCAGCCTTATTCCAAAGTAACTGGTATCCCGACTGTCGGGACCACTTACTTGTCCACTCATACGTTGCCCGTGGTTCATGAACTAGGACATGACTACAGGAACCCACACCATGAACCCATTTTTTTTTGAGTCTACTTCCAAAACAGAAGTTTTATTCTCAGGTCACAGTTGAAAGTATCCTGAGTCTTACTTTCGGTAAAGTTATATTGCAATCTTTAGATTATCGGATACATCTATTACAAGGCCACTACATGTCTTATATTCTCATCTGGCCATAGAAAAGACACTCTCATGCAACAAACACTAAAATAAAAGGCATCACTGTATCACAAGGCACTGAGGTGCCGAATACACCAAACAGAGGACACACACTGCTGCCAGATGTATGTGTATATTGATAAGAGGTTCCATACACATCTCACAGCATTAGATGTGCTCTGTTCGTTCTATTTGACACCTCTGCACCTTGTTGATACAGTTGCGGCTTTCATTTTAGCGTACATAGCTTTGCATGGGATTGGCAGGTGCGCGGTGGGAATCTTAGTAAATTTACTCCTCGATTTTTGGGGCCGTGCACTATCATGCATATATTAGGCCTGCTTAATCTGTTGGTAAAGGAGAACAGCTCAGGTAAGCAATATCGGGTTCACCTTGGTCAGGTTAAGTTCAAGTAGTTCAGGGTTTGGATTACCCCTCCACGGGTTAAGTTTGAGGGGGAGAGGTTGAGCCGTGCTGACCCCGGCTTATGCATTGCTTTAAAACTTGGCTGTTACTCTGCCTTTGGTTTCCCGCTGTTAATGGGGTTATGCCGCGGTTCTTCCTCTTTCTAAGTGTGGCAGCAGCGGTGTGTATCGATATTTGCACCGTATACCATCCTTGGTCTGGTGTTTATAGTTCTGGCTTGGCAGTGTACAGCCAGTCGGTCGGCTGGAGTGGATCAGGAACCAAGTCTGCGCTGTGCAGTCGGCCGGGCCCGCTGGCGGTCTCTACGCAGTTTCGGAGTGTGCGGGGGCTGTTCCGAGTGCTACGAGGTTCGTGGCTCACCGACCCAGGACACGAAAGTTGAGCTGTGATTTTATTACCGAAGCCACGTCTGTTCACATTGTCCAGTTGGTTGGTGGTTCGCTGTTGGCGGTATTCCTGGGAGCAACAGTGAGTGTTCGAGTTGGTGAAGATTTAGCCGCAGTGTGGTGGGATGAACTATATTTGTCGGTTTGAAATTCAAGTGCACCAGCGGAATTTTCTGCCTTGTGGCCGTTAGCGTTTCGGTTACCCGCCCTGGTCGCTGACGTAAATTCAGGCAGTGTCCTTTCCTCACCTGTTGTCGCTGTCCAACATGGTGTGTAGTTTTGACAGCTTAATGTATTTTTGGTTGTGAACGGCTATGTCTGTAACGTTTTGGCTTTGGAATTCTCGTATACTGATCGGTGGTTAGCAAGTCGTCTTGTTGGTGGGTCCCTGACTTGGTTGTGTTGCCGGCGGATCGTGTATAGTTGGGCCGACTTCTTGTCTCACCTAAGTGAACGTTAAGATTTCAAGGGCAGACCGAACCCTCTTGAAACTTCTGAGCGCCGTTGCCTGTATTGGCTTCTTATTGTCATTTAACTGTGTGTTTTCAACGGCTCATAGCCGATGGTAATTGTGTTCTTAAAAACAAAGGCCTTCAGCCGTTTTAAAAGTAAGTTTTCCTAAATTGGGCAAGTCTTACGTTGTCTGAAGATAAAGCTTGGGCCTTCTGCCTGTTGAAAATTTACTGTAGTTGTGTTGTTCTTAAAATGTTGGGCCTTCAGCCGCTTTAAAATTTTTGATTCTTACTTACTTTGGGCTTAAATACTATTTAAGGTTGAAAGCTTTGGGCCTTCTGCCTTGGAAAAGTGATTTAAGTTTTTTTTTTTAACAAAGGCTTTCAGCCGTTTGAAGTAAGGTTTCTTATTGGTAGTTAGGGTTGGGCCTTCTGCCTATTGAAAGGTTGTTGTAGTTATGTTGTTTTTAATTTATGCGCCTTCAGTCGCTTTTAAAAACTTAATCTATCTGACTAGTCAAGTCTTACATCACCTGGCCTTAAAAACTATTTAAGGTTAAAGCCTAGAGCCTTCTGTCCCAAAAAAAAAAAGGTTGTAGAAGTTGTATTTAACTCATGTGCCTTCAGCCGTTTTAGAATTAAAGACGTTTTCTGTCAATAGTCAAGCTTAGAAGTTGAGCTGTAATGTTTGGACAACTAAATAAAGTGTTATGTTTGGAGTGCAACTGACAGCCGCTCATTCTGGTCCCCTTCCACAATTCCTACTACTTGTCCTGTCCTGCGGGTTTAGCAGGGCGTCTCATTCTTTTATCTGAGTGTACCTCCATGTTTTCAGTGGCCAAATGGCAATGTACCATCTTTAGATCGTCGGATACGGGAATTACAAAGCCACTACATGTGCTACACGCAGGAAAAATCACATCCTAAGAATGGGCAACAACGCTCCATCTGCTCAAGGCATCCACAGGATTCACCAGCAGTTTTCCTGACCTGTCCAAATACTTGTCATTTCCTTCTTACCTCCCTTTCGAAGACTGCTAATTACACTCCAGAATGGTTTTCCATCAGCTTGACCCATAGTCTCCAACCTGTTTCCAAAGTCTTCCCAAGATTTCTTCTTGGATGCTGCAATTATCTGTTTGGCTTTGTTTCTTTCTTCAACATAACTCTCTCTGTCTACCTGAGTTCTAGTGTGTAGCCATTTTTGATACGACTTCTTTTTCCTTTTACAGGCTGCCTTAACTGTGTCATTCCACCAAGCTGTTTGCTTCATCCTACTTTTACACACTACTGTTCCAGGACATTCATTAGCCACTTCTAGTACTGTGTCCCTGTACCTTGTCCATTTCTTTTCCAGTGACTGTAATTGACTACATTCAACTAACTGGTACCTTTCTGAGATCGCTGTTATGTACTTGTGCCTGATTTCCTTATCCTGAAGTTTCTCCACTCTTATCCTCCTACATATGGACCTGACCTCCTGCACTTTCGGCCTCACAACCCCAATTTCACTGCAGATTAAATAATGATCAGTGTCATCAAAGAATCCCCTGAATACACATGTGTCCCTCACAGCCTTCCTGAATTCCTGATCTGTTATTATATAGTCAATGACAGATCTGGTTCCCCTGCCTTCCCAAGTATACCGGTGAATGTTGTCCAAACTAGAAAAAGTTTCCTCGGAACACTGGCGAACCTAACAACCACTGATCACGAAGCCAGGCTGCAACTATGGACGGCTGAGACATCCCGCCCTCCTGGTTGGGAAAGGTTTTCGGAATCTTTACCCCTGGCCATGATCAGAATTGGCAAGTCTGGATGTCCTCGAAGAGGTCGATGTCAGGAGTGGGCAGAACACGGGTGAACCTGGCAAAAGCTGTTTGTTTTGGAGGAAAACAAAACCCAATGTGACTGCGGGGAAGAACAGACTGTTCAACATATACTTCAATGTCGAGTCTGTCCAGTCACCTGCACAGAAGACGGCCTTCACCAGGCAACGGAAAATGCACTGTAAGTGGCCAAATTTTGGTCAAAGAGTGTATAAACTGTGTTTATCTGTCATCAATTGTATAAACTGTGTTCTATGTATGTTTCTGACACTAGAATAATAATAATAATAATAATAATAATAATAATGTACCTCATGTAGTGGCTTTGTAATTCACGTTTCGGATGATCTGAAGACGGCAAATTAACTTTGCCGAAACTAATAACCAGGATATGTGTTAAATATGATCTGGGCAACAAAACTTCTACTTTGTAACCTTTTTTACACTTATACCGAAATCATTCTCCTTTTGACAGTGTCAGTTAATTACAGACCTCAGGGACTTCGAACGTGGATTCTGCGCTAAATGTCACCTCGCATTTCAGATAATCCGGCTACTTGCTTTCGTCCTTCCTCTTTCTTCCGTCTCATCTTTCCCTTGAAGTAGTCAACTCTCTCTGTGGTTCAAATCTCAACGACTCGCTCTGGAGTCATGGTTAACATACGGATGACTGACTTCTTCTGGTTTCGGGCGGTGGGCAGACGACGCGTTCAAAACCCCTCCGTGCCGACTTGCCTACAGAACACTCCGCGTGAAACTTTGCCGTCACGTATCCTGAATAGTTTCGCGTTCACAATATGTACCACGCAATTCTTTTCGATTTCCATAGCGTATTTTGCGTTGCGACGTTCTTGGTTTAGGTGCGACTAAGAAATCTAAGACGTTTGTGTGCTCTGTGTGGCCAAATGACCAACGGATCGTATACTTACCGGAACCAGCACTTCGTTGCTAGTTCTGTTTACATAATGTTGCAGTTTCGCCACGGAGAGAATGTTACGGGAACGAACTCCGGCTGCGAAAGCCTATGCACGTAGAATTTAATATACACTCTCTCATCAGAAGTATCCTGAATTCACTGTCAGATAACACGAGAGACGGACTCACCAGTGTAAAAGATGGCAGGAGTATTCAGTTACCAGTAGGAAAGCAGTAACAGCAGAGTATTCTGGTGAGGTGTAATCACCTTAGTATCAAATGCATCAGCGACACTTCAGTCCTCGCAAAGTTTCCCATGTTGGCATTTGATGACGCGGTGTGATGTGGAACACGAAGGAACAGCCACAGCTAAACTATGACCAAGCAGAATTCAAACGCTGACGAACAGGGACCATCTAACTATTGTGAAGGATAGGTGATTACTTAGCTAGCTAGTTTCACGTTCCATAGAGCATTTGAGCGATTCTTTTATCGAAGTGATGTTGAACGAATCAGGTTCCAGGATACGCACAGCAAAGAACCACTTGTGCGTTCCAGAGTGCTACCAGCAGCCGAGGTAGTAAAATTTGCTCAGATAATTAAGAAAAATTGGGTACAATTGTCGAGTAGCTTCTCTCCAATCACATACTTGTGTAGTCAGTGGTAAGCGACACTTGAGGGTCGCCACCGGCCAGTGGATGACTGAGAATCAGTGATGTGGAGTATCGAATCACGCTATCGTCCCTGTGGCAACCTGATATAACAGTTTGGGTTCGACAAATGGCTGCAGAATATTACCTGGTGTCATGTGTAGGGGCAACAGTCAAGTACAGAGAAGGCAGTGTTGCGGAATAGGGATGTCTTTCGTGTTTAAGGTATAGTCCCCTCCCTCATTGTATTTAAGAAGACGGTAAATACGGAGGGATATGAAATGAATACATTTTAGGCTGTTACTTGCTGTATGCAGTAGAGGAACAGTTCTGACACGATGATTGCATCATGAGGACAGTTCACCCCATAATAAAGCAGTACCTGCGAGGCAATGGTTTGTGGATAATGAGATTCCCGAAACTGATTGGCCCACACATAGTCCAAAACTGGACCCAGCGGATGAGTGAGAATGTCGACTTCACTCCGGGTATTTGGGAGCTCCAACGTCAGGCGCGTAATGGGGCCCCTTAAGGATATGGCAACAAGAGAGGGGAAGAAAACCAATGTGCACGCCGTGTGCATATCGGGGGGAGTCATTCCAGATGTGGAAAGGGTCGTTCCGGATGCCTTGTAGGGTACAGGGTGCACCCATCTGCAGGTGGTCGCTCATGTCGGTACCAATGATGTGTGTCGCTATGGATCGGAGGAAATCCTCTCTGGCTTCCGGCTGCTATCTGATTTGGTGAAGACTGCCAGTCTCGATAGCGGGATGAAAGCAGAGCTCACCATCTGCAGCATCGTCGACAGGACTGACTGCGGACCTTTGGTACAGAGCCGAGTGGAGGGTCTGAATCAGAGGCTGAGACGGTTCTGCGACCGTGTGGGCTGCAGATTCCTCGACTTGCGCCATAGGGTGGTGGGGTTTTGGGTTCCGCAGGATAGGTCAGGAGTCTACTACACACAGCAGGCGGCTACAGGGGTAGCAGGGGTTGTGTGGCGTGGACTGGGCGGTTTTTTAGGTTAGATGGCCTCGGGCAAGTACAGAAAGGGCAACAGCCTCAAAGAGTGCGGGGCAAAGTCAGGACATGCGGGGACCAAGCAGCAATCGGTATTGTAATTGTAAACTGTCGAAGCTGCATTGGTAAAGTACCGGAACCTCAAGCGCTGATAGAAAGCACCGAAGCTGAAATCGTTATAGGTACGGAAAGCTGGCTGAAGCCAGAGATAAATTCTGCCGAAATTTTTACAAAGGCACGGACGGTGTTTAGAAAGGATAGATTGCATGCAACCGGTGGTGGCGTGTTTGTCCCTGTTAGTAGTAGTTTATCCTGTAGTGAAGTAGAAGTGAATAGTTCCTGTGAATTATTATGGGTGGAGGTTACACTCAACAACCGAGCTAGGTTAATAGTTGGCTCCTTTTACCGACCTCCCGACTCAGCAGCATTAGTGACAGAACAATTGAGAGAAAATTTGGAATAAATTTCACGTAAATTTTCTCAGCATGTTATAGTCTTAGGTGGAGATTTCAATTTACCATATATACACTGGGACACTCAGATGTTTAGGACGGGTGGTAGGGACAGAGCATCGAGTGACATTATACTGAGTGCACTATCCGAAAATTACCTCGAGCAATTAAACAGAGAACCGACTCGTGGAGATAACATCTTGGACCTATTGATAACATACAGACCCGAACTTTTCGACTCTGTAAGTGCAGAACAGGGAATCAGTGATCGTAATGCCGTTGCAGCATCCCTGAATATGGAAGTTAATAGGAATATACAAAAAAAAGGGAGGAAGGTTTATCTGTTTAGCAAGAGTAATAGAAGGCAGATTTCAGACTACCTAACAGACCAAAACGAAAATTTCTGTTCCGACACCGACAATGTTGAGTGTTTATGGAAAAAGTTCAAGGCAATCGTAAAATGCGTTTTAGACAGGTACATGCCGAGTAAAACTGTGAGGGACGGGAAAAACCCACCGTGGTTCAAAAACAAAGTTAGGAAACTACTGCGAAAGCAAAGAGAGCTTCACTCCAAGTGTAAACGCAGCCAGAACCTCTCAGACAAACAGAAGCTAAACGATGTCAAAGTTAGCGTAAGGAGGGCTATGCGTGAAGCGATCAGTGAATTCTAAAGTAATATTCTATGTACCGACTTGACAGAAAATCGTAGGAAGTTCTGGTCTTACGTTAAATCAGTAAGTGGCTTGAAACAGCATATCCAGACACTCCGGGATGATGATGGCATTGAAACAAAGGATGACACGCGTAAAGCTGAAATACTAAACACCTTTTTCCAAAGCTGTTTCACAGAGGAAGACCGCACTGCAGATCCTTCTCTAAATCCTCGCACAAACAAAAAAAGGCTGACATCGAAGTAAGTGTCCATGGAATAGAAAAGCAACTGGAATCACTCAACAGAGGAAAGTCCACTGGACCTGACGGGATACCAGTTCGATTTTACACAGAGTACGCGAAAGAACTTGCCCTCCTTCTAACAGCCGTGTACCGCAAGTCTCTAGAGGAACGGAAAGTTACAAATGATTGGAAAAGAGCACAGGTAGTCCCAGTCTTCAAGAAGGGTCGTCGAGCAGATGCGCAAAACTATAGACCTATATCTCTGACGTCGATCTGTTGTAGAATTTTAGAACACGTATTTTGCTCGCGTATCATGTCGTTTTTGGAAACCCAGAATCTACTCTGCAGGAATCAACATGGATTCCGGAAACAGCGATCGTGTGAGACCCAGCTCGCTTTATTTGTTCATGAGACCCAGAAAATATTAGATACAGACTCCCAGGTAGATGCTATTTTTCTTGACTTCCGGAAGGCGTTCGATACAGTTCCGCACTGTCGCCTGATAAACAAAGTAAGAGCCTACGGAATATCTGACCAGCTGTGTGGCTGGATTGAAGAGTTTTTAGCAAACAGAAGACAGCATGTTGTTATCAATGGAGAGACGTCTACAGACGTTAAAGAAACCTCTGGCGTGCCACAGGGGAGTGTTATGGGACCACTGCTTTTCACAATATATTTAAATGACCTAGTAGATAGTGTCGGAAGTTCCATGCGGCTTTTCGCGGCTGATGCTGTAGTGTACAGAGAAGTTGCAGCATTAGAAAATTGTAGCGAAATGCAGGAAGATTTGCAGCGGATATGCACTTGGTGCAGGGAGTGGCAACTGACCCTTAACATAGACAAATGTAATGTATTGCGAATACATAGAAAGAAGGATCCTTTATTGTATGATTATATGATAGCGGAACAAACACTGGTAGCAGTTACTTCTGTAAAATATCTGGGAGTATGCGTGCGGAACGATTTGAAGTGGAATGATCATATAAAATTAATTGTTGGTAAGGTGGGTACCAGGTTGAGATTCATTGGGAGAGTCCTTAGAAAATGTAGTCCATCAGCAAAGGAGGTGGCTTACAAAACACTCGTTCGACCTATACTTGAGTATTGCTCATCAGTGTGGGATCCGTACCAGATCGGGTTGACGGAGGAGATAGAGAAGATCCAAAGAAGAGCGGCGCGTTTCGTCACAGGGTTATTTGGTAGCCGTGATAGCGTTACGGAGATGTTTAGCAAACTAAAGTGGCAGACTCTCCAAGAGAGGCGATCTGCATCACGGTGTAGCTTGCTCGCCAGGTTTCGAGAGGGTGCGTATCTGGATGAGGTATCGGATATATTGCTTCTCCCTACTTATACCTCCCGAGGAGATCACGAATGTAAAATTAGAGAGACTCGAGCGCGCACGGAGGCTTTCAACAGTCGTTCTTCCCGCGAACCATACGCGACTGGAACAGAAAAGGGAGGTAATGACAGTGGCACGTAAAGTGCCCTCCGCCACACACCGCTGGGTGGCTTGCGGAGTATAAATGTAGATGTAGATGTAGATGTAGACCCCAGGATCCAACGTCACTAACCGGTCTTGTTTCGGCTCTTGAGGAAGAATGGGCTGCTATTCTTCCACAGATGTTCAGGTACATCATTGAAAGTAGAATTCAAACTGTCACATACGCGAAAGTGAACGTATGCAGTTATACAGGATCACTTTAAAATACTTCACATTTAACAACTAGAGCCAAACAGAAATGATTTTAATATACAGATTCTTCTACGATTAATCAGTCACTGATCATTACGATCGATGTTTAGTGGTTAACCCATCTTACACTATGTAAAAGAAAATGGCGAGCTCCAACTAAAAGCAGTCATAAATATATTATTAAATAATCAGCTTTTTTCCGTTTGGCTTTGCCTGCATGAGTCTTTCAACATATATTAAGCACATCAACTCCTCCCTCTCTCTGGGTCGACCTCTTCATTCCTCTCTCCACCCATCTCATCCTTCCACCTCTACCTCTCTGTCACCTCCTCCCTCCCTATCTCTGCCTGTTTGTCTCCTGCTCCACCGCTCTCAGTCCATTTCCTCCACCGCCTCTCTCTGACCATATCTTTTTGCCTCCTCCCTCTGACCAAATCTTCTTCCCTCTCTTTCCATTTCTACTTGTCTACTACCCCTCTACATGTTCCACCTGCCTCATACATATCCCCTGCTCCCCCTCTGTCAGTTTCCTCCTTCCCCTATGACCATATGCTCCTCTACACATTTTAAGTAGGCTGTTTAGGTTTTTATATTGGTAACGCCACGTAGCGCTCTGTATGAAAATCACTGGCTGTGCTGTGTGCAGTCTGTGGCTGGGTGGCATTGTTGTAATACTCGCCATTGTAGCGTTGGGCAGTTGGCTGTTAACAGCGCGTAGCGTTGTGTCGTTGGAGGTAAGCCGCCAGCAGTGATGGATGTGGGGAAGTAAGATGGCGGATTTTTGAGAATGGATAATCTGGAGGTGTGTCCATCAGAAACAGTACATTTGTAAGAATGGATGTCATGAAGTGCTATATATATTATGACTATAAAGGTAAATACATTGTTTGTTCTCTATGAAAATCTTTCATTTGCTAACTATGCCTATCAGTAGTTAGTGACTTCAGCAGTTTGAATCTTTTATTTAGCTGGCAGTAGTGGCGCTCGCTGTATTGCAGTAGTTTGAGTAACGAAGATTTTTGTGAGGTAAGTGATTTGTGAAACGTATAGGTTAATTTAGTCAGGGCCATTCTCTTGTAGGGATTAATGAAAGTCAGATTGCGTTGCGCTAAAAAATATTGTGTGTCAGTTTAATGTTGATCAGAATAGGAGCGAAATGTCTGAGTACGTTCAGTTCTGCTCAGCTGTTTGAAAATCAAATAATTTAAGAGGTTTATTAGCACAGTAATTCAATAATTTTTCTAAGGGGACGTTACATATGTCGACCCTTAGCAGAGGATACCTCACTGGAATCTTCTGATTTTTTCTTGTAGTTTGTGCAATTAGTGTAGCTATTGTTTATTGCTAGCGCGTAATTGTAGAGAGAATTTCCTTTGTAGTTGTAGTTTTTCATTGTTGTACAGTAAAACAGTTGTGGCATGCATGTAGATTTGCACCAGTTATTTCGCAGCTGCGCTTGCGATTAACTAGATATTATTTTCAGTGCTCTGTTAATGTGTTTTCTTATTTTTGCTCTTCAAATTGTGCTTTTCTTGTTATCGTGTGAAATATTGTGACAATAATGGCGTAAGTAAACTGAGAAATAATAGTGACGACGAGCGTAGCTAATCAGCACCACTGTGCAATGAATTAACAGATATTCAAAGTAGCAATTTGGTAATAGTGCATAGGGAAATGGAGCGGGTGGCAAATAATGGTTTAGACAGTGAAACAAGTAGTGAACAGGGAAGCATTATCGATCGATCGGTCGGCAACTGCTCGCCTCAGGAATCCGAAATGACAGAACACAATATTGAAATACTGTAGACTCAGGTTTTGGGTCCTCACCGTTTTCTCAAATGAGTCAAGACACATTTCCTGCTTGTCAAAATGTGAATGTTGCCGGTGAAAATGCACTGACAAAAAGCACAGAGAAACAGATTCCAGACACTAATACATTATTAGTGAAATTAATGCAAACAAATGGGACAAAATCAGAGACAAACACAGCAAAAGCTTCAAAAGTTAGACACAATGGAACAAAATCAGAGACAAACACAGCAACAGTTAGACACAATGGAACAAAATCAGAGACAAACACAGCAAAAGCTTCAAAAGTTGGACATCACACTTGAACAAACACGTGAAGATTTAACTACTGAGTTACATAACATTGAGTCGAAATGTCGAAAAGTCTGTAATGACATAAAAACACAAATTTGTGAGCAATTTCAACCTATTTTTTCGCGGAATGAAAATGCATTACAGAATCACGAAGCAGCCATAAAAGAACTGCAAACTATTGTTCATGAAAATCATGAGACCTTGCAAGCTAAAATTGACTCAGTTGCATCTACCGATTCGGTTACACAACTTGCAAAAACTCAGGAAAACTGAAAGGACACAGTAGATACTCTGAAAATTGGTTCAGAAAGACACATGGAGGAAATTAGTTCATTATCAGAGAAAGTAGTTGAACTTGCGGATCAGCTAAATAATTTATCTACGAAGGTACATAATAATCTGAATGACACAAACCCGGTAGTCTTTAATGACACAGAAGAGTGCGAACAAATTAGGAAATTCAAATAAAATCAGTATCAAATTAATATGCAACACCAAAGAGAAATCCGGGAACTACAAGATCAGCTGACACAGGTAATACAAGAATTACGTATTTCAGAGGACACTCGCGCTCCAATACGGGAAGATGGACATAGAAATACGGAACAGCCACAAAATAATAACACAGGGCACTTCCGAAATTATGAAAGAAATTGGCAAGGTACGCCGAATTTTGAGATGGAACCGCCGAAACGACGTAACAATGACCGACATGCGTCTCGCCGACATGATGATGTTGACTATAAGCTGTTTATTACTACACGTAAATTCAAAACATTTAAGAATTCTGGCAACGACATTCATCCACATGCGTAGCTTCATCAATTCTCTCATTGTTTTCCTCCCAACTGGTCATTGGAGCACAGATTAGAATTTATGTGTGGCTATTTAGAGAATGAACCAGCTCTAAGAATGCGATCTGCCATTCACGATTGTCACAGTGAAGGAGAATTTTATCATGCCTTCCACTCAGCATGTTGGTCTCAAGCTACACAAGACCGAGTAAAACATAGCATTATAATGATGAAACATTTCGAACAATCTGAATTTTCCAGTCTTGTCAAATATTTCGAAGACATGTTACATAAGAATCAGTATCTTTCAAACCCATACAGCCCCTCAGAACTCATCCGCATTTGCTTAATCAAATTGCCTGAACATTTACGACATATTATTTTGGCAGGATGTTGCAAAGACGACATTGAAGCTTTTCAGGGAATGGTACAAGAATTGGAAATTGAAACGCGAAAACAGGAGCACAACAATTACTGGTCACATCCATCATAATTCCGCGATGACAGAAACAATAACTGGACATGACAAGGCTATTCTTACAACGTAAATCGTGACCAAAGCAGACACCACCTATATGACAACCGTTGGCACAGTAGTAAGAATTACAGGGAAAGTTCACCTCTCCGCGGTAATGACTATCACAGAGACAATCAGAGAAACAGACAATATGGAAACCAAATTAATTAGTATCAAGGGAGACAGAATAACGTCAGACGCAATGGTTCACCATGCAGTTACGATTCCGGGAGAAATTCTCCACCACATGACCGACTAAAAAGGAACTATGTAAACGACCGACAAAACGACAGACCTGAATTTCATTAGAACTGGCGGGATTCAAACAGGGCAGGGCCCTCTCGACAAGGTGAATTTGTAGAAGTTAGGTCTCCTAATCCCAATATCGACGCACACCAACAAAGAGAAAGCAGACAATGACTCACACCACAGGCAGCCACATGCGCTGGCTGGCTCAGAGAAAAATGACATAGACGCTAACCTTGAGAAAAATTTGAACATTCTTTACCGATGTACCATATACCACATGATAATTCCGTTGAAGTTGAAACTCTGCTTACTAGGAAGAGAAGAGTTTTACACCATATTTCACATGTAAAACCGTTTATTGAAAGATAATCTGGTTTTTAACTTAGTCTTTGCTATAAAACTTTTCACTTCACGTTACTAGTATGCTTTGTCAGACTTAGAAACTGTTAACATGCAACAATGTTTGAAGTAAAATATCTAGTCAAGAGCCAAGAGAACTTATTTAAACAGAAATTACGAATGCATTGTTATAGTGAACAGACGATACAGTGTTATTATTTGTAAATTCTTGCTTTTTAGTTGCACTATTACATAACGAATATAAGGCTTACATACTTAGAACATATACTGCTAATGAGATTTTAATGCAACATTTTGGTTTACTTGAAAAGATTCTCTTTATTTGAAGTACATTCGGTGAGATTAAAGATGACTTAGCATTTGGTTTCTTTGATAGCTACACGATTATATCACGACACTACTAATATGTGACACAATTTACATTGTTGCTTTTGTGATGTATCTGTTTTATATCTGCACAGTTTTTCTGTATTATTCTGGAAAGTAAAACATGTTTTAGTAGTAACTTTTGTGGTATAGCTACAATGAGACAGCCTTTTCCGTAGTGCAACAATACGTTACAGCACAGTACTTTCTTCATCACGGCAATAAGCGTAATAACTAAGATATCTGTAAACAAAGCATTTCACTTTTCTTTATGATGAGGTGAGTACATTGACTTCAGAAGAACTTTGCTTACAGACACTTCCACAGAATTATCTTACAGCAAGACGCACATTTAGCGCTACAGGACACGCATTTGAGTGATTAATTTTGTACTTAAAACATTTATTTTTAAAGATTTTTGAATCACGAAGATACAAAGAAAGTTTTCGGTGATACATTTCATTCGATTACTGTAATTTGCAACACCTGAGGGTATAATCACATTAATCATCAGGGGGTACACGCCTACATTGTGTACTATGTGTCTGGCAAGCACAAGCAGCCCTAGCTAATATGGTATTTGCTTATACAACTTTACACATCGGCACCATATTTCTCTAACACAGAATTAGACAGCTATCTGATTATTTAACAGAGAAACGAACATTTTTTTTACTACATCTGTGACACATGTTTACACTATTACACAGTTGGATAATTTCACACTTATGAAACTGTATTTTGTCTGTACTTTGTGAACTGTTCATATTTTTTCGGAACCATTCTGATACTATGAGAGCTTTGAATGACGTATTTGGTATGGGATCATCATTTTTAAAGTACGTTTGAGGTAGATGACACTATTGAAATGTGCAGAGAATTTTTTAGGTTTTGAAATTATTGCAGAAAGCTACGACGTTTTTGCGATTCGGCTGAGTTTTTATGATGTTATTATTATGATGACAATGTGTATTATGCTGTTGAGGTATTTTAATGATCAATAAGCTGATGATATATGAGGAATTTGATTATGCTACATATTTATTATGAAGAAATATTGAAGAAGTGTCGACGAATATGTATATGTATAATAAGGTAAGGGATAAGGAGTAGTGGCTAGGGTCTCTGATATGTGAAAAAGGACGCAGGAAACGAAGAATCGTACTTCAGGAGTCATGAAATGTGTGTATGTGCGTGAATGTATCACAGTACTGGCGAAAATTTTTTGGACACTGTTGTATTTATAGGATTTTGTTTCTAAACATTTGTAACGCACATTATCGACCTGTGAAATTTTTTATATGAGACTGTCACTGTAGTGGAAACTGCTGTCGTAAATATTTCGGTGAGAGAGCCAGGTCACCTTGGCGTAATAAGCACCCAGCTGTGTGACAGTCGCCTGGAAAAAAGCCATTAGTGTGTGCCTTTCAGAGGCACAGGTGGAGAAAATAAGAGGCCAATATCCTTGCTATTGAGATTTCTTTGTAGAAATCATCGCAAATACGACACACCCAAACTTGAAAACATGTGATTACACTGTGGAGCTCTTAATTTATGATGTTTACTAAATTGCCTAATGAAATGATGAGAAAGATTTTTACATCTATTGTCTATCTAGCTGAGAGATTGCTCATTTTGTTTAATATCCAGTTTCTAGCTGCACTGCAGCATTGGTTAAAATAAAATTTAGTAAATTACTAATATCACTATTTTCTGTGTACAACCCAGTAAAGAATAATTTTATGATGTACTTCCTTAGAACAGAGAGCACAAATAGACATTTCCCTTCACAGGAATTGCAAACATAATTTTTTCAACTATTTGGTAACTTTTATTAGTGTAAGTTAAGGTGATGCATCACTCTAGTGTTAAGATCTGACATAGGTATTAGACATTTCATATCTTTACTGTAATATTCTTTCTGCTTGAGCTTTATCATGTTTAGGTATAAGTTATTGCATTTGTTGCTGCTGTTTGCCAGGCATGGTGTTACTGAATGTCACTTTGTATTACTCTGTTAAGCCAGTTTTACTACTGATTTATTTTTCTTGTTGCTGCACATTGGCTCATATTAGTGATAATGTTGCATTTGCTTTGCTAACTTATTGCTGCTTGCTTTGCCAATTTCCATTTTTTTGTCATTGCTGTTTGTATTAATTGTTTTGTGCTGCTGCACTGCCTCGTCCCTCAGTTTAGCATCTGAGCTCAGTAGATTTAAGTTAGCTTAAGAGGGGGTAGACTATATAGGAGAATGAGTTGCGATGAATTGGAAGAAATGCATTGTTAATTTATACAAAAAAAGTACAGAAAGCAGGTATAGGTAGGATCTTCTTGGAAATAAATGATGAGGTAAGTTAATGGAAAATAAATAATTAGGTAAGAAATATGTGAATGTATAAATACAGAAAGCATGTTTGGATAGGTTTTTTTGGTGGAAACAAGACGAAAGATCTATGGAATGAAGTTTTGGGTTGGACTGCAGTACCAAATGTTACAATGAAAGCAAACCCTGTCCTTTCCTCCTGTGTTATTCTGCTATGTGTTTGTGTACCCTTGTGTATTTGTGTTCTTCCTGTCTTCATGTGATTATCTGATAAGACTTTCTAATACTCAACTACATTCACTATGATGAGGAATACTGTTATCCTCAAATATAATTTTCATTTATAATATGTTATTGACTTTGTAAAGATGTTTAGACATTATTTATTCTGTTTTGTTTTAATGTTCGTGAAGTTGATGTTTCAAAAGTTATTCTGATCTTTTATGTATGTACTTATGTCATAATTCTTGCAACACTGATGTACGTGTTTATTTCTATTCTTTTGTAAAGCCTGTTCTACTAAAAATGTTATCTGTATTATCATGTTCTTTAATGATGTATTTTGCACCTTTGTTATTGTATTCTTATGTTATAAAATTGTAATTGACACCACTTCATCAAATTAAGTAACTTGTAAGTTACATTTCACTGCACACGTTTCTGTTGGTCATAGTAATGGACAATATGTGAGAAGTTGGGACCGTTAGTGTTTGCAAGTGTGTTGATAATTCAGCAAGGGACTGGTTAACAGCATTGCTGATTCTAAGGACAATTCCAAAAACTTTGTGAGTGCACAAGTGGTGGTTTATGGACTAGCTATATTCTCTGCAAGACTCTTTGATGATGATTGTGCACCTGCACAGTCACAACAGATGGCTGCTGGCCGTCTCTACAAGGACTGCAGTGGGTCTGCGCCTCTGGTGACCCACCAATACCATACTCTCTACCAGGACTGCAGTGGGTCTGCTCTGTGATGACCTACCCACCAATACTCTTCAGAACTTCAACTTACTCTTCTGTGGATTTACTCTGTTGTGGCCCATTACTTGTCTGGATGTCAAGAGTCAGCACTATCTTTCCATTGGAAGGACAACACAACTTCTTCAAGACTGTATGGAAATCCACTACTTCAGTGTGCATTTTCTTTTACTGCTCAGACTTTGAGAAAAACACTATTTTACTGTGATGAATGATCAGGACTCTCTTTATGGACTGTGAGAAAATTTTAGTCTTTGACCAACATTGTATCAATAAGTGTGTGCATTTGATTTCTTTATTATTGTAGTTATGAAAACTTTTTTCAAATCTGTATTGGCCACTGCCCAAAACAATTTGTAAAATTTTTTGTGGGGAGCATGGAGCTATGTAAGTAGGCTGTTTAGGTTTTTAAATTGGTAACGCCACGTAGCGCTCTGTATGAAAATCAGTGACTGTGCTGTGTGCAGTCTGTGGCAGGGTGGCATTGTTGTAATACTCGCCATTGTAGCGTTGGGCAGTTGGCTGTTAACAGCGCGTAGCGTTGTGCAGTTGGAGGTGAGCCGCAAGCAGTGGTGGATGTGGGGAAGTAAGATGGCGGATTTTTGAGAATGGATAATCTGGAGGTGTGTCCATCAGAAACAGTACATTTGTAAGAATGGATGTCATGAAGTGCTATATATATTATGACTATAAAGGTAAATACATTGTTTGTTCTCTATGAAAATCTTTCATTTGCTAACTATGCCTATCAGTAGTTAGTGACTTCAGTAGTTTGAATCTTTTATTTAGCTGGCAGTAGTGGCGCTCGCTGTATTGCAGTAGTTTGAGTAACGAAGATTTTTGTGAGGTAAGTGATTTGTGAAATGTATAGGTTAATTTAGTCAGGGCCATTCTCTTGTAGGGATTAATGAAAGTCAGATTGCGTTGCGCTAAAAAATATTGTGTGTCAGTTTAAGCACAGTCATGTATAAATTTTTCTAAGGGGACGTTACATCTCAACCTGTCCCCAGTCATGCTCACTGGCGTGCGTAGCCCCTGCAATACAGTTCAATAAAGCAGGTCGATACTATTCCCACAACACACCTGTTATGCAGGAAGCGCTACACATCAGCAGCTTTAAAATCAATTATTTACCCCTAGTGTACAGGCTGCGAAGGAGACCGACACTACTCCAACGCAACACCCCTGTAATGAGGAGAAGCCTACCTGTTGGGGCCTTGTAAACCGCTTCTTGTCCCCTAACATATAGGTTGATCTGCAAAGCAACTTAATTTAGCAGGTAGATACTGTCCCCACACAACATACTTGTGGCTCAGTGTAGCCAATAAGCCAAGGCTGGGGAAAAATGTTTTTGCCCATGTCTCTGCTTTTGTTGGTGGTAGGAGGTTATAAACCCCACAGCACTGATGATCATGCAGCTACTCTTTCTGCGCCAAATTTGACGGAAATCGATTCAGGGGTTTGGGAAGAGATCGTAGAGATCTGTAACTGCTTTGTGTATAGGGTGGTCAGAAAAAGTTTTGAAATATTGTAATAGTTTTGCAAGGTAGGTTCTCCTGACAAATAATTGTTAAGAAAAATTCAGTATGTTGTACTGTTTCTGAGTTAATTAGCAGTGAAGTAGCCAACCAGGCTACTCTGTGCAAAATTCGTGGGGCCTCACCAGATACAATTGGTGTCAGTTGTTCTTGTATTGTAGATGATAGTTCACTAGACTCCTCAGCCTTCGGATCTAGTCCAACCCTTACTACCACCCTATGTCCAATTTTTTGTATCACTCTAATGTTTGGTTTTAGGAAAGCGAAATGGAGAATATGTTTGGCACCACTGCCTCTGGCAGGACACTTGAATTTTCCAACACAACAGCCCTATTGCTTAGCTTCAATGCTAATTAAGTCGTCAGTGGCGTAATATATTAATTTTTTTCTTAACGGAAGTTTCTCTGCACAACCTACCTGGAAATGTCCTTACAAGCATTTTAGACTATTTCTGACCACGCTGTGTATAGAAGATCTACAAGGGGGAAGGAAACAAAATGAAATTTCACATAATAAAAGAGGAGCACCAGTTTGTTTTTGTTCTACAATATTAATTTTACTGTTAACCGGTTTTCGGCTTACAAGGCCATCTTCAGACATTTATTATAATGTTGTTCTACCAAGAACCGACGGAAGATTCCGTTAACATGAAATTTCACCTGTTGGAGGGTATGTGTGTGATTTCAGTGATTAAAAAATCGAGTCAAATTTACAAGCAACTTGTCCTTATTTGCCCACTGATCAGCATGATGTACTCTCTTTTGCCTTAATGTCTGCTCTGACTCCATAGGAAATGATACCATAAGCCGTTGTATTCTCCCCTGGGACAAGCCGGCCCACATCTATTGTAACCAGCCCTTGTCATCTTGGATTCTGGAATTAGGAAGGAATTGTCGTCTGAGCTGCTCCTACACAGGTTTGGCCATTTTGCTGCCCACAAGAGTACATCAGTGTCAGGCAGAAAATTCATAAGAACATGTGCTCTGCTTGGACGACCACTGTACAGTTGAAAAATGGCCCACAACACTGTTGCATGACAGGTAATCATTGTGCCATAAGAGTTCCCTCTATCAGTGCAAGACGTCACTTGAAGTTTTAGCCGATTGTTTATTACACTGGGACGGCCGGGAGTAACACAGTAATATCACTGTGCCTCATCAAGCGATTGGGAGAATGTAACCTCTCTCCAGGTCACCATCATACCCATCGATGATTGTCATCCAGGGTGGTGTAGAACCACAATTCATTGCTGAACAGAAAGCAGTGCCGTTCATAAGCAGTCCATGTTTACCAGTCACGGCTCCACTGCAATCACAACCATTTGTTTTGTGGTGTTAATGACAGCAAACACATGGGCCGGTAATTCCCTGGTCCACCTGCTGCTAGTCTCTGAGCAATGGTGTGGGAAGACCAAGAATGTCCACCATATGGTGGACAGGGGTGGGTGAGTGGAACCACGACGACAAGTATGCCTGCCCTCAGATTGTAATGCAATCCAACACTGGGCTATTGTTACATTCGGATGCTCCACAAATGTGGATTTTATATCAGCTAACCGAATGGAGACTCAGAATTAGTAGTTCTCTTTCAAACTCTACCAGGCGCTGATAACATTGTCTGTCACTAGTACTTGGCGTCTCCATGTCCTTCACAATGATTATTTATCTGAGACTGTCCATGCACTTTATATACCCTACAGCTCCAGATAATAAAATAAACATGAGTAACATTAATGCACTTAGGTTCTAACATTCTACGTGGTGTCTGTTTGTTCTAAGTCGTGTCTCCCTACCACTTTCGCGCAACGACGCTCTGAGCGTGTTTTTTAGGGAATTGACTAGTTTTAACCTGGGACCTGTTGCTGGTAAGGAGACGCCAGACCACACATGACATGTAGAGTTCAGAAGAGTTCAGTGAGACTAGCGATGATATAACCAAATACTTAATGATTTCAGCGTCAGCTAAACTACACTCGCTGTAAAAGAATCTTAATACTAACTAAATTTAGTGGAAGGGGTTCAAGGCTCTCCTATTTTTAGTTAGCTGGTAAAATAACGTCGAAAAAGCAGTTAAGTTTACCATTGGAAATTTTATTCTGCTCACAAAACATTGTTTATAAATTGCACTATTGATAAAAGGAAATGTTTTAATACAGGATGATAAAAACCAACTGCGTTAAAAAAAAAAAGTGAACGAATATTCCCTGAGTGGGTTTCCAAGTTCTACAATGGATCGAAGGATGATCTATGCCATATCACATCTATAATCTAGGTTTAAATTAAGTTTCAGAAAAGAGAAAACTATCAAAATGGTCTACAGTGACCCTCAATTATCTTTAATTACTTATCTAACTTATCGTAAATTAAGTGGCTGATGTGGCTTCTCAATAACCATATAACAGAAAAATCATCGGGTTTCAGATTTTTACTTCAAGTGGCAAATGTGAACACCATGAGCTTTAATTGACGATCGACACTAGTATTACGCAAAAAGGGGGTGTAACAGATGAGACTTCTGCAGTTCTGAGTGAAGCTGTATGCGCTGTTATGCGATATTGTGTGCATTCATTACCTTGTCGGTGTTCGTCAGGGGGCGGTGGGCAGCACAGCTCCGCTCACCTCGCCGTCTCGGAAGCAGCTCTGTCCTAACTTCTCCTTACTACAATTTAACGAAGTTGGTTTAAAAAAAAAATTGTCTGGCTGTGTTTTCATGTGACCAATCAGGGTCTCGATGTTAACCTTAAGCTCCGCCTACAAAAATTCTGTCTATCCAATGAGAAACGTTATACTTTTCGTGGAGGGGCAATGTTTTTAAAGTTTGCAACGTAACAGAGACGCGAAAAAGTCTCACGCTAAAACTTGCAGCTGGTGTGGTCCTTTAAATGTTATTGTAAGATCTATACTGTTCTTCTGGAGGGCTCTATCTTTTAACATGGGCTGGGGGGTGGTCCTGACGTAACAGAGACGCGAAAAAGTCTCACGCTAAGGCTCTAGCTTTTAACATGGGCTGGGGGGTGGTCCTAACGGTTAGCTGGCGACGTGGGTGTCCGTCCCTTATCGTAGGGCCTTCTAACTTAACACGGTTCTGCTCTCGGCTTCTGTTCTCGTTTCTCCCCTCGGAACTGCGTCTGTCTCACGGTGGAAAGGTATGACATGCATTTAGGCATTCTTGTGTTAGTCTGTGGTATTCCATTTGCTCACTCGTTACTCGTATTACTTTGGTTAATTTAATGTAACGATTTATTCGGAGCTATGTGACATAATACTGGATTTGCTTATCATGTCAGGGTTTTCATGGAAGGTGTTTGATTTGCCTGACACCTTACAAGGTGGGCATTCTACCTGTAACAGCCATTTGCAACTCTAATAATATGTAAAATATCGTAGAACCGAGGAGTGTTCGAAGACACTTTGAAAGAATAACGTTTTATTAACAAAACCAAAATTCAATTACAATGTCCTTGGGTGAATATCCAAACAACTATATATAACACGAATCTCTCCTATGAAGTTGTCTGTGATGTACCTACAGAAAGAACCGTAGAAGCGTGGTAGGCGATGGCGTGAAGACGTGGGACGTACGGGGCTGGGGGCCTGTAGAGTCTGACGTGCTGCTGGTGCAAATCAGGACGGTCTGGGCTGGGTCACTGAGACGAAACTGTTGGCACTGCCAAATTGTGGCGCTGGGACTGAACTGCCGATACGTTTGGACAAAACTGCTGGTACTGCCCATTTTTGATGCAAAGGGAGTAACTGTCTTCACACGATCCAGCCGCGGCTTAAATAATCGGGAGCGGATGGATATCCACGGGGCCCTGAGATGGCACGTGACCTGGCGTAACAAAATAGTGCACACAGGCGCTTGGAGCTGTAGAGGTAACTCTGTGCTAAACAGCCCAAGCTATATGAGGAAATTACCTTGGTGCTGATGAACGCCATTTACCCACATCCTCCTGGTGGGCCGGCTGCTAACGTGGTCTTCCTGATGTGTGGAGGAAACGACTACAAGCTGGATGCAATAATACAAATACCAGTTGATACTGTGTGTACGTATGAAGTTGCATTGACATCCAAGTGTATATCCTCTAGTCATTCATGGGTTTGCGTTGTGTAGTAATTTCCAACATCTAAATAGCAATACTTATGCACTTTTACTGTGTATTGTGTTCTAAATAACTCCTGTCCACACGCAGACGTGTGGAAGGACAAGTTAAAGTCGGCATTGCATTTCCAGATCACTTAGAGAATTCAGCGGATCTACTAAAAAGACAGCTTATACTACACATTTTTAGTTCTGTTCTATAGTACTTCAGCATGGTACGGTATCCCTACAGGCCGTGATTGGTCTTTCTTTAGAGAGAAGAACACAGCAACTTATCTCCCCATTCATACCTAATCTGAACTTGTACCCCTCTACTGTTCACAACAGACTACGTTGAAAGCTCCATATAGAGTACATTTGCATTAATATTAATCTCACATATTTTAATAAAGCCAGTGGAAACGAAGAAACTCTTACCACATCGAAAACATCACAAATAAATAGAATAATACATAAGAAATGGATTTGAAACTCGGAATCGTTTCCCAAAACGTGTAATACAGTATATGCAAGGGTTGTACAGAAAGTAACGTCCGATAGGTTGCGAAATGGAAGCCACTGGGAAAATCCGGTAAAGCTTTTCCCAGATGTGTTGGGCAGTGTCTCTAGTATGCCCGTCGATCGTGTCGCGTCGCTCTTTTCAATTTTGAACGAACAGTGAGCACGTAAAGATGCGTAGGGAATAGCGTCTCCCGCCAAGTATCAGGGTCTGGTTAGTCGCCTGTGCCATGCAGCCCACATAACACAAACGTAGAGCAGTTCCTTCTTCATGCCAATTCTCGGCCGCATACTGCAGGGGCAATGAAGACGCTCCTGCAGCGTTTCCGATGTGAAGTGTTTGATCACCCACAATACAGTTCGTAATTGGCTCCCCCTGAGTCTCATCTCTGCTCACAAGGACCGCTGGCTAGGAAGACAAAAATTTTCCACAGGCAACGAGCTGCAGACCAGTGCAAATAACTGGCCGAAAGCACAGGCGGCTGCTTCCTATGACGAGGGTATTGGAAAGTTGATACAACACAACGACAACACTCGAAGTTGGAGCGGCGACTACGTAGAGAAATAGCTGGAAGGTGTACCTAACTGTTGCAAATAAAACGTTTCTGGTTTTCAATGTGGTGCGACCGATCGGAAACTTTACTTTCTGGACACCCCTCTTACACTGACGAGCCAAGTCATCATGACCATATGATTAAAAGTTTGTTTGTCCGTCTTTGGAACGAAATACGAGGGCAGTTCAATAAGTAACGCAACACATTTTTTTTCTCGCCCAATTTTGGTTGAAAAAACCGGAAATTTCTTGTGGAATATTTTCAAACATTCCCGCTTCGTCTCGTGTAGTTTCATTGACTTCCGACAGGTGGCAGCGCTGTACGGAGCTGTTAAAATGGCGTCTGTAACGGATGTGCGTTGCAAACAACGGGCAGTGATCGAGTTTCTTTTGGCGGAAAACCAGGGCATCTCAGATATTCATAGGCGCTTGCAGAATGTCTACGGTGATCTGGCAGTGGACAAAAGCACCGTGAGTTGTTGGGCAAAGCGTGTGTCATCATCGCCGCAAGGTCAAGCAAGACTGTCTGATCTCCCGCATGCCGGCCGGCCGTGCACAGCTGTGACTCCTGCAATGGCGGAGCGTGCGAACACACTCGTTCGAGGTGATCGACGGATCACCATCAAACAACTCAGTGCTCAACTTGACATCTCTGTTGGTAGTGCTGTCACAATTGTTCACCAGTTGGGATATTCAAAGGTTTGTTCCCGCTGGGTCCCTCGTTGTCTAACCGAACACCATAAAGAGCAAAGGAGAACCATCTGTGCGGAATTGCTTGCTCGTCATGTGGCTGAGGGTGACAATTTCTTGTCAAAGATTGTTACAGGCGATGAAACATGGGTTCATCACTTCGAACCTGAAACAAAACGGCAATCAACTGAGTGGCGCCACACCCACTCCCCTACCAAGAAAAAGTTTAAAGCCATACCCTCAGCCGGTAAAGTCATGGTTACAGTCTTCTGGGACGCTGAAGGGGTTATTCTGTTCGATGTCCTTCCCCATGGTCAAACGATCAACTCTGAAGTGTATTGTGCTACTCTTCAGAAATTGAAGAAACGACTTCAGTGTGTTCGTAGGCACAAAAATCCGAACGAACTTCTCCTTCTTCATGACAACGCAAGACCTCACACAAGTCTTCGCACCCGAGAGGAGCTCACAAAACTTCAGTGGACTGTTCTTCCTCATTCACCCTACAGCCCCGATCTCGCACCGTCGGATTTCCATATGTTTGGCCCAATGAAGGACGCAATCCGTGGGAGGCACTACGCGGATGATGAAGATGTTATTGATGCAGTACGACGTTGGCTCCGACATCGACCAGTGGAATGGTACCGTGCAAGCATACAGGCCCTCATTTCAAGGTGGCGTAAGGCTGTAGCATTGAATGGAGATTACGTTGAAAAATAGTGTTGTGTAGCTAAAAGATTGGGGAATAACCTGGTGTATTTCAATGCTGAATAAAACAACCCCCGTTTCAGAAAAAAAATGTGTTGCATTACTTATTGAACTGCCCTCGTACATAACTGATTCTGCGTATCGGGGTTGGTGGTAGTTTTGTGGAGTATGTGGCATTAGACGTCTACCCACAGGTCATGTAATTCGCGTAAATAACGGGCCAATGATTTGCATACGCGGTGATGGCGCCTGATAGCGATTCAGATGGGTTCCATAGGATTTGCATCAGGAGAAATTGGTTGCCGAGACATGAACCTGAGCTCACTATAATGCTCCTCAAGCCACTGCAGCACGGACGTTTATGCTGCTGAAAGATGACATCGCCATCGGGGAAGACATCAAGCATGAAGGGTTGTAGGTGGTTCGCAGCTGTCAGCGTGCCTTCGATTACTGCCACAGGTCCCAGTTGAGCGCAGTAGAATGTCTCCCAAAGCATTATACTGCTTCCACTTGCCTGTGTCCGTGGCGCCCTGCACGTTTTGAGTCGCCATTCACCTCGATGACGGCGTTTGTAGAAGCAACTATCGACCTAGTGTAGCAGAAATGTGGTTCACCCTAAGAGCCAACAAGTTTACATTGTTCAACGGTCGAACCCTGATGGTCCCATGCCCACTGCAGACGTAATTGACGATGTCTTTGTATCAACATGTAAACACGAAGGGGTGGTCTGCTGCAGAGCTACATATTCAACAATGTGCGATGGACGGTGTGCTCTGAAACACTTGTGCGTTCACCTGCACTGTGCTCTTTTGACAGAGATGCCACAGATCACCATCTATCCAACTCTACCGAACAGACAAGCCTTCGAACCCCACGTTCTGTGAAGTGCCGAGGACGTCCAACCATTTAGCGCCTGGTGGTTGTTTCATTGTCCTTCTACCTCTTTCTGGAAGTGCTCACGACAGTAGCACGTGAACATTCGACCAGCTTCTCCGTTTCCGAGACACTTGCTCACAGGGGCTCTGCGTAATAATAATCTGCCCTTTGTTGCTTATCTCAATGGATTTTCCATTTTCCAGCGCATGTCTCTGCTACGGTGATTTCCCGTTGCGGCGGCGCGGTTCCTTTCGTCCTTTACCTACACCTACATGTGAACCCGTTACAGCAGATCGCTGGTAGGAAAGTCTACATCTACATCTACATCTACATTTATACTCCGCAAGCCACCCAACGGTGTGTGGCGGAGGGCACTTTACGTGCCACTGTCATTACCTCCCTTTCCTGTTCCAGTCGCGTATGGTTCGCGGTAAGAACGACTGTCTGAAAGCCTCCGTGCGCGCTCTAATCTCTCTAATTTTACATTCGTGATCTCCTCGGGAGGTATAAGTAGGGGGAAGCAATATATTCAATACCTCATCCAGAAACGCACCCTCTCGAAACCTGGCGAGCAGGCTACACTGCGATGCAGAGCGCCTCTCTTGCAGAGTCTGCCACTTGAGTTTGTTAAACATCTCCGTAACGCTATCACGGTTACCAAATAACCCTGTGACGAAACGCGCCGCTCTTCTTTGGATCGTCTCTATCTCTGCCGTCAACCCGATCTAGTACGGATCCCACACTGATGAGCAATACTCAAGTATAGGTCGAACGAGTGTTTTGTAAGCCACCTCCTTTGTTGATGGACTACATTTTCTAAGGACTCTCCCAATGAATCTCAACCTGGTACCCGCCTTACCAACAATCAATTTTATATGATTGTTCCACTTCAAATCGTTCCGCACGCATACTCCCAGATATTTTACAGAAGTAACTGCTGCCAGTGTTTGTTCCGCTATCATATAATCATGCAATAAATAAGAGCAGAAACCTATCGTACTGCAACTCGCAGCAGGCTGCATACAACTTAGCTATTCCACGAATCGGTAAAAGGTTTTAATTTTGAATGAAAGGTGGAAATACTGGCAAAAATTCGAAATGTTCAAATGTGTGTGAATTCCAAAGGGACCAAACTGCTTAGGTTATCGGTCCATAGACTTACATACTACTTAAACCAACGTACGCTAAGAACAACACTCACACACACACACACCCATGCCAGAGGGAGCACTCGCACCTCCGGCGGGAGGGGCCGTGCCGTCTGTGACATGGCGCCTCAAACAGCGCGGCCACTCCGCTCGGCGGCAAAACTTCGGTACAGTCTGAAGCTTGATAATTTACACTTGCACTGCCAAGCTCGAGCTAATCTTAACACAGTCACGCATAAACCCTATCATTCACGTTAGCAAGTATATGGTAAAGTATTGAAAACGCTCGCCATACTATTAAGTTTATCGGTGTCCAGGGTACTCAAGTTTTTTAGTCACCGATCTGCTCAATATGCCACGCGGAATTACCGTCTTTTCTCATACACAAAATTAATTAAAAAACCAGTACTTTCTAAAAAACACGCTGGAATAAATACGCCTTCACTTTAGAACACTTCTGAAACATGTAGCACAAGTAGAACCGTCAAATTATAGCTTCCTTCGGAGCTCATCCTATACACGACCGTACCATTGAAAGGCTTGGCTCCGACTCCTTCGACTGCTGTAAGCATTCTCTATCTCCAAGAGAAAAGACGCGCGAAGAATTCTCTGTTCTAATTGTTCAGTTTTCTTGAAGGCCAATATAAAAACATTACTCTCCCGCGTTAGTCCGCGCTTTTCGTGACTAACCAGTCAACAACTAACACACTTTCCAATTGTACTTTTTCCCGAAATACATATTTAACATTTTGTTATTTTGTTTGTACTTTACGTAATGAACTGTTTTCTTTTGCTCTCGAATTAGCTTCCCTTTTACCATAAGCTACTTAACACATTATGATAAAAAGTTCCCCATCGTCTGCACTCACACTGTCTTAAAAATTTCTCATGCTGGTTCGTACAACGTTCATCAGTAGAACAATGATCTAAATGTTTCCTGCACACCACGTTCACGCATCATTTACACTGCTAAAAGTATGTACCAACCTGTATAAACATAAATAAAAACGTCTTCAAGAAATGAATACAACAACTCACAAAAACAATTTCCTGGGCTGTTTCTTGAATGTCTCTGTGCACTATGGTCCTCCAGCAGATAAAAATAAGAACTACGTACTCGACCGAACCCGCTTCAGACCATCTGTCACTGTGCACGCGTGAATCATTCTCCCTTTACACAGGATCTAGACAGGAGCGATATAAGTGCCACGCCTCATCGTCCGTGTCTGCTCTGCTTATGTACTTTGTTACCACGTCAAGTGCCTGAAGCACCACCAGGTGGCATCAGATGTCACGGTGGGCAGTGATCATAATGTCTTGGCTGTCAGTGGAAATGAAAGGAACATAGTCCAAGGCAACAAAAAAGTTTTTTATACATAACTCCGTTATTTAGCTTCTGTTCTGAACTCAGAACAATAGGCAATCACCATAGGCCGCACCATCCGCTCCGTCCGTCTCCACGATTTCTACCTCACCATTTATGGTCGTCACATCCAGCTCACCCCCACACTGAGATAACTTGGCCTCATCCTCGACCGTCACCTCACCTTGACCCCTCAGCCCCTGACCATCCAGCAGAAAGCCTATTCCCGCCTCTGCCTCCTGAACCTCCTGTGTAACTGGGCAAGGGGATTGCATCATTCCACCATCCTCGACAACAACAAATCCCTCATTTGCCCTATTCTTTGTTATGCCAGCATTGCCTGGATCTTCACTCCCCCCCCCCCCCCTTTTATAAGGCTCTCCAAATCCACAAACGCCATGCACTCCACCTTGCCTTCGTATTCGTCTTCCTCCCCCACATGACTCCTGTATGACATCACCCCCTTCCCCACCTCCTCCATTTTCTACAAAATCTGTGCATCCTTTACAATTTCCGCAGGCTTGCTCCCCCCCCTCCCCCTGGTTTCCTTCTTTCTTTCCACCCTCTTCCCATTGCCACACTTCTATCGTTCTACCTCTCCCTCTTATCACCTCAATCTCCTTCATCAGGCCAATTTCTGGCACCTCCCTCTCCCGGATGTTGAGCTTCACCGTGACGTCTACCCTTCCTCCCAACTATAGCCTGGCCTTGTCTCCCCAGGGCCCCGTTTTTCCTCTCCCCTCCTGCTCCAAGAGCTGATTTCTGTCCTTCCCCCTGAGTCTACATCTACATCTACATACATACTCCACAATCCACCATACGGTGCGTGGTGGACGGTACCTCGTACTACAACTAGCATCTTCTCTCCCTGTTCCACTCCCAAACAGAACGAGGGAAAAATTGCTGCCTATATGCCTCTGTACGAGCCTAATCGCTCTTATCTTATCTTTGTGGTCTTTCCGCGAAATATAAATTCTCCAACAGAAAGGGGTTCCTACTCAATGGTCTGAAGATGACCACAGTAGTGGTCAAAACCGGTCACCTTGTTAAATAAATCGTGATCAAGACTGTTTTTAATAGTAATTATTTACAAGACATTGATCACTGCTGTTCCCGTAATGCATTCAAAAGTAAATATAAATATATTGGCTGTTTTCCTCTCCCGTCCCTTCCCTCCCCAGCCCTCCTTCGGCGCGCCCCCTCTCACCCCCCACTCCCCACCAACTCCTTCTAACCTCCTGTTGCCTTCTCCCTTGTCCCCCGCCCCCAGCAGATCCTCCCTGGTTTTTATTCATTATCAAGTGTGCTATGATTGTGTTCAGTGCCTTTACACAGTGTCATCAAGTGATGTGGTTTCAGTTGTGTGCTAGACCTGTATATAGTTCATGTGTTTTTAAACTGTGGCACTCAGGTTTCCAGTGTGTCTTAAGTGCACTACACATTTATGTTGACTTATTTACTGTCCCCCCATGCATGTCCCCGTATTAGTGTATATTTTACCTCCCATAACCCCCCCCCCCCTTTTATGTAAAAGTTCACCTTCTGTGTTTATAAAGCCCTTTGGTTGAAGAGTGGTGGACTGTGCCGCTGCCAGCCCTCAAATGATTCAAATGGCTCTCAGCACTATGGGACTTAACACCTGAGGTCATCAGTCCCCTAGACGTAAGAACTACTTAAACATAACGACATCATGCACATCCATGCGTGAGGCACGATTCGAACCTGCGACCATAGCAGCCACATGGTTCTGGACTGAAATGCCTAGAACCGCACGGCCACAGCGACCAGCTGCCAGCCCTCCCCTGCCATGTGGGACAGAGGAATGAAATTACAATAAAGAAAAAAAAAACTGTTTTAGTTCAGGGGCGAGCAGCAGTTTGGCTCAGAAGCCATTCCCTCGCTTGTGTGCCATAGTGCTCAGCTTGAATGCATGCTTTCCCTACCACTATCTTGTTCCATATGAGCAGAAGAAGGGGGAAGAGGGAAAAAGTACGAATGCACAGTAATTAAATGTTAATGCAGTGACACTGCATACTAGATGGCTTCATATTTCATATTCGTCAACAACACAGATAAAAAACGAAACAAATTTTCACTATTGTTTATGTACTGTAGGTGCGTTGAAGGCATAATTTTTGTGTGGTAGAAACTAGCAGCATAGGGAGAGACCCAGGTTGCCACATAGTTGTGACTTGTTCAGTTTCATAAACTAAAAGGCTCTTTCCCACATACATATTGATCAAAATATTATAGCTCTTTCGCAGCATCTTTATGAAGACGTGGTAACTCTACCTGACTAAAACAATGTAGGCATCCTGCACAGCCTTAAGGTAAACGGGCTTGATTTTAAAACGAGAAGTACGTTGCATGTCTATTAGTTATGTGTGCACATTTGCAGGGGTGCTTTCAACTGAAACGGCGATCGGTCTCGACAACAGCTCGAACACAGGTGTATGACTGGCAGTGTTTTCCAAAAGCGTAGAAAAATATACCTGTAATTATTTCAAGGCTGCAATGAATTCTTCAGATCTCATGTTTTCTCGAACGCCAGTAATCTTATGGAACTGGGCCTTGTTTGTTAGAAGTTGTCCTTTCTGCAAGTCGATTTTCTTTTTAAATTCATCCCCATCAAATCAGACCCAGCAATGTCTTACTGTGGGCAGTGCGCAGTCAAGTCTACTTAAAATGCGAAATCTGCAGTGTGGTGTATTGTAGCAAGTAGATTACTTCAGGAGGAGGTCGAGCACACACTGAAGCACAAATTATCAGTAATTTATTAAAAACATCAGTACGATAAATATTTAACTTTGTAGGAATTATTGTCCCCACAGATAAGATGCATCTGGTGCAGTCGCTGACATTCATGACATTAGTACAGGGCTATTACAAATGATTGAAGCGATTTCATAAATTCACTGTAGCTCCATTCATTGACATATGGTCACGACACACTACAGATACGTAGAAAAACTCATAAAGTTTTGTTCGGCTGAATCCGCACTTCAGGTTTCTGCCGTCAGATCGCTCGAGAGCGGAGTGAGACAAAATGGCGACAGCAGCCGAGAAAGCGTATGTCGTGCTTGAAATGCACTCACATCAGTCAGTCATATCAGTGCAACGACTCTTCAGGACGAAGTTCAACAAAGATCCACCAACTGCTGACTCCATTGGGCGATGGTATGCGCAGTTTAAAGCTTCTGGATGCGTCTTTAAGGGGAAATCAACGGGTCGGCCTGCAGTGAGCGAAGAAACGGTTGAACGCGTGCGGGCAAGTTTCACGCGTAGCCCGCGGAAAATTGGCTCATGCCACAACTGGAGCCCGACAGCGCCGACTTCATCTTGCAACAGGATGGTGCTCCATCGCACTTCCATCATGATGTTAGGCATTTCTTAAACAGGAGATTGGAAAACCGATGGATCGGTCGTGGTGGAGATCATGATCAGCAATTCGTGTCATGGCCTCCACGCTCTCCCGAATTAACCCCATGCGATTTCTTTCTGTGGGGTTATGTGAAAGACTCAGTGTTTAAACCTCCTCTATCAAGAAACGTGCTTGAACTGCGAGCTCGCATCAATGATGCTTTCCAACTCATTGATGGGGACATGCTGCGCCGAGTGTGGGAGGAACTTGATTATCGGCTTGATGTCTGCCGAATCACTAAAGGGGCACATATCGAACATTTGTGAGTGCCTAAAAAAACTTTTTGAGTTTTTGTATGTGTGTGCAAAGCATTGTGAAAATATCTCAAATAATAAAGTTATTGTAGAGCTGTGAAATCGCTTCAGTCATTTGTAATAACCCTGTACATTGTTTATTGCAGGATACTAGTTTCACATCAGAGTATAATGGTCTTTAACTGCACAAGACATTCAGAATAACTTTTCTACTTGGACGCAGCTGGATCTGTGCTATGGCGAAACTGTTGTAATTAGCGATGATTTCAGGTAGTCGTTGACTACATAGAGGCTGGGTGATTACATAGAAACTGGGCCGAGCGGTACTGCGCTAGTGCATATTGTGCATAACTTTCAGGCTGCGGCGGCGTAAGGATGCACTTGGGGGCTTGTGTACGCCGCCGTCTTCGATTCGCTGATGCGTTTGGGAACAACTGTCTGTACTTAAGGTGCCGTTGCACCATGGGTCGTTCTGCAGACGATACCAAATTCCTTTCCCCCAAAACTTAACGCCATCGTTGCGTGTTGCTGTGTCATGCACTCCCATTGCAAGTGACCACGAGCACCAGTCGAAAAACCAGCCACAGTGTGCACTCCCGCATCCAGTGACGTAGATGCTGTAGTCGGGTTGACTACAAGTGGAACCCCAGGGATGTCGTACTGGATGCCCCTTAGCGGCTGATCCACTGATACCGGTTCTGACAGCTGGACCGGCGGTTATATCAGCGCCTGTAGCAGCGCAACGTCGTCATCCGCATGCATCTCTTTGGATGGCACCGACCGCGGTGGAGAAGCGGTGGAGATGACTGCTGATGTGGAGCCTAGCGGCTTGGAGGGTCTCAAGACAAACATTCTGAGTCAGGATCACTGACATGAGAGCGCCGCAGTTGGATCTGTTGACGCCGATGCAGCCCTGTAGAACCTTGAAGATGAATAATGTAACACACATGTGATGACACTGTACTCCTAGTGCTGTCTGTGCCAAAAACTGTAAAGAAGTCTGACCCAGAGGAATGAGAAGCTTAGGTGGCAACCATAAAAGATGCAATAGTCTGATACTCCCCTCCTTTTTACGCTCGTCAGACATCAGCAAGAACACCCCGTGAGTGCGTTAGCGTCACTAGAATAAATTACTGGGGGTAGGATTGGCCCCTTATTCTTCGACAGAGCACCTCAGTGTTTAGCTGTACACAATTTGTTGAATTTCCGTGTTGTTGTCAATGAAGCACACTGGTTTACATAGATTGTGACATGAAAATTTCAGGACAATTGTCAATATAACATACTACGTCCTTCAAATATTAAAATGTGTGTGAATTCTTGTGGAACGACACTGCTGACGTCATCGTTCCCTAAGCCTACACACTACTTAACCTAACTTAAACTAACTTACGCTAAGAACAACACACACACACACCCATGCCCGAGGGAGGACTCAAACCTCAGATGGGGAGGAGCCGCCCGGACCATGACAAGATGCCTCAGACCGTGCGGCTACCCCGTGCGGTAATTACGTCCTGATTATCCGAAATAACACTGAACACAACAATATCAAAGTTAAAGAAAAGGTTCTCTACAAGACTTTTTCACATCTAGACTGTGAAGCACTGTCTGAGTTGGCCAATATTACGTCAAATCATCAGATTCCGGTTCTAAGTCCGGTACTATTTAGGATGATAATCAAGTCTACAGAGGATGGTTAGTTTTTGTGACAAGATACGCGAAAGATTTCTCAAGGTTGCTCATGTTTACAGTGGACGCAAGCTGGTGATCCAGTACTTTTAGGGCTCTGCCAGCGTCACTTACCTTTAGCTGCGACGTGTTGTCGGCTGCATGGCTGCTCTCGCCTTCCGAAAATCCTATAAAAAGCTAATTAAAATCTTTACTGATTTTATCAGCTCAAACTGTCCTATGTTTCTCGTTAGGCGAGAGAACATGCACTCATCCCTAGTCTGGAAAATATGGCGATGTACACGTGCATAGATGGAGCAGATTGTATACCCCAACGATCTCTCAGTTTTCACAAGAACAATTAACCATGTGGCTGTTTAGTTTCTCCACTATCGCAGCTCAACGACTCTTCAGCTGATTTCTAGCTGAATTTCAGTCAAAGTGAACACAGATTTCACACAAAATTCCTCTTTTGGCGTCGTACAGAGCGTGGTGCGCCCTTTCCTACACGTGATGCTGGTTCAGAGGAGAGTCCTCCAAGTTTCTGCCTTTCGTAGCAAACTGTCCGACCACCTGTGTACTTTCGTGCTTCACATCATGTACTTTTCAGACCAATCTGAACATTCCTTTTATCTCGCGGAAATTACCTCCGCCAATCGCATGGGGTGTACCTTCAAACTACGCTGTACTCTCGCCACTTCTACTACTTCTGAGTTTATTTCAGCCAATAGGACATTATGTGCCCGCTCCTGACGCCTAAAAGTTACTCCCGTACATCACGAGAGCACCACAGACCTCCCACGTGATCAGTAAATGCGACTCTCTTTTAACTGCGTCTCAGGCCCGTTTGTATCCACCTGGAAATTCCCCAACTTAACTTTCTAAAGAATTTCTTTGTCGCAGACAGCGCTGGGCCGTTACCTGCTCCCTTCGATGTATCGCCTGGTGCGTTTATTGTCTCCCTCGCCGTGAGTCACCGACCCCTGTTAGAGGCCTTTCGTTGTATGCAGGCCGTGGCTGGGCAACTCGAGTCTCTTCCAAACTAAAGCGTTACTTCTAGCAGCTTTTATCACCCTTTGCTCATTGACATGCAGGATTTGGGTTTGGTGTGTTAATACCATCGAATCGAGTGTCATACCTTTTGCATTACATACTGTACATTTTGATAGGCAAATCTGCTCACTATGTCAGGTGACATATCCATCTACTTGTTACGGCGTATAAAAAATCTCATGTAAGATGCGAAATTAACATTCATTCAAGCTGCCACCTTACAACAGGGTATGATGATGACATCCGTGTAATAGTTCTGATGGAAACTTCTGCTCATGTGGAAAGGAGCGGTAGGAGGAAAGGAAGATCTTTAAGACTTGCTGTTCAGTTTCACCGTTGGACTGAGGTGCAAGGAGCAGTAGTTACATGGTGTGTGACGCTGCTGGTGCAACAGTGTTCAAAATCGGGTGATATGAATTGCGGACCATTCTCCCAGACAAGGACCTCTGGAAGATGTAACCAACACTAAACTAACAGTAGTGGTTGATGTCTAAAGTGTCTACAAAAGAGAATTTATTCTTTACATCAAGCACCCACAACCACTGTGTGTTCCATAATGGACCTGCGAAATCAATATGAATGTACTGCCCCAGTCTGGACAGACGTGTTCACTCGAAATGCATTGTGGCGGAGTGAACTGATGTTCCACACGCACTTTACAACGAAGGGTCGTTTGATAAATCTAAGCATTCATGCCCCGCAAGTATAATAACGTCAGGTGAGTTGCTTTGTAGGAACTACATCCCATTGATGCTACAATGGCAAACTTTCCACTGGAAGGAGTAGCGAATCACATCCTGTGTATCATCATTCTGTGTATGCAACAGCACAACATCTGATTGTGCGGGAAGCAAGTGACGACGCGAAAATTAGCAACACAGCAATGTGTGCGGAGTGTTTTTCAAATTGCATGACCGTCCATGGCATGTATATAGCAATTCCGGAAGAGCTCGGTCGGAAGCAGTTAATCCGGAAACAAACCTAAAGTTGAGAGGAAAATTCTGTAGAATTTCAAAATCTTGAGTGTTTGATGACATCATCCTTCAAACGAAGCAAACATTGTGTCAGTACCATTTGTTAACCTATAAAAGAAGTCAATGTTCGAATGTTGTGCATTGGGCCTTACAAAACTCGTATTGATAATCATACAAAAAGAGAGCCCAACGTTGAAAATTTTGCGCTGTACGTAATGTGACAGGTTTGGGAGCATTGAAAAAAGCCGGTGAAGGCCGGTGATCTGCAGTCATAAAGAACTTCCGACCACATAAATATTGTTGGAACTCGGTGACACCATAGATGCCGGCCGGGTTGGCCGAGCGGTTCTAGGCTCTACAGTCTGGAACAGCGCGACTGATATGGTCGCAGGTTCGAATCCTGCCTCGGGCATGGATGTGTGTGATGTCCTTAGGTTAGTTAGGTTTAACTAGATCTATGTTCTAGGGGACTGATGACCTCAGAAGTTAAGTCCCATAGTGTTCAGAGCCATTTGAACACCATAGATATTGGTGAGAGCCTCTTTTTCAAGTCGATTGTAATTGCACTGCGCTTTGTTGAGAGTTTTTGATGCAAAGGCAATGGCTCTATCAGATGAACCAATTTTATGGGAAAGCACAACCCCAATCCCGTAACAAAATGCGCCCACATCTAAGATAATAAATTTAACTGGATCAAAGTGAATCACACGACGACGACTTAACAACGCGTCCTGTAACTACTGAAATGTGTCCTCACTTTCTTGGGGCTACACAAATGAAACACGTTTCTGACGTAGCCATATCATTTGAAAAGCAATTTGTGCAGCATTTGTAATGAACTTAATTTAATATATAAGCTTCCACATGACAGTTCGTAACTTCTTCATGTCACATCGTGCCAGCAGATTTTTAATTGTATACAAGTGGGAAATAGCAGGATGAATACCCTGTCCAGTTATGACATACCCTAAGCATTCAAGTTCTTTGCGGAAGAAGGGGTACTTTTCCTGGTTATACTTTAAGACAGCTGCAGAAAGAACTTGAAAAATAAACAGTCTAAATTTGCCAACTGTTCAGCAGGCATACGGCCCACGACACAGTATCGTCGAGTTATTGTGTACATGAAGATACTTTGGCTATTAGCTGTTCCAGGAATGCATAGCATCTGGGGTTCAGAAAACGTTCGCAGTTTTCTGGAACGTGTCGGAGACGGCGAAAAGGGGGATGTGTGAGCTGCGCTGATAAGAGACAGCGCAGTTGGACCATTTCTCTTCATCGAGCGAACAGTAACAGGAACCATGTATCTGGACGTTTTTGAACAGTTTGCCGTCCCTCAGGTTCTTCCCCTCCAGGTAAATGTGATCATCTACCAGAATTGTGCCCCACTGCACTGGAATTTACCTCTTCGTGCCATCCTGGCCCTGAGCACTATGGGACTTTACATCTGAGGTCATCAGTCCCCTAGGACTTAGAACTACTTAAACCTAACTAACCTAAGAACATCACACACATCCATGCCCGAGGCAGGATTCGAACCTGCGACCGTAGCAGTCGCGCGGTTCCGGACTGAGCGCCTAGAACCGCTCGGCTACCCCGGCCCGTGCCTTCCTGGAGCAAATATCTTCCACATTGGTGGATACGACGTGATGGACCAACCAAGTGGCCTCCGCGAACTCCTGACATAGGCTCTCTTTACTTTTTCTTGTGGGGTTATAGTGAAGCAAGCCAAGCACTGTATCGTGTGTGAGATACAGAGGCGAGCGAGTGTGCTGGGCCTTACCCCAGCCGGCCGAAGTGGCCGTGCGGTTAAAGGCGCTGCAGTCTGGAACCGCAAGACCGCTACGGTCGCAGGTTCGAATCCTGCCTCGGGCATGGATGTGTGTGATGTCCTTAGGTTAGTTAGTTTTAACTAGTTCTAAGTTCTAGGGGACTAATGACCTCAGCAGTTGAGTCCCATAGTGCTCAGAGCCAGCCTTACCCCAGTTCACTGCTAGTAGAGTCACGTTACCTTAACGCGTCTGCACGTAGCGCGCAAGTATTGCACCACAATTAAGTATACAATTAAAAATCAAAATTTATGTTTAAAACTTCGTTAAAATATATTTTAGTGTTATAATGTTCCACATTCCAAGTCTTTATGTTCTAGACTTAATAATTTACGTAAAAATGCCTTTTTAAGAGAAAAATAAGTAGCGCTAAATAGTGAAGCTAAAAAGCCAGAATTTGGTCAGAAGGTGCAGGTAGAGCTCATAAATAAGTGGTGCAGTTTCCAAAACCATATAACAAAAATTAACGCCGGAATCCACGTTTTTAGGAAAAATCAAAAGCGCTAAATAATGGACTTAGAAACATGAAAATTTGTTTTATGCTTCACTTCACTCCGAAAATAATAACTGAAAGACCACTTTAAGCTACCTCTTACAGTTATTGAGTAATTAAGAAAAAAACCAATTTTGTAACTAAAATGTACCCCATTGTTGTTGATTAAGTACCTGTAATTTTAATGACAGAGAATTTTGGTTAACGTGGATGATAAAACATAACAAGAGATAGGGCTATACTAAATTTGAGAGTTGTAGTATTAATAACTGCTGACATAACTTCTAGTAAAGACATGGTTCAGAGGTAACGATCTACCGTTAGTTCCACTATAAAAATTCTAGAGGCAAAGTTTTCATTCTAGTGAGCTGAAACTTTTTCGGTGATTTCAAACAACTTAATTGAATACAAATGAAAATTAAGAGGTTTCTTAAGTAATTTGTAAGTATATTATTAAAGTTCATGTGCCCGAGAAAGCGGTCGTCCGCAGGCTGCTGCAGTATGCAGATAGCTGTAGACAACAGATGTTCTCTCGACCGTCCGTTCCGGCACCTATATAAATGCAGCCCGAGAGGCAGTAGTAAGGTTCACTCCGCACTTTGGCACTGTAAGATCCATGTCTGTTGAACGTCGGATCTCGCTCTACCTCTGATGGCGTCATAGCCGGACTGTGTCAGATCGCGTATTTGCTGTAAAAAACGAATACTGAACTCGCGAAGACTGTACAGCGTACTGGATCGCTTAGAATTCGCTGAAGTCCGTGACGAGTACAATTACGCGTGGCAATTGGTGACTTTATTTCCACTTTTGTAGCGAGCATTAATTCTGAACATTTATTACAAACTTTCATTGAGTAATTTTAGTCAGGATGAAAGACAATCTGGTAGGAACGTACCGTAGACGTCGCCTCTGAACTGCTAAGAAAGAGTTGCTTTCAATTGAAAATAGTGAATTTTCTAGTGTTGTATGTTGGAAACTTCACGCAATACAATTTTGTTTGGAACTTCTATTTAAAATCAGAGTCCTGATTCCGCAAAGAAATAGGACAGAAACATTTCTTTCAGTGGGCTGGACCAGAATGTGACCGTGCAGACTGGAAACTAAGATCAGTATGTTTCCCTTCGCTTTCTGGCTGACCACAAAACTAGCTGCCAGGCTCTCGTGAGAAAGACGGCGAAAAAATTAAAGATGAACTTTTACTCGCCGCCCCACACGTGAATGTTACTGTGTTTTGTCACGCCTGGACGTGACGTAGGTGTTTTCTGCAGAAGAAATGCGGATGCAGTAGCCCCCAGACACGAATATGCGCTTATAGGCTGAGGCAGAGTATCGTCTAGAGATTTAAGTCAGTAGAATTGTGGCACATATAATGTGTTCAACGTTACGCATTTCATGTAAGGAACAGGATATTCAAACACAGCGTGGATTCAGAAAAATTCGGTGTTTTAAGACTAGATCTTTAATCCCAAGGAATCTTGAATTGCATAGAGAGGGGATCTCAAATTGATTCAGTATTTTTAGATTGTCAGAAGGCTTTTGATGCGGTTTATCACAAGAGACTTCTAATTAAATTGCATGGCTACGTAGTAACTTCATCTGTGTGACTGGATTCAAGATATCTTGTCAGAAAGTTCACAGTTCACAGTAATCGTCTGAAAATCGTCAGGTAAACAGATGTGATATCTGGTGTTCCCCAAGGAAGTTTTGTATGCCCTTGCTGTTCCTGATCTATATAAGCAATCTGAGCGGCCCTCTTAGATTGTCTGCCGATGATGCTGTGATTCACCGCCTAGTAAAGTCATCAGAAGATCAAAACGAACAGCAAAACGAGTATTATACGATATCTGTATGCTGTGAAAAGTGGCAATAGTCTCTGAATAATGAAAAATATGGGGTCATCCATATGAGTACTGAAAGAAGTACGCTACATTTCGGTTACACTCTAAATCACACGAATCTGAAGGCTTTCAGTTGAAATGAATAACTAGAAATTGCAATTACAGACGAATTAAACTGGAACGATCACACAGATAATGTCCTGAGGAAGGCGAATCAAAGACTGGGTTTATTGGCAGAACACTGAACAGTATGTATGCAACAGGTCTACTGAAGAGACTATGTACACTCTGATTGTCCGCCCTCTGTTGCAGTACTGCTGTGAGCTTTGGGAACCTTATCAGATGGGATTTACGAAAGACATAGAAAAAGTTCAAGGAATTTTGTATTATCGAGAAATAGGGGAGCGAGTGTCACAGATATGATCAGTAAGTTGTTGTGGCAATCATTAAAAGAAAGGCGTTTTTAGTTTCGGCGAGACCTTTTCACGAAATTTCAATCACCAATTTTGCCCTTTGAATGCAAAAACGTATTACTGTCGCCCAACTACAGAGGGAGAAATCAACATTGTAATAAAATGAGAGCAGTCAGAACTTGTACGGAAAAAATATAAGCGTTTATTTTTCCCATGCGCTGTTAAAGAGTGTGCAACGGTAAAGAAGTAGCTTAAAGGCGGTCGGAAGGACACTCTGCGAGGCACTTGCGTGTGAACTGCAAAGAAGTCATGTAGACGTAGATACGGGTCATGAAAGTAAACCATGGGGAAAACGTTTTAAGTTAATAGTGAGGTTCCGGGTGTTCAGCCGAGCTGTGTCCATTTTCTATAGAAAATCTATGTATCTCAGTTTTCTTTATTGCATTTGGAAGTCAGGAATGTTTCATGTAGACAACTTGATATGGACGCCTATATAAGACAACAAGTGTCTGGCACAGTTGCTAGGTCGGTTACTGCTGCTACAATGGCAAGTTATTAAGATTTAAGCGAGTTTGAACGTGGTGTCACAGTCGGTGCACGAGCGATGGGACACAGCACCTCCGACGTAGCAATGAAGTGGGGAATTCCGCGTACGACCATTTCACGAGTGTACTGTGAATATCAGGAATCCGGTAAAACATCAAATCTCCTATATCGCTGCGGTCGGAAAAAGATCGCGCAAGAACGGAAACAACGACTACTGAAGAGAATTGTTCAACGTGACAGAAGTGCAAACCTTCCGCAAACTGCTGCAGATTTCAGTGCTGAGCCATCAACAAGTGTCAGCGAGGAAATCATTCAACGAAACATCATCGATAAAGGTTTCAGAGTCGAAGGCCCACTCGTATACCCTTGAAGACTGCCCGACACAAAGCTTCACGCCTCGCCTGGGCCTGTCAACACCGACATTGGACTGTTGATGACTGGAAACATGTGTACGGCTATAGAGACAACCTGATGAATCAATGGACCCTACAGGTCAGCAAGGGACTTTAATCTGGTGGGGGCTCTGTAATGGTATGGGGCGTACGCATTTGGAGTGATATGGGACTCCTGATATTTCTAGATGCGACCCTAAAAAATGGTTCAAATGGCTCTGAGCACTATTGGACTTAACTTCTGAGGTCATCAGTCCCCTAGAACTTAGAACTACTTAAACACCGACATTGGACTGTCGATGACTGGAGACATGTGTACGGCTATAGAGACAACCTGATGAATCAATGGACCCTGCAGGTCAGCAAGGGACTTTAATCTGGTGGGAGCTCTGTAATGGTATGGGGCGTATGCATTTGGAGTGATATGGGACTCCTGATATTTCTAGATGCGACCCTAAAAAATGGTTCAAATGGCTCTGAGCACTATTGGACTTAACTTCTGAGGTCATCAGTCCTCTAGAACTTAGAACTACTTAAACACCGACATTGACAGTTGATGACTGGAGACATGTGTACGGCTATAGAGACAACCTGATGAATCAATGGACCCTGCAGGTCAGCAAGGGACTTTAATCTGGTGGGGGCTCTGTAATGGTATGGGGCGTATGCATTTGGAGTGATATGGGACTCCTGATATTTCTAGATGCGACCCTAAAAAATGGTTCAAATGGCTCTGAGCACTATTGGACTTAACTTCTGAGGTCATCAGTCCCCTAGAACTTAGAACTACTCAAACACCGACATTGACAGTTGATGACTGGAGACATGTGTACGGCTATAGAGACAACCTGATGAATCAATGGACCCTGCAGGTCAGCAAGGGACTTTAATCTGGTGGGGGCTCTGTAATGGTATGGGGCGTATGCATTTGGAGTGATATGGGACTCCTGATATTTCTAGATGTGACCCTAAAAAATGGTTCAAATGGCTCTGAGCACTATTGGACTTAACTTCTGAGGTCATCAGTCCCCTAGAACTTAGAACTACTTAAACACCGACATTGGACTGTCGATGACTGGAGACATGTGTACAGCTATAGAGACAACCTGATGAATCAATGGACCCTGCAGGTCAGCAATGGACTTTAATCTGGTGGGGGCTCTGTAATGGTATGGGGCGTATGCATTTGGAGTGATATGGGACTCCTGATATTTCTAGATGCGACCCTAAAAAATGGTTCAAATGGCTCTGAGCACTATTGGACTTAACTTCTGAGGTCATCAGTCCCCTAGAACTTAGAACTACTTAAACCTAACTAACCTAAGGACATCACACACATCCATACCAGAGGCAGGATTCGAACCTGCGACCGTAGCGGTTGCGCGGTTCCAGACTGTAGCGCATAGAACCGCTCGGCCACTTCGTCCGGCAGATGCGACTCTGACAGGTGACACGTACGTAAGCATTCTGTCTGGTCATCTGCATCCATTCACGGCCATTGTACATTGCGACGGACTTGGGCAATTCCAGCAGGACAATGCGACACTCCACATGTCCAGAATTGCTACAGAGTGGCTCCTGGACGACTCTTCTGAGTTTAAACACTTCCGCTGGCCATCAAACTCCCCAGACACGAACATTATTGGGCACCTCTGGGATGCCTTGCAACGTGCTGCTCAGAAGAGATCTCCACCCCGTCGTAATCTTACGGATTTATGGAGAGCCCTGCAGGATTCATGGTGTCAGTTCCCTCCAGCACTACTTCAGACATTAGTCGAGTCCATGCCACGTCGTGTTGCGGCACTTCTGCGTGCTCGCGGGGGCTCTACACGATATTAGGCAGGTGTACAATTTTCTTTGGCTTTTCAGTGTACATGCTCGTACGTGACAGTTAACGGACAACAATACAGCCTAGAGCTAAATTTTTCAGGACGAGATGTTCGTGTTAGTTGAGGTATACAGTATATACACGAACGCTCCACCAACCACACAAATGTTTTAAGCCGAGCGAGGTGGCGCAGTGGTTAGCACACTGGACTCGTATTCGGGAGGACTACGGTTCTAACCCGCGTCCGGCCATCCTGATTTAGGTTTGCCGTGATTTCCCAAAAATCGCTTCACGCAAATGCCGGGATGGTTCGTTTGAAAGGACACGGCGGACTTCCTTCCTCATCCTTTTCTTCGCCGATGGGCTCGATGCCGTCACTGTTCAGTTCCCTCCCCCAAATCCAACCAACTAACCAATTGTTTTAAAGCTTGGTATCTGTGATATTGTCGGATGGTGTAATAATACGAATAAAATTTAAAACTGTAATAAAATTAGTTGTTGGTTATCAGTCTTATTTCCCTACCAAGGTAGTTCGATTTGTGCTACAACACATGTCTAGCTGCAGTATTACGTACGCGTGAGTAAAAAAAGAATTTCGTAATTGTCTTGATATGCGATACTTCATAAGTTTAGGACATCTCCCTCGTTGCTGACGTACTCTCTGTTCCAAGGTTATTGTACTTCGTTAATTAATCTTTGTAGTAATTTTTATTCTTCTTCAAAATACTTTCTACGGGAATGGTAACTGATAGAATGCGAGAACGGAGAAAAGGGGCAACTGAGGCCGGTGGCCTTCTTTCTGTGTGTTTGTCCAACTGTGCATCTCTGTTCTGCCGCTTGATCACTACTTCACATTTGGCTGTGAAGGACCATTACGCTGTTATTTGCAACTGAATAGAAAAGCTTTCTTAACTGTCCAAGGCAACAACAGAAAAATAAAATTTTATATGTCCCAGTGGGCTTATATAACACGTAATATAATCCCTCACGTCGTCAACAGTTTTGAATGTGGTACTGCATTTCAGATTTGTTGTGAAGTAATAACGTATTTACGTTTTGGCCTCAACCTTTTGATTCTGTTCAACATTAGTTTCACTTCTTTTTAGGGGCTCTCTGGTTTGATATTAATTTTGGTGTTTCAATGCTATTTTCGAGCTTTTAACAGTGGAGCAGGTCTGGCCAGCTCAGGGTTGCTCGCCAGTGTATCCGATAGGCAAGTTCGCGAATATTTGGGATTTTCATGAATCAGCCGCCGTGTAATACGCGAGTTAGTCCAGGGTGTTTTGGTACCGCTGGCGTAGCTTGAACACAGCCCAATCTCGTGAGCGGCTGCGGGAATATACAATGATTTGCATTCTGAGCTGTAAGACTCTGCATAATGAAATAGGACTTTCGGCCACGTCGCTGTAGATCGCATACCGTACTCTGACGTCAGAGACTACGCCAGTCTCTCGTCATTGTTATACCGACCGACCACTCAGACATCGCAGCTTAGTCCGAAGCCCGAAGGGCACAAATGCTCGAGCCGAAGAGGGCAGCGCGCACGCAGGCCCAATATGGCGCTCATCTCCTCAATTTCCGGCAGCCGTCGCCCCGCGATGGCCGCCCAAATGACGTCACTTCCGCTGCGCCGTGCCGACCGCTGGCCAGCGTTCATCCCTCGCTCGCTGCGCTTCCTCCTCCCTGGTCCTTCTCTCTGCTTCTCTCACACCCACCCACGTACATATACAGAAGTTCGCACAGGGAACACATCAGCGCAATCACACACACAAACACACACACACACACACACACACACACACACACACACACACACACAGAAAGGTCACAGTTGTCCTTATGTTCCTCCCTTTCATCAACGAAGACGTCCGCCACCGGTAGCTGAGTGGTCAGCGCGACAGAATGTCCAGCCTAACCGCCCAGGTTCGACTCCCAGCTGGGTCGGAGATAGTCTCCGCTCAGGGACTGGGTGTTGTCCTAATCATTATCATTTCATCCCCATCGACGCGCAAGTCGCCGAAGTGGCCTCAGATCGAAACACTTGCACCCGGCGAACACTCCCCCCCACGGGAGGCCATGGTGCCTAGTCACACGACATCAACGAAGACGAAACCGGTTTATGTGACTCCAAACATGGCTGACGAGACGTTTACTAAATTAAGTTACACTATAAAATTACATCGTTAACCGTTGTGGAGGGATAAACAGAGTTAATTGCAATTATTAAGCCAGACTGTGAACAAAGAAATTAAAAACAGAATTTGAAAACCCAACTGCAAACTCACTGGCAGCCACATTGCATCAGGTTATCAGTAACTACACTATCTGGTCAAACTATTCAGACCGCCCTTAGTGGACACGTGCATACGATTTTTCGATTAGGAGAAAGCATTCGAGAATGTAAAATGGTGCAAGATGTACGATATTGTAAGAAAAATAGCGGTAAGCTATAGAGAAAGATGGGTGATACACACTGATCAAAAAAAAAAAAAAAAAAAAAAAAAAAAAAAAAAAAAAAAAAAAAAAATATATATATATATATATATATATATATATATATATATACGGGGTGGTCCATTGATACTGACCGGGCCAAATATCTCACGAAATAAACGTCAAACGAAAAAACTACGAAGAACGAAACTCGTCTAGCTTGAAGGCGGATACCAGATGGCGCTTTGGTTGACCCGCTAGATGGCGCTGCCATAGGTTAAACGGATATCAGGTGCGTTTTTTTAAAAAAGGAACCCCCATTTTCATTACATATTCGTGTAGTACGTAAAGAAATATGAATGTTTAATTTGGACCATTTTTTACGCTTTGTGGTAGATGGCGCTGTAATAGTCACAAACGTATAAGTACGTGGTATCACGTAACATTCCGACAGTGCGGACGGTATTTGCTTCGTGATACATTACCTGTGTTGAAATGGACCGTTTATAAATTACGGAAAAGGTCGATATCGTGTTGATGTATGGCTATTGTGGTCAAAATGCCCAACGGGCGTGTGCTATGTATGCCTCGGTATCCTGGACGACATCATCCAAGTGTCCAGACCGTTCGCCGGATAGTTACGTTATTTAAGGAAACAGGAAGTGTTCAGCCACGTGTGAAACGTCAACCACCACCTGCAACAAATGATAATGCCCAAGTAGGTGTTTTAGCTGCTGTCGCGGCTGATCCGCACATCAGTAGCAGACGAATTGTGCGAGAATCGGGAATCTCAAAAACGTCGGTGTTGAGAATGCTACATCAACATCGATTGCACCCGTACCATATTTCTATGCACCAGGAATTGCATGGCGACGACTTTGAACGTCGTGTACAGTTCTGCCACTGGGCACAAGAGAAATTACGGGGCGATGATAGATTTTTTGCACTCGTTCTATTTAGCGACAAAGCGTCATTCACCAACAGCGGTAACGTAAACCGGCATAATATGCACTACTGGGAAACGGACAATCCACGATGGCTGCGTCAAGTGGAACATCAGCGACCTTGGCGGGTTAATGTATGTTGCGGCATTATGGGAGGAAGGATAACTGGTCCCCATTTTATCGATGGCAATCTAAATGGTGCATTGTATGCTGATTTCCTACGTAATCTTCTACCGATGTTACTACAAGATGTTTCACTGCATGAGAGACTGGCGGTGTACTTCCAACATGATGGATGTCCGGCACATAGCTCGCGTGCGGTTGAAGCGGTATTGAATAGGATATTTCATGACAGGTGTATTGGTCGTCGAAGCTCCATACCATGGCCCGCACGTTCACCGGATCTGACGTCCCCGGATTTCTTTCTGTGGGGAAAATGAAGGATATTTGCCATCGTCATCCACAAACAACGCCTGACAACAGGCGTCAGCGCACGCATTTGTGAACATTACGGGAGGCGAACTACTCGCTGTTGGGAGGAATGTCGTTACACGTATTGCCAAATGGATTGAGGTTGATGGACATCCTTTTGAGCATTTATTGCATTAATGTGGTATTTACAGGTAATCACGTTGTAAAAGCGTGCGTTCTGATAGATGATAAGTCCACAAAGGTACATGTATCACATTGGAACAACCGAAATAAAATGTTCAAACATACCTACGTTGTGTATTTTAATTTAAGAAACCCACCTGTTACCAACTGTTCGTCTAAAATTGTGGGCCATATGTTTGTGACTATTACAGCGCCATCTATCACAAAGCGAAGAAGTGGTCCAACTAAAACATTCATATTTCTTTACGTACAACATGAATATGTAATAAAAAATGGGGATTCCTATTTTAAAAAACGCAGTTGATATTCGTTTGACCTGTGGCAGCGCCATCTAGCCGGCCAACCATAGCGCCATCTGGTTTCCCCCTTCAAGCTAGACGAGTTTCGTTCATTGTAGTTTCTACGTTTGACGCTTATTTCGTGAGATATTTGGCCCGGTCACGATCAATGGACCACCCTGTATATACAGGGTGAGTCACCTAACATTACCGCTGGATGTATTTCGTAAACCACATCAAATACTGACGAATCGATTCCACAGACCCAACGTGAGGAGAGGGGCTAGTGTAATTGGTTAATACAAACCATAAAAAAATGTACGTAAGTATGTTTTTTAACACAAACCTACGTTTTTTTAAATGGAACCCCGTTAGTTTTGTCAGCACTGCCGAACATATAAACAAATACGTAATCAGTGCCGTTTGTTGCATTGTAAAATGTTAATTACATCCGGAGATATTGTAACCTAAAGTTGACGCTGGAGTACCACTCCTCCGCTGTTTGATCGTGTGTATCGGAGAGCACCGAATTACGTAGGGATCCAAAGGTAACGGTGATGGACATTAGGTACAGAAGAGACTGGAACAGCACATTACGTCCACATGCTAACACCTTTTTATTAGTCTTTTTCACAGGCTCCCAGGTAGATGCTATTTTTCTCGACTTCCGGAAGGCGTTCGAAACAGTTCCGCACTGTCGCCTGATAAACAAAGTAAGAGCCTACGGAATATCAGACCAGCTGTGTGGCTGGATTGAAGAGTTTTTAGCAAACAGAACACAGCATGTTGTTATCAATGGAGAGACGTCTACAGATGTTAAAGTAACCTCTGGCGTGCCACAGGGGAGTGTTATGGGACCATTACTTTTCACAATATATATAAATGACCTAGTAGATAGTGTCGGAAGTTCCAAGCGGCTTTTCGCGGATGATGCTGTTGTGTACAGAGAAGTTGCAGCATTAGAAAATTGTAGCGAAATGCAGGAAGATCTGCAGCGGATAGGCACTTGGTGCAGGGAGTGGGAACTGACCCTTAACATAGACAAATGTAATGTATTGCGAATACATAGAAAGAAGGATCCTTTACTGTATGATTATATGATAGCGGAACAAACAGTGGTAGCAGTTACTTCTGTAAAATATCTGGGAGTATGCGTGCGGAACGATTTGAAGTGGAATGATCATATAAAATCATAAGGCGGGTACCAGGTTGAGATTCATTGGGAGAGTCCTTAGAAAATGTAGTCCATCAACAAAGGAGGTGGCTTACAAAACACTCGTTCGACCTATACTTGAGTATTGCTCATCAGTGTGGGATCCGTACCAAATCGGGTTGACGGAGGAGATAGAGAAGATCCAAAGAAGAGCGGCGCGTTTCGTCACAGGGTTATTTGGTAACCGTGATAGCGTTACGGAGATGTTTAACAAACTCAAGTGGCAGACTCTGCAAGAGAGGCGCTCTGCATCGCGGTGTAGCTTGCTCGCCAGGTTTCGAGGGGGTGCGTTTCTGGATGAGGTATCGAATATATTGCTTCCCCCTACTTATACCTCCCGAGGAGATCACGAATGTAAAATTAGAGAGATTAGAGCCCGCACGGAGGCTTTCAGACAGTCGTTCTTCCCGCAAACCATACGCGACTGGAACAGGAAAGGGAGGTAATGACAGTGGCACGTAAAGTGCCCTCCGCCACACACCGTTGGGTGGCTTGTGGAGTATAAATGTAGATGTAGATGTAGATGTAGATGTAGACTGGAACACAATAAGTACCGTAGCCGATACTGTATCGAACACTCTGGACGAAGAATACAAGCGCCAAAATGCATATGGAAGGAAGCGTAGACAAGCACAAGCAACGCAGAAAACCACATGGGAGGAGACAATCACGACCACAGATTCCGAAACCGAGGAAGGAACACTAAGTGAACATGACTCAGAAGGGGTCAACATGTAAGGGACCAAAAGCAACAATGAAAGACACTGCATGCCACAACACAGTCACAAACAACACAACAATCATAAAACAAATAAACACCGGCACCACATACTAAGACTGTAGTAATAAGATAATGTCGCTTGGGAGAAGAGGGCTCGAAGAACTTTTATTCTGAGGCTCCTCCTCCCCAGTGACATCCTGTATAGTGTTTAAAGTATACAACACACAAACAGTAATGTATTGCTCGTCTTATTGTTTGCAGACAGAAGTATATTATCTTCTCTATTCAAAGCTACAATGAATGAATTTTATATATCAGAAATGTACTAAGTTATTTAAGGAATAATGCATTCAAGTAGCAATGAACTATATTCTATTTCTACTAACAAGTTACAAACATAGGTGTGTTTCTCTTGTAAAGTTAAAATTTATGTATTCCACGTATGAAGTGCTCAATCAGCATTTAATCTGTATGATGTGTGTAAACATACATTAGCACAAACCATTTCAGATGAGAATACCTCGAGGTTGTACCGAGACCTTCTCAACTGAAATAAGTAGAAATAGGCCATCATTAACCAACATGCTACTTCCACTGTATTACACATCCAAATACAGCATAACACTTTCCTCTACATTCTACAAATTATCTTCACCACACTCATTGTGTTACATTTTCTTTTTTTATTTTTCTTTGACATTTGCATTATATAAATTATATTCTCATCAACTAGGTAGTATCAAATTATATGGAACCATTTAACAATTGTTAAGCATTCAGTTCGCTGTAACTTCAGAGAAATGTTTATATATTACGTTTTTTATATTATTAAAAAAAGCATTAACAACTGTATGCCAATAAGACTGTAACAATGAGAAGTCTTTGCTATTAGATTCAGAAGCATCTGACACACCTTACATTTCAAGGTGGTGGGCTACTTTGTACTGTTAATGAAATAAATAATTAATAAATAAATTTCATGACAATTTGAACTCTGTTGGGGATACTTTCAGTGATATGTCGGAATGTCTGTGGAGGAATGGCAGCCCATTCTTCTTCAAGAGCGGAAACCATGGAAGGTAGTGATGGACGATGTGGCCTGGAACGAAGCCGTCATTCCAATTGACGCCAAACATGTTGCATTGGGTTCAGATCGGGACTCTGGACAGGCTAGTTAAATTCAGGAATATTACAGGCCACGAACGATTGTCTCACAGCTGATGTTTTATGAGAGGGTGGATTGTGATGCCGATAAAATCATCGTCCCCGTACTGATCCTCGACTGTACAAAGCACACAATGCTGTAAAATGTGTGCATATCCTTCCGTGTTCAGCATGTTCTTAAGCTCAATCAGGGGACCACACTTCCGTGTTCAGCATGTTCTTTAACTCAATCAGGGGACCACACTTCCGTGTTCAGCGTGATCCTAAGCTCAATCAGGGGACCACACTTCCGTGTTCAGCGTGTTCTTAAGCTCAATCAGGGGACCACACTTCCGTGCTCAGCGTGTTTGAGCTCAATCAGGGGACCACACTTCCTTGTTCAGCGTGTTTAAGCTCAATCAGGGGACCACACTTCCGTGTTCAGCGTGTTTGAGCTCAATCAGGGGACCACACTTCCGTGTTCAGCGTGTTTAAGCTCAATGAGGGGACCACACTTCCGTGTTCAGCGTGTTCTTAAGCTCAATCAGGGGATCACGCCCTAATCATGAGAAACATGCCCATACTGTATCACCACTTCCTCTGTACCTCACTGCTGGCTCTACACATGATGGTGAGTAGCGTCCTCCAGCCATTTACCAGACCCACAGTATTCTATCCGATTGCCACTGTATGTACCGTGATTCTACACTTGAGGTCTCTCGTTTTCAGTCATCAGCTTGCCAAGTAGGTTAGTATTTGTGCCATCGCAATTGTAGCCTAGTACTGGCTGCTGAGATGAAACTTCCACCCTACTAATCGGCCTATCCTGCTTGCGATATAAAATGTGACCGTGGATCGTGTGTATGCCTACTGAATTTTTACTAATTGGATAAGGCTGTCTTTTCCAAAGAAATAATGCCGATAAGTAGGAGGAAAGTGTACAACACATCCTTCTCATGGAAAAGTCTACTAAAATTAAAAGTAATAAAACCTAACAGGGCTATAATTTGGAAAAATGAAAGTTATTTTGTGCATTCACTCACGAACAACACTAGACGGAAAAGCGGTACTACTGATCGTGAATCCAAAAGTTACACTGATGAACGAAATGGAAATAATTAATGGTCGCCAGCCCACTAGCGCAACTTACATCCAAAATCCTGTACAAGACGATGGGAAACGAAAATGTATTATTAAACACTGACGTGGCAACTGAAGGTTGTCACTTTTTTGATACTAATTTTAAGTGAGTATGTAATGATAAAGAAAACTGAGAAGTCACACTTACGCTATGTTTGTCATTAACTTTGGAAAAAACAATCGAGCAATAATTTGAAAATATGCAATTAAACTGTATGTTAGCACTGAACTTCGTTACATGAACAATGACTTTCAGTGGCCTGAACGTAACGTCATCAAAGAAATTTAGAAAAAAAGTAAGCCCTTTTACTTTGCAGTTACTTATTTTGCAAATTGGATTTCAAATTATTGTCTCAACAACTGAACCTTTTTTACTGACTCGAACAGAATTAAATACTAGAATATGTACCAAACTAAACAGCAACGTGTTCCAAGCTATATGCAAAATAAATTAAACTTCCGCACTCTTGATTTGTGCATTTCTTTAGATTTAGATTTTTTCCAGTCATTGATTCTCAAACTTGGTTCAGATGGCTCTGAGCACTATGGGACTTAACATCTTAGGTCATCAGTGCCCTAGAACTTAGAACTACTTAAACCTAACTAACCTAAGGACATCACACACATCCATGCCCGAGGCAGGATTCGAACCTGCGACCGTAGCGGTCGCGCGGTTCTAGACTGTAGCGCCTAGAACCCTCGGCCACTCTGGCTGGCTTCTCAAACTTGAAAAATGAAATTGCTTTACTTCAGTCATATACTGAAGCCTCTGTTGTACAACAGTTAATTGAAAGTAGACTGAGGCTAAAATTCTTAAAAGTGAAATTATTCATTAATAAACTGGATGTAACTACTAAATTTGTTTCTTATGACACTCAGTTAGCATATAAGGAAAAAAAAGGAACAAGGACACTGCTTGGTAACAATGTCTGAGGACAATGAAGACACAATCGCCCTGAGTTTAGCTGATTATTATTTAAATAAATTTTGTCAATCAAATCACATTCAGTTGTGTTGCTGGGTTAGCCATTAATACTTTCTACCAATGAACAGTCTTACTTGTGCTGTGCATACGGCGAAACTCGGAGAGTACGACGAATCTGTGTTGCTGGAACTGCTGCTGTTGTTGAAGACGGTAGCATCTTGTGGGGCCACGGCTAATTACAGGAACGGGCAATCGTAGTTAATACAGCCTCTTCCGCCCGTACACTGTCCTTACCTGCTACTAGACATCTGGCCGGCGCGAATACATGATGCCGCGAAATGGTACACTCTACTGCAAGAGCATTAACACCACACTTCTGCACACTACAAGCGTTGGAACCCGTCTCTCTCTCTCTCTCCGCGCGCTTCGCGCAACAACTCCCTGCCCAAAGATTTTACAACGCACAAGCACTGCTATTATCGTTGCTAGTCGATGCAAATAACAATTCCTTTGGCTTTTTCCCAGAGCTTATAAGTTTCACAGTAAGACACAGATAAATACAATGCCGGCCGAAGTGGCCGTGCGGTTAAAGGCGCTGCAGTCTGGAACCACAAGACCGCTACGGTCGCAGGTTCGAATCCTGCCTCGGGCATGGATGTTTGTGATGTCCTTAGGTTAGGTAGGTTTAACTAGTTCTAAGTTCTAGGGGACTAATGACCTCAGCAGTTGAGTCCCATAGTGCTCAGAGCCATTTGAACCATTTTTAGATAAATACAATGAAATGTCAACAGACTTCTACCTAAATTTACACATATAGCGAAGCAATGTCCTGAATTATTAAAAAAAACATCTAAGTTACAAACATTTACATACAATTCAGCAAAAAATTTATATATCGGTAGCAGGTGTCATGCATTCTGCATTTTCGGTGTTACAATGTGTGGCTTATGACGAGCTGTTTTAGCACTGTACCTCATTCTTTTGGAACACATGAGTGATCTCTCTGATATCATGCGACTTTTTAGAACTACCATCGGTAATGCTGTCTGGCAGTACAAGCGGTCTCTTTGGTATTAGTTTAGCTGCGGTTGTTCCTTCGCATTTCCACGTCACAATCATATCACCTACAGCCGACTTGGTCGACTTTAGAGGGGTTGGAATGTTCCTGGTGTTTTTTTTTTACTCATGTGACATCGAATGACTGGCCCAATTTTGAACTCACTGAGCTCTCCTCATCGTCTAATCCTGCTGTTAGTGCTTCTCTACTGGCAATGCAATAAGTCCCACCTTCATTTAAGCTGACAGGTCAGCCTCTCATTACATCTGTCAACCCCACATCAGATAGAGATCAGGTACTTTAGATCAGGTATGTATCTGCATAACATTTTGGCCACAGCTCTCTGGTGAACTTGTCGCAATGCCATTGTGACGATCCCAGGCATAAAGGCTCTATAGGCGTGGCTCTTGGCGCAAAAAAACTTCTGTACACTGTCAGTAAACCTGTAAAGTTTTCTTAGGAAGGCCGCTGGATAAACGCTAATATCCGCCGCACGCAGTTGACATCAACAAGTGGATGGGCCTGAAGATCCACCTTAAATACAGCTGGAGTAATTTCTTCATTTTTAGTACAAATTTATCCCAGCTGACATCCCACTGTCTTCCATTTCAACTATGTATGTACGAAGACTAATAATTGTATATACAAAACAAACACCATCCGAACAAGCTTTGAAGGCCTCGAGGGCTGAGTGCATCCCACTCCGAAGAGTACTCAGCAGACCCAGACTGTGACCCACCCAAGTGCCAGCCAAGCCTGACAGCGCATAAATTCGGTGATCTGACGCGAACCAGTGTTACCACAGCAACAAAGCCTTTGGCTAGAGGCATACCTCACTGACGATAATCTTTTGTAGAATTACACAATATATTTTATGCTTCTGCATTACGACATTTCTGGAGAACGAAAATCGCCTGCATAAAAATCGCTTCCACAAACAGAGATCTTGCAAATAGCTCGTTCGGTTCGTCCTTGAAATCCATAGGGCTGCACACAAAGGGATCCAAGTTGATACCGCGTTCCTTCATTTCTTGAAGGCTTTCGGTACAGGCTCACACTCCCATTTAGTGAATAAAATACGATCTTAGCAAGTATCGGTCCAGATTTGTGACCTGATTGAGGACTTTCCCAGAGATAGAACTCGACATATCGTTCTTAAGCGGACAAGATCGACAGATGTAAAGGCAATTTCAGGAGTCCTGAAAAGGGAGTTTTTCAGGGCCATTAACGTTTACAATTTTGTGTCCATGATGCAGTGGATGTCACTCGAGGGTGCGTGAGACTATTCGCGGATGTTGCTGTTGTCTGAAGCCATTAAAACCAGAAGGCTGTAGCGAAATACAGGGAGAACCGCAGATGACGGGCGGGCGACTGGTGCAGTAACTGGCAGGTGTACTTGAGCGTAAATAAACGTAACGTGTTGTGCTCAGAATGCGTTACTGCTGAGATATCGAAGGAAACAGTGACTGCCGGACATTACCTAGGAGGCATCGTTCAGAGTGAAATGACTACACAAAACCAGACAGTAGAAGAAGCAGATGCGAGGTTGAGATTCATTAGGAAAATTTTGATGAAATGAAATTCATTCACGATAGATGTGGCTTACAAAACACACATTCGACCGGTTGTTTACTGCCGTTCATCAGTCTGGGACCCTTAACAAGCATGATTAACAGAAAGATAGAAGACTCGACAAAGGACAGCACATTTCGTCAAATGGATCGTTTAGTAAGTGCGAGTGTGTTACAAAGATGCTAAGCAAACTCCAGTGGCAGACACTGCAAAAGAGGCATTCTTCATCGCATAGAGCACTGCTTTCCAAATTTCAAGAGTAAACGTTCCAGGAGGAATCGGGTCACATATCACAGTCTCCATGTATTTGTCCACGAGAAAATGAAAGTAATAGGAGCAATTTTTTTTTTTTTTGGTTCATCAGCCTACTGACTGGTTTGATGCGGCCCGCCACGAATTCCTATCCTGTGCTAACCTCTTCATCTCAGAGTAGCACTTGCAACCTACGTCCTCAATTATTTGCTTCACGTATTCCAATCTCTGTCTTCCTCTACAGTTTTTGCCCTCTACAGCTCCCTCTAGTACCATGGAAGTCATTCCCTCATGTCTTAGCAGATGTCCTATCATCCTGTCCCTTCTTCTTATCAGTGTTTTCCACATATTCCTTTCCTCTTCGATTCTGCGTAGAACCTCCTCATTCCTTACCTTATCAGTCCACCTAATTTTCAACATTCGTCTATAGCACCACATCTCAAATGCTTCGATTCTCTTCTGTTCCGGTTTTCCCACAGTCCATGTTTCACTACCATACAATGCTGTACTCCAGGCGTACATCCTCAGAAATTTCTTCCTCAAATTAAGGCCGGTATTTGATATTAGTAGACTTCTCTTGGCCAGAAATGCCTTTTTTGCCATAGCGAGTATGCTTTTGATGACCTCCTTGCTCCGTCCGTCATTGGTTATTTTACTGCCTAGGTAGCAGAACTCCTTAACTTCATTGACTTCGTGACCATCAATCCTGATGTTAAGTTTCTCGCTGTTCTCATTTCTACTACTTCTCATTACCTTCGTCTTTCTCCGATTTACTCTCAAACCATACTGTGTACTCATTAGACTGTTCATTCCGTTCAGCAGATCATTTAATTCTTCTTCTCCTTCACTCAGGATAGCAATGTCATCAGCGAATCGTATCATTGATATCCTTTCACCTTGTATTTTAGTTCCGCTCCTGAACCTTTCTTTTATTTCCATCATTGCTTCCTCGATGTACAGATTGAAGAGTAGGGGCGAAAGGCTACAGCCTTGTCTTACGCCCTTCTTAATACCAGCACTTCGTTCTTGATCGTCCACTTATTATTCCCTCTTGGTTGTTGTACATATTGTATATGACCCGTCTCTCCCTGTAGCTTACCCCTACTTTTTTCAGAATCTCGAACAGCTTGCAACATTTTATATTGTCGAACACTTTTTCCAGATCGACAAATCCTATGAAAGTGTCTTGATTTTTCTTTAGCCTTGCTTCCATTATTAGCCGTAACGTCAGAATCGCCTCTCTCGTCCCTTTACTTTTCCTAAAGCCAAACTGATCGTCACCTAGCGCATTCTCAATTTACTTTTCCATTCTTCTGTATATTATTCTTGTAAGCAGCTTCGATGCATGAGCTGTTAAGCTGATTGTGCGATAATTCTCGCACTTGTCAGCTCTTGCCGTCTTCGGAATTGTGTGGATGATGCTTTACGAAAGTCAGATGGTATATCGCCAGACTCATATATTCTACACACCAACGTGAATAGTCGGTTTGTTGCCACTTCCCCCAATGATTTTAGAAATTTTGATGGAATGTTATCTATCCCTTCTGCCTTATTTGACCGTAAGTCCTCCAAAGATCTTTTAAATTCCGATTCTAATACTGGATCCTCTATCTCTTCTAAATCGACTCCTGTTTCTTCTTCTATCACATCAGACAAATCTTCACCCTCATAGAGGCTTTCAATGTATTCTTTCCACCTATCTGCTCTCTCCTCTGCATTTAACAGTGGAATTCCCGTTGCACTCTTAATGTTACCAGCGTTGCTTTTAATGTCACCAAAGGTTGTTTTGACTTTCTTGTATGCTGAGTCTGTCCTTCCGACAATTATATCTTTTTCGATGTCTTCACGTTTTTCCTGCAGCCATTTCGTCTTAGTTTCCCTGCACTTCCTATTTATTTCATTCCTCAGCGACTTGTATTTCTATATTTCTGATTTTCCCGGAACATGTTTGTACTTCCTCCTTTCGTCAATCAACTGAAGTATTTCTTCTGTTACTCATGGTTTCTTCGCAGCTACCTTCTTTCTACCTATGTTTTCCTTCCTAACTTCTGTGATGGCCCTTTTTAGAGATGTCCATTCCTCTTCAACTGTACTGCCTACTGCGCCATTCCTTATTGCTGTATCTATAGCGTTAGAGAACTTCAAACGTATCTCGTCATTCCTTAATACTTCCGTATCCCACTTCTTTGCGTATTGATTCTTCCTGACTAATGTCTTGAACTTCAGCCTAATCTTCATTACTACTATATTGCGATCTGAGTCTATATCTGCTCCTGGGTACGCCTTACAATCCAGTATCTGCTTTCGGAATCTCTGTCTGACCATGATGTAATCTAATTGAAATCTTCCCGTATCTCCCGGCCTTTTCCAAGTGTACCACCTCCTCTTTTGATTCTTGAACAGGGTATTCGCTATTACTGGCTGAAACCTGTTACAGAACTCAATTAGTCTTTCTCCTCTTTCATTCCTTGTCCCAAGCCCATATTCTCCTGTAACCTTTTCTTCTACTCCTTCCCCTACAACTGCATTCCAGTCGCCCATGACTATTAGATTTTCGTCCCCCTTTACATACTGCATTACCCTTTCAATATCCTCATGCACTTTCTCTATCTGTTCATCTTCATCTTGCGACGTCGGCATGTATACCCGAACTATCGTTGTCGGTGTTGGTCTGCTGTCGATTCTGATTAGAACAACCCGGTCACTGAACTGTTCGTAGTAACACACCCTCTGCCCTACCTTCCTATTCATAACGAATCCTACACCTGTTATACCATTTTCTGCTGCTGTTGATATTACCCGATATTCATCTGATTAGAAATCCTTGTCTTCCTTCCACTTCACTTCACTGACCCCTACTATATCTAGATTGAGCCTTTGCATTTCCCTTTTCAGATTTTCTAGTTTTCCTACCACGTTCAAGCTTCTGACATTCCACGCCCCGACTCATAGAACGTTATCCTTTCGTTGATTATTCACTCTTTTTCTCATGGTAAGCTTCCCCTTGGCAGTCCCCTCCCGGAGATCCGAATGGGGGACTATTCCGGAATCTTTTGCCAATGGAGAGATCATCATGACACTTCTTCAATTACAGGCCACATGTCCTGTGGATACACGGAGCTAATACAGAGGCTTATTAACAGACATTCTTCCCATTCACCATTCGTGAATGGAATGGAAAAAAGGGGAATGTTATCTTGGTAACCTCTGCCACACACCATAATGTGCTTGCGGAGTATGCAGGATGTTAAGGGTGTAAGTGCAGATGTTCCTATTGATGACTGAGGACCGTGGACTGAAGAATGCTACATCAGTATTTACTTAATTTGCAGACAACTATAGCCATTAAACGTAGTATGTTTTTAGATTGCTTAGTACCTCAAAGTACACGTGGCACAACTGAGTCATTGATGTTTATTTTCCCCTGTGCAGCAGATCAGGTATTGAAATGTGGACACATGGAGGCAAATTGGAAAGTCCATACTGACAGGAGTAGTCCACTTCGTGGGGCAGTTACGGCATTGCAGAAAACATCATATTATAAACCATTTGATATCTTGGTAGGAAGACCGTTAGATGCAGTGAAAAAAGAACTAACACATCGAAGTAGGTACATAGCAAGGTACATTTACAACTATTCTGCACCTACACCCCTAAACGCTGTATATATAAATGCAGACTCAGGACACTGTAGTTGCCGGCCAGTGTGGCCGAGTGGTTCTAGGCGCTTCAGTCTGGAACCGCGCAACCGCTACGGTCGCGGGTTCGAATTCTGCCTAGGGCATGGATGTGCGTGATGTCTTTAGGTTAATTAGGTTTAAGTAGACTGATGACCTCGGATCTTAAGTCCATAGTGCTCAGAACCATTTACCATTTTTACACTGTAGTTAACCAGCACGTGAAATTCACTATTGCAAGGAGGGACATCGACTATTTGGCGACATTCTTACTCAAGCCTGCAGGAGAGTATCTAATAAAGCACTGTGTATTCCATTGGTCCTAACACGAATAACTACTAAAATAAAGGGAACAGTAGAAGAATACAATGAAAAACCTGCAAATACTAAACATGCGGTCCCACAAAAACCTGACCTGTCTGGCATCCTCTGCCGCTGTAGTTTCTGAACGAAAGAAAAAGCAGAAGGCATTCTGGGAAAAGCGTTGTTCCTAGGCACACTTTTAAACGTTCGCCTTTAGCCATTCCTGTAATAAAAGTTCAATATATTTTCATATTCTATTTTAAGTAACGCCATTAGCTTTTTAAGTGGTGCAGTCTTATTCCAAAATTGCAAAAAATTACTCCAGAAAATTAAATTTTGTGCAAATGCAAAAACATGTTCTAAGGTACAACAGTCATGTACCCAGGAAAAAGTATACTATGAAGTTAAAGACTTACAATCGAGAAAAACTTGTCAATAGCGTCTACTTGTTACATTATTACTCTACTTCACACCAGTAGTCAGTAAGTGAAATTTAATGAAGCAAAACTATTACGAAAAATCAGGGACAGGTTAGCTATTAGAAAGTAACACAGATTTCCAGTTTCAAATACGCATACAGTCGTTAAGGCCTTAAAGAAACTCATTTAATTTGCGAGTACCACATGTTTCAAGGTAAAAAACATTCTTCTGTTTCAAGGTACGAGATGGCGCGCAACCGATGAAGTATGACTCAACTGTCCACACGTTATATAAATTGTTCTATACGTATACAACATTTTACGCACCATAAAATTCTATACCTGAAGAATCAACAATATACACCGAAGAGCCAAAGAAAAGGGTACACCTGCCTAATAAGGTATAGAGCCCCCGCGAGCACACAGAACTGCCGCAATACGACGTGGCATCGACTCGACTAATGTCTGAAGTAGTGCTGGAGGGAACTGACACCATGAAGCCTGCAGAGCTCTCCATAAATCCGTAAGAGTACGAGGGGGTGGGGATCTCTTCTGAACAGCACGTTGCAAGGAATACCACATATGCTGAATAATGTTCATGTCCGGGGAGTTCGGTGGCCAGCTGAAGTGTTTAAACTCAGAAGGGTGTTCCTGAAGCCACTCTGTAGCAATTTTGGACATGTGGGGTGTCGCATTGTCCTGCTGGAATTGTCCAAGTCTGTCGGAATGCACAATGGACATGAATGGATGCAGGTGATCAGACAAGATGCTTACGTATGTGTCACCTGTCAGAGTCGTACCTAGAGGCATCAAGAGTCCCATATCACCCCATCTGCACACGTCCCACATCATTACAGAGCGTCCACCAGCTTGAACCGTCCGCTTCTGACATGCAAGGCCCATGGATCCATGAGGTTGTTTCCATACCCGTATCTGTCCATACGCTCGGTACAATTTGAAGCGATACACGTGCGACAAGGCAACATGTTTCCAGCCATCAACAGTCCAATGGCGGTGTTGACGGGCCTAGGCGAGGCGTAAAGCTTTGTGTCGTTCAGCCATTAAGGGTACAGGAGTTGGCCTCCGGCTCCGAAAGCCCATATCAATGTGTTTCGTTGAATGGTTCGCATGCTGACAGTTGTTGATGGCCCAGCACTGAAATCTGCAGCAATTTGCGGAAAGGTTGCACTTCTGTCACGTTGAACGATTCTCTCCAGTCGTCGTTAGTCCCGTTGTTGCAAGATCCTTTTCTGCCCGCAGCAATGACGGAATCTGATATTTTCCAGATTCCCTATATTCACGGTGCACTCGTGAAATGGTTGTACTGGAAAATCTCCACTTCATCGCTACTTCGGAGATGCTGTGTCCCATTGCTCGTGCGCGGACTGTAACACCACGTTCAAACTCGCTTAAATCTTGATAACCTGCCACTGCAGTAATCGATCTAAGAACTGCGCCGGACACTTGTTGTCTTATATAGGCGTTGCGGATCGCAGCGCCGCATCTGGCTGTTTACGGGTACAGAACTGTGCATTTGAATAGCCATACCTATAACAGTCTCTGTGGCACTTCAGTGTATTTCAAATAGCTGTAATATATTATACAGCACTTATAAAAGAAACTGTCGAAAATGGTGGAAATTGCTTATGGCAATCTCTAGAGCACATTTCCTCATGTGATTCTAAAACCAGTCACTGGAGTGAATTACATAGTGTTTTTATTGCTACACTGTCCTCTAGGTACAACACGATCCCCTACTTGATACAAGTATTCACTGACAAGAGAAAAACTGAACATGGATTAGGATCAGGCCCAACAATTTTCACTAACAAAAAATCAATACACATAATGAAATATAAACTGGGAAGTGACTGTTGAAACGATCAGACAAAGTATTTTGAAATTTTAATGGGTCAGCAAAAATAAACGTATTAGATGGGAGACAACACAGACTGACAGTAAAACAACATTAGGCCCCACATTCCTTTAGCAATGCAAACCATCGCAGCAGCCTAACTGAAGAACCAACGAGAAATATTAGAGTTTTGCAAAAGAAGAACTGAGTTATGGACTTTACGTGGATTAAAATTCACACAGGCATACACGGAAATGAACGTGCAGCCTAGTAGGGAAAGTACCCACCCCGACCACGCCGGAAGTTACCTACGTCAAACGTCCAGAAACCTTCGTGAAACAAATGTCACGGAAGCTACAGACTACTAAAATGAATCATTACAAAGGACTGTTTGCCAACTATGAACCGAAGACTAGTCGTCACAGTAACAATCTCTCCCTATTTCACAACGAAATTCTGAACAAAAGACGGCTCCAGGCGTCCATGAAGTGGAGGTAACCAAAGTATGGACCACGTGTTACTGGGGTGTAGAAAATTGGACAGACTGAGAAACATACTACTTACAAGGGAACCTCCTCATCGCACCCCCCTCAGATTTAGTTATAACTTGGCACAGTGGATAGGCCTTGAAAAACTGAACACAGATCAATCGAGAAAACAGGAAGAAGTTGTGTGGAACTATGAAAAAAATAAGCAAAATATACAAACGAGTAGTCCATGCGCAAGATACGCAACATCAAGGACGGTGTAGGATCAGGAGCGCCGTAGTCCCGTGGTTAGCGTGAGCAACTGCGGAACGAGCGGTCCTTTGTTCAAGTCTTCCTTCAAGTGAAAAGTTAACATTCTCTATTTTCGCAAAGTTATGATCTGTCCGTTCGTTCATTGACGTCTCTGTTCGCTGTAATAAGTTTAGTGTCTGTGTTTTGCGACCGCACCGCAAAACCGTGCGATTAGTAGACGAAAGGACGTGCCTCTCCATTGGGAACCGAAAACATTTGATAGCAAGGTCATAGGTCAACCGATTCCCCCACAGGAAAACACGTCTGATATATTCTATACGACACTGGTGACGGCATGTGCGTCACATGACAGGAATATGTTGTCGACCCACGTAACTTGTACACTTGGCGAATGGGACAAAAAGATTCTTCTACCTCGCTCGATTTAGGTTTTCTTGTGGATGTGATAATCACTCTCAAAAAAGTGATGCCAGACAGATAATAATTGCCTGAAAATAAAAAATTAAACTTTTCGCACGCTGGAAGACCTTTCATTCCGCAGCTTCTCACGCTAACCACGGGACCACCGTGCTGCAGTGCTTATACGCTCCTTAATGGAGACTATCTTCAACATGGACTACTCAGTTTGTATATTTTGCTTATTTTTTTCATAGTTCCACACAACTTCTTCCTGTTTTCTCGATTGATCTGTGTTCAGTTTTTCAAGGCCTATCCACTGTGCCATCTTATAACTAAATCTGAGGGGGGTGCGATGGGGAGGTTCCCTTGTTAGAAGTGTAATTATGAAAGGAGGAAATTGGCCAATTAGGAAGAATGAACTGGTACAACTATTTTTGAAAGGCTATTATAAATTTTGTAATTCAGTAGCAATTACAAATGTATCTGTTATGACCAAGCGAAACTACAGTCGCTCAGCCGTAAGTGTGGGTTCTTTGACTGTTCCGGGATATATAAAATATTAGTTTACTTTATTACATGAATGGGAAACGATTTACTTAACTAGACACAGTCCGTTCCCGCAGGCAAACTCTTTGACTATTAAAGCATACAATTACAGCTCTTTTCTTGAAGTACAATTTAAAACATTTACGAAAGTTAATTTCCATCCGAGATTTGAATAACACTTTAATACTACTCGATGATGTTGACTGCTTTAGCTGATGTCATGAACTAGGGTGGAGTGCTACCATGCTTGGATCTGTGTTCAGATCCAGCGAGGGCGCTGCTGTCCTTCCATTCATCGTTGCGGATTGCAACAAGACATCGCTATTGTCTGTGTGGTATAGATGTGAGTTGCCGACCTTGCTGAGTCACAGCGATCTTTGGACGCTACCTCAGTATGACTTTCAGTCACCATTTTTAAAGCAAACTCCATTCTAATTTTAAGCCAGTAACTGTTGTAAGCGAAATTATGCAGTACTTAATGTTGGGTCTTGCCCACACGTCTCGTGTAGGGTGCCTAAGGGATGCCTCGTTCTCGGAATGCTATACAACAATTCATGCAAATAACATTACTAGTTTTATTTCTATAGAGCAGAATGACAATACTTAACTTGTACTTACAAAGGTGTCGCAAACCAAGGGCGACATGCAAACCAAGTCAGAGTTCATGCAAGTTTGCCACATAGTTTGTGGATCACCGATACTGAATTCGCAGCACGTTCTCCTAGGCCGTGCTATGCGCGGCGAATATTTTCCACTAATGCCGCATACTGAGCGGACCTGAGAGGCCGAAGCTGACAGGAGCGGCGCTTACATTCACTTCGGTTTGAGGGCGCTCCTGTCGTGGTGCGGTCCTATTCCGCGCACCATTGGCCGACGTCGTTTCACCGCCTTCTTTGCTCTTACGCTCTTCGTCTTCGATCCGGCGCTTGGCGTTACGCCAGAACACTTAAAAATATTTTTTGTGCATTCAATAAAAGTCCTTGTTACGCAAACACATATACACTACTGGCCATTAAAATTGCTACACCAAGAAGAAATGCAGATGATAAACGGGTATCCATTGGACAAATATATTATACTAGAACTGACATGTGATTACATTTTCACGGAATTTGGGTGCATAGATTCTGAGAAATCAGTACCTGGAACAACCACCTCTGGCCGTAATAACGGCCTTGATACGCCTGGGCATTGAGTCAAACAAAGCTTGGATGGCGTGTACAGGTACAGATGCCCATGCAGCTTCAACACGATACCACAGTTCATCAAGAGTAGTGACTGGCGTATTGTGACGAGCCAGTTGCTCGGCCGCCATTGACCAGATGTTTTCAATTGGTGAGAGATCTCCAGAATGTGCTGGCCAGGGCAGCAGTCGAACATTTTCTGTATCCAGAAAGGCCCGTACAGGACCTGCAACACGGTCGTGCATTATCCTGCTGAAATGTAGGGTTTCGCAGGGATCGAATGAAGGGTAGAGCCACGGGTCGTAACAAATCTGAAATGTAGCGTCCACTGTGCAAAATGCCGTCAGTGCGAACAAGAGGTGACCGAGACGTGTAACCAATGGCACCCCATACCATCACGCCGGGTGATACGCCAGTATGGCGACGACGAATACACGCTTCCAGTGTGCGTTCACTGCGATGTCACCACACACGGATGCGACCATCATGATGCTGTAAACAGAACCTGGATTCATCCGAAAAAATGACGTTTTTCCATTCATGCACCCAGGTCCGTCGTTGAGTACACCATCGCAGGCGCTCCTGTCTGTGATGCAGCGTCAATGGTAACCGCAGCCGTGGTCTCCGAGCTGATAGTCCCTGCTGCTAAAACGTCGTCAAACTGTTCTTGCAGGTGGTTGTTGTTTTGCAAACGTCCCCATGTGTTGACTCAGGGATCGAGACTAGGCTGCACGATCAGTTACAGCCATACGGATATGATGCCTGTCACCTCGACTGCTAGTGATACGACGCCGTTGGTATCCAGCACGGCGTTCCGTATGACCCTCCTGAGCACACCGATTAAATATTCTGCTAACAGTCATTGGATGTCGACCAATGCAAGCAGCAATGTCGTGATACGATAAACCGCAATCGCGATAGACTACAATCCAACCTTTATCAAAGTCGGATACGTGATGGTACGCATTTCTCGTCTTTACATGAGGCATCACAACAACGTTTCATCAGGCAACGCCGATCAACTGCTGTTTGTATATGAGAAATCGTTCTGAAACTTTCCTCATGTCCGCACGTTGTAGGTGTCGCCACCGGCGTCTACCTTGTGTGAATGCTCTGAAAAGCTATTCATGTGCATATCACAGCATCTTCTTCCTGTCGGTTGAATTTCGCGTCTGTGGCAGCGCATCTTCGTGGTGTAGCAATTTTAATGAGCAGTAGTGTACTTTATAGCGTTAGTTTTGAGAGACTTTTTTTTAATGTGCTTTCTGTTTGTGAAACAAAATATTGTCTCTTCTATTTCGGTGTAAATTCTAATACTTCGTCGATTTGTCGTTAATTTTTAATTACAATGAATATGTTTGCGGATTTGAATTGATACTCTGTATCTTGATCTGCACTAAAGCTGTAGAGGTTTCTTTTAACACTTCCCGATTTGTTTTTTTTCCGATAAATACTTGAAGTTCTTCTTCCGATAACCCTTACGGTTTTACTGCTGATACGTAAGTACGTATCGTACGTACATTTTTTTCCGTCTTAAGCTTACTGTAATTAAAAAGTATTTTTCAGCAGATGCCCTTAGCTTTTTAACGTATGCGTATTACGTGTCACATTTTGTTATTTAGGAATTAAAAACATTGTATCTTTATAAAATTGGTGCACAGTGTGTTACAGTGTTTTTGCCTCTTGTTGCATATTCTGCAGTCCAGTTCTTTCGTTGTATATGGTGCTGTATTTTCAGAATAACCGCAGAGGATGCTTTATAAATCAAAGCGAAACACTGCTGGTGAAAAATACTATCTAATTGCAGTAAGATGGATAAACCAATAATAACTGATTCTAACAGCAGCGTCGGAAGATAGCTACGCAAACAAGATTACGTACTAATTTTTGCTTTAGTTCGTACTGTGCATCGTGGTCTCCACTGCTGCTGTAGAGGTTTCTTTTTAACGATTTGATTATTTGATTTTCGTTGGACAGTTAAAGTGCTTCTCGTCATAACTGTTCCGATTTACTCCTCATACACACAAATATTCCTGACTGCACATTGCATGCTCCACTTGAGCTACAGAGCTAAAGAGTAGTGTTTCTTACCATTTCTGTTTCCTTTTAAGAGCGTTCTGGGTGTCGTGATATCTGCTAAAAATGTAAAGATTGTCTCACGACACTTGAGTAGTTTTGCATCAGACAAATGTTTCTCTTATTAATCTGTGATCGCAGTCATAACTTGGATTATTTGTGTTCCCGGGGAAATAAAAGTCTCGTATGTAAAAATACTTCATATTTCGTTTTAAAATGTGGTCAAGTACAAGACGTTATAGTCGCCATATTGTTTACGTCGTCAGTCGCATGTTTGCTATACCATCGGTTTAAAGCCGACTACTAGTAAGACAGTTTCCACTTAATCCACAGCCTCACTTAAATGAAGATTTGCAGGGATTGGACAGAAATATGGAACCACTCTAAAAAATGAATGCATAAGCATAAATGCAGATGCTTGAGAAGACTATAGGTTGCACTGTTGACCCGTACAATGTTTTCAGTACATCGCAAGTTTCAGTCGTGGCCAGAACAGAGTTCTGTGCAGTTGCAAGTGCACTATGTCGGAGCTAAATGGATTGGAACATTGAGAAATGTTGGTGCTCTTATGGTGGATGCTTTCGTAACCAAGTTGGCTGAAGTGTCTGGTGTTTCAAGAGGCATCGATCGAAGCTTTATACCAAGTACAGGGAAATCAGAAAAACATAATCCGTTGTATCACAACAGGAACGAAAATGTGTGTTGAGTGATCCTCACAGACGGTGACTGGAGAGGACTGCGACGAAAAGTAGGACGACAGCTGCAAAAGTCGCTGGAGAATTGAATGTCGCATTCGCAAACACTGTCAGCACCAAAACAACACGAAAGGAGCTTCAGAAGCGGGGAACTGCAGAGAAATCTGGATCTCTAACACCAATCATCAGTGAAAAGAACAAGAAATACATTTTATTACATACATCTGAAAGAGCGACTGACATACTACTTTTCCACATAGTCGCCAAACACATTGAGGCACTTAACATAGCGGTGGACAAGCTTTGAAAGACCTTCGTCGTAAAATTCCACCGCCTGAGACTTCAGCCAGTGAGTCACGCCCGCCTGGAGTTCCACTTTTGAGTGACAATTTCAAACAACAAAGTCTGTGAAACTTTTGGAAAAGAAAGCAAGAGCTCCGTAACTGTGAAGCGACGGTTTTCGCGAATCGTTTCATCAACTTCAGCGACGAGATCGTCAGTCACAATGCTCGGGCGTCCACTCTTCTCTTCATCATGAACGTTGGATCAGCCATTTTTAAACCGATTGCTCCATTTCCGGACGGAACATTCACTCATTGCGTTGCTTCCGTACACTTCCACAGTTCACAATAAATTTCTATAGGTTTTAGGTTGTTCGCCAACAAAACCCGTATCGCAGACCGTACCTCACAACTGGCGGGATTTTCGATTGAAGCGCGCATTTCAGATTCGAATATCGAAAAAACCAGACGTGTAGAGGTGTGCCCGCTGTCACGGATGGAGGCAGAATGAGCTGCCGAGCACGCTCATACCAAAATATACGCGATCGGCGCACGCCTGGCGACGTCAGATGGAAACGTTCCCTACATTCTGAATAGCCCCCGTATTACGTTTTAAAATGTGGTTTTTAAATGATGGAGTGTTCGGTGATGATTTGCGCAGCCATATTGTTGTATTCCACGGGCGCCATGGGTTCTGTGCAAGGCCACATTACTATCGAGGATTATGTGACCATTCCAGCTGATCAGGTCCATGGTGCGGTACTTTGACCGTCCCCCAATGGTGGTGCTGTGTTCCAAGAAGACTGGGTGGCTGTTCACAGAGCCCATGTAGACGAGGACGTGTTTTCTGAGCACGAGGATGAATTATCGCATAGCCCCTGATCATCACAATCATCAGATTAATGTGTCTTTGTAGTCCACTTTGGAGACGAGGAGGCGTGATCACTGACGACGTCCGTCATTATTAGCTGAACTTGCAATTGTTTTGCTGGAGGATTGGTATAAGATTCCCTCGGTTCCCATACAGCAGCTGTAGTTCTCCATTTCCAGACGACTGGAAGATTCTTTGCATGCCAGCTGCTTTCCTACACCACATTAGGCATATTAAAGTGTTGTGCTCTTCGTGTTTCATATTTTTGCACGCAACGTGTAAATGACTGATGATGATCCTGTCGGTTTAAAAGCGGTAACTGCGCATTTTTGTTTTAAATTAATAGAATTTGTAACATCGGGTGGTAGTTTTTCAACTTTTTGCAAGAATTAAAGCGTATCTTGGACAGCCAGGGTCCCCGATGTCAATTTTCCACAGTTTCACTATTTGATGAGACTTTGTAACCCCCTTGCCCTCACCCCATTATTAATCGGTCAGCACGATAATGTGACAGCGATCGCGTATGCCAAATGAACTTGATTCTGGACAAGGTTATAGTCACCGGTTTGTGGAAACAAGTGTACAACATGTTATTCTAAAGAATAACTTATTCTACAGCTACACTTTTAATTTATTTGGGTTTGGTTTAAAGGTTAAAACATAAGCATCACTCATATAAAGCGCGAAGCGAAAAGGGGTACCATATGTGTCAAATTATCCACAACAAATCTAATAGAGATAATAATCAATACGGTCACCAATCCCATTGGACAATGTCGGTTCACCCAACAGCGGATAGCAATGAATACCTAACCCTTTGGTTGTGTATGCGGTAACAGAAGCTTGAGACACGTTTCTGACAAGACAACACGTTACGAAATAATAATATATATAGATAGCTGTTGTCTTCTATCATTCATACTCAGATATATTAGTATGGAGGAAGATATTTAAAGTCGTTATTAAAAAGGAAATGATTGACTGGGGGTTTTGTTACGACAGTAATTTACGGAACCTAAGGTTAACGTTCACTTACGTACGCTAGTTTTCTGAATATGGCAAGTTACGTATTTTCAACAGATTGTAGTTACTATTAAAATTTACTGGATCAACAGATTAACAACGCCGAAATACAAACCAAATAAGTACACTGTAGTGTTATTACAAATGATACCGAGATGAAATATCTGAACTTTATTTAGTTTTTCCTGTGATTTGAAATTCCCAGAATTACGTTAATTTTAGGTTACTTCACTTTACTTTGTGTTCACTCAATTAGCAGGAGTGACATTGCCTCTGAACATTATTGAACAACACTATAAACTTACTGAGGCTTCATTATTACTTTCACCAATCTTTGTAACAAATTAACAAAACTGAAAATGATAGTTTTTTTATTACTTTTCTTTTAGCTATTCAGACAACAATATTGCGGTTTCAGTAACTGGGAAGGAATGGGACGCAAAGTAGATGACAATGACTAAGGATAATGACAAGGTCAGCTACCTTCAGAAATTACGTACAACGCATACATTGAAATAAAATTCACTGATAATGTCTCTGAGTAATGCATCACAAAGTTTCTAACGTGAAGGAAATAAAACAACTTTACAGCTCGTTGCAGGTGTTAAGTCGTCGTCTTCGTTCTCGCCTGCAGTGCTCCTACTACTCCGCGTAATACCGCAGGCACACCTCGATTCACAATGAAGAATTACGCGGCAGGATCTTGATGTTACTGGAACCCCTCACGTCTGCCAACACTCGCCTTGCACTTGCTGTCTCGCTAGTAACAACTGCGCCTCAAATACGCCAGACTGTTCATGCCACTTGACTCTATTCACTCTCGCGTATCACAGCCAAGCGAGTCTGCAGCGCAACTCTGCTCTGGCAGCGTCCAGAGACAGCGCTCCTATACAAGGCTTTGCTCTCGACCAACGATATTGCTTTTCTAAACTTTCCGTAACGGCATTAATCCAGAACAGTTACACCACAATACAAAACAATTTATACAGACATCAGCGGGTATCACATTTTTACTTAACAAAAGATTTACATACCAAAGCAAGTACGTACATATCACATTGACGGGGAAAAAATCACAACACTAAAAAACTAATTTTACGGTGTGAAAGACAGCTGGAAGACGTGTTGGTGATGTCTATTCAAATTTCGCATCAGGCGCATAAGAATGGCGCTTCTAGCGCCCCTATGAGGATACAAATCAGGTTCGCTTTAAACACGCAGTGTAACGGTCATGAGCGTTAGTTACCTTTGAGACTGGAGGTGGTGAGTTGATATTAGTTAGGAATGTTATTAAGGCGACAAAGACGCCATTATCAACACCTCACTGAGCTTGAATGAGGTCGTGTAATAGGGCTACGAGAAGCTGGCTGTTTCTCCCGCGATGTTGCAGGACTTGGCAAGAAAGCAGCCACTGTACATGAATGCTGCTAGCGGTGCTCACGAGATTGGTCGCAAGAAAACCGGGCTCCAGACGGCCACGTAACGCCACCGAGAGGGAAGACCATCGTGTTCGGCGTGGCGCTCTGACGCATCGTACTGCATTTGCAGCAGCAATTTATCAGCAGTGTCGAAACGAACTGTTACAAATCGGTTATTTCAAGGACAGCTTCGAGCCAGACGCCCTGTAGCGTGGATTCCATTCGCTCCAAACCACCACCATTTGCGACTTCTGTTGTGTCAACCTGCACTGATTGGAGGACAAGGTGGAAGTCTGTAGTGTGTTGTGATGAAGGCTCGTTTGCGTAGGAGCCAGTAATGGCCCGGATTTGAATGCGCGCCACGATTCGTATTGCGCGCCACAGGCTACACAGCCAATCACAAGCCGCGCAGCAGCCACCGCAGCGGCTAACAAGGGGAGGCCGCCAATTGTGAAATTCAGATTCGATTCATACTGCGCATAATAACAGCTCATGGCTAGAGGTGTAATGTGCCAAAGCACCAAGATGCACTTCTCAGCTGTTGTCGAGAAAATCGACAGTTAAAAGAAACCGTTGCGGTGAAATACTCTCTGCGACTAACAGTTTTCTACAGCGTCGTGGCGCAGCGGTAAGCGCTCGGTTTCGTAATTCGAAGATCGCCGGTTCGAATCTCGCGCTATGCAATTACTTTTTATTGTTAGTTTTTTGTAATTCATATATATATATATATATATATATATATATATATATATATATATATATATAAACTATTACTGAATTGCTTATGCATGTTGGTGAAGGCGGATCGCTCTCCAATTGTACCGCCTCCATTTTTCCGTTTGTTTAACAGGGTGTACCAAAGCTCTCCCGTCCGCACTGATTTTCGACGATGTTATAAGTTGCGCTAGGGACCGCATCTACCTTCTTTCGAAGTTAGCAGGTAACTACGCTGTTATGCGGCGGCTCGTTTCGGCCCATTCAACATCTGTCCTTCAAGTGTAACGAGCGAGTAACGGAGTTTATGTTTCATACCTGCCACAGCAAGTTTGTGTTCGTGGGGTCTCTATTCTAATTCGAACGTTTGACTTACGCTGTACGTATTCGTTTCGGAATATCGTTTCTACGTCTTCCGTTAAGTATACGTGGTTAACATTATGAAGATAATTAATAACATTTGTGAAATACAACTTTGTTTGCGGAAAACATAATGATGTTTGAAGTCGCCAGTTTATCCACGACAAACGACTTTCAACAACTTATTATATGCATAATTGTTGCAACTGATTGCCGGGAATTATATATATATATATATATATATATATATATATATATATATATATATATATATTTGAATTACAAAAAACAAATACTAAAAAAAAAAAAACGTTGCATGGCGCGAGAATCGATCCGGCGACCTTCGGATTACGAATCCGACCGCTTACCGCTGCACCACGACGGTGTAGAAAGTTATTAAATCGTAGAGAGTATGTCACCGCAACGGTTTCTTTTATCTGTCGATTTTCTCGACAACGGCTGAGAAGTGCATCTTGGTGCTTTGCCACATTATACCTCTGGCCATGAGCTTTTATTATCCGCAGTATGAATCGAATCTGAATTTCACAATTGGCGGCCTCCCCTTGTAAGTCCCGCTCAAGGTCACCCGCCTAGCGAGCAACCAACTTATAAGTGAAATTTGTTTTTAATTAAAAAAAAGAATCTCACGGGATAGATAAGGATGGTTCTCGGGTAGGACAAATTTTATTGTCTGTAATACAACATACAATCACCATTGATCTTTATTTTACAATTTCCATTACCAATCTTGGCCCATATAAACGCGTACTCATCGGCATTCAATTTCTTCTTCCTTCGGGTACTCAAAATAAATGGCATACTCGGAACAACTGTGCCATAAGGCTGTTTAGCCAAAAGTCCTGTTGTCTCTGCTATGCTCCATGTCTTCCATGTCAAAATATTTCCATCTGGAAAGGCTTCAAGGCCACCGTAATCTGCATGGTTGCCCCATACAACAGCAAGCGTAAGCCATGTACTACCTCCAAAAACTGATTGTACATCACATGTAAAGTTCAGATGCAGTCCACGAAACACATTTGGACCTCCAATCAATTGTTGTTTATTAAACTGTCCAGCCAAATCAATGTCAGTAGCCTTCAAACTGCGATACACAGGAACGCTGCGCCGCCAGCGACGACGCCATGCACGTCGCCGAGGCATTGCTGTGGCACGTTAACACGAGTGTCGGTTAGAAGGAGGCAAGTTCAGGGCCTGCGACCGACTTGTCTGCGTGCTGTACGCACTGGACCCACACCTGGAGTTTAGGTCTAGGATGCGATTTCGTATAACACCGGGAGCACTCTCGTGGTTATGCACTGCAGTCCGACATAAAGTTTGTAGAATAAGATTTTCACTCTGCAGCGGAGTGTGCGCTGATATGAAACTTCCTGGCAGATTAAAACTGTGTGCCGGACCGAGACTCGAACTCGGGACCATTCCCTTTCGCTGGCAAGTGCTCTGCCAACTGAGCTACCCAAGAACGACTCACGGCCCGTCCCCACAGCTTTACTTCCGCCAGAGAGGTTCGCAGGAGAGTTTGGAAGGTAGGAGACAAGGTATTGGCGGAAGTAAAGCTGTGGGGAAGGGACGTGTGTCGTGCTTGTGTAGCTCAGATGGTAGAGCACTTGCCCGCGAAAGGCAAAGGTCCCGAGTTCGAGTCTCGGTCCAGCACACAGTTTTAATCTGCCAGGAAGTTTCAGAAAATTTGTACGTTAGTCTGGTGTGCCGCCATTTAGGAAGAATATTGCAGGAGGTGTTTTATAACAGGATAGCGCTCGCCCACATACCGCTGTTGTTGCCCAATTTGCTCTACAGGGTGTCCACACGTCTCCTTGGCCTGCTGGATCACCAGATCTGCCTCCAGTCGAGCACAAGTGGAACATCATCTGACGACATCTCCAGCATCGTCCACAGCCGGCATCATCTACCCCTGTATTCACCGACCAAGTGCAACAGGCACGGAACTGCGTCCCACAGAGTTACATAAGGCACCTGTACAAGACAATGAAAGAACGTCTGCATGTTTGGTTTCAACACCCGAGCCATTACAACGGTTATTCATGTACTAGCATTTCACATTTGCAATAGATAATCTCGCGGTTACATTAACCTGTCGTCTTGTAATGTTAATCACTTAAATATGTCACATAGACAAATGTATTCCCGAAGTGTCATTACTCTACATTAATTATGGATTGGCATTGCGATTTTTTTTCTGTCAGTGTATTTACGATGAACATAACCGTAGCTCCATAGAGATCGAAATGACATTTCATTATTAGAGCTTTTCCCATGGATGCATGCAAGAAAATATAAATCTTCATGTCACACGCATCGAAGCGCAAAAATCACTGTCTTCTGTAAGAACGTCTCAATTTCCCACTTTAGAATTGATCTTACTTTGAACATTATATCCTGCCATACTGATCCAAGTGAAAAACCACATTATGACCTTTAAGGTTTCAAGTTGTGCCTTTAACTGAGTACGAAAGCTGTGGTCCTCCATGTGCAAAATATTACTATGATTGTGACTTACAGTTTGGAGTTCGTGTAACTTGTAGTGCTCCACCCTTTAGATACCTTTAATTCGTAGGAGGTATACTGTACGAGCAGGCTCTAACAGCACAGCACTACGTAGGTGAAAAGCGACCGGACAATTTAGCTCACTCTCGCAATATTATATTAAGTTGTCCTGGCGGGACCTTGCCTACACTCAATGTAATCAGCGTGACTTGAAATAATCGTATGTGCTAACACAACGACATCACACTAAAATCATAGTATAGCTCGATACGACATCACTGTGTACAAAAGGGTGGCCACGACAATACTTCCTGTAGTATTATGTGGGGTCAGTGATAGCTATCTGGATATTAAGTACAACAACGCGTCTGACTATTAGCGTTCACTACGTTCGAAAGATAAACTACCACCAAAGCAGTCACCAGGCAAATACTATACGCGAGAAAGTTCCCCAATAACAGCAATCTACATTGAAGCTTACTCTGTGTACCCTGACAACAGAACTAAACACTTTCTGGGTCTAGTTTAGCAGGGGATACAACCCGTCGGCTTTGACCAATGACGTCAGAATTGGCCAGAGATCATGTATTATAAACATGAAAGAGCTGAGAAGAATGTTCAGAAACAAAGGAATGCAAGAAAGAAAAACTGCATTTCACGTATTTAAGGGCCAGTAGTATTTTCACGTTAATGATATCGCATGTTTGTATCTTAGTATTTCTCCGCAAAATACAATGGAAAGACATGATTGAAATATATTATTAGCAAAGAATACATCACGTTACATGTATGTCAGTTGTATTTCGAAACTCTTTCGAACTGTATTGCTTAAGTGCAGTACGGGATACAAGTTCAGCGTACGTCGATTTCTTAGTTTCAACTAGCATTGCTGTCCTGTTGTTCACTTGAACTATGTATCCCCTGCTTCACTAAACCGTAAATGAAAGACCTGATACAAATTAAGAGCTCATTCGAAGTGTGTTGCTTAAGTACAGTCCGGAATAGGAGTTTGTCGTAAGTCGATTTCTTCGTTTTGACTAGCGTTACTTTCCTGTTCTTCGCTTGAACGATGTATGCTCCGCTTCAGTAAACCCTAAGTGGAATACGGGAAACAAATTGTAGATGTGTTGTTTATTTCGTCTCCGCTATTACTAACAGTCTTTTCTTACGTACATATCAGTACTACTGATGACAGAAGGACCTACGTATGTAATATATGTATACCAGACTTCCGTTGACCTCTATATATGTACACTGGTAACGAAAAGGTGGAAATAGAAGGACGTTACATTTGCAACCTGAACCTCAATTGAACTACCCAGAGATAAAAAGACGACACATGTACAATTTGTATCCCGTACTTCACTATGGGGTACAGTTTCCTTGTAGCCTTTGACGCTAATAGTATCCCATTCGTTACGTGAGCTATATAGCTATAAGCAACATTTCTATCTTGCTCGCCAATTGATATATATAGTGTCAGTGTAAATGCGAAGTGAAGGATGGGATACAAATTTTCATTGTGTTGTCAGTGTAAAGGCGAAGTGAAGGACGTGATACAAATTTTAGTTGTGCCGGGGGTTTCGCCTGTAATATAGCAAGTACACATTCGAAAATGTCGTACTGATACTAGTGCTGGGAAACGAAAGAAGATCGACAGCTGAGAAATTTCTATTACGTACTTCACAACACGAAAATACACATATTGGTGGAATAAAACTGTGAAATATGTGAAAATAGTGAAATACAGTGAAAGGAACAAATGGAAAAGTGAACTTACCACACGGAAATATCGAGGAATAACCGAAGCTCGCCTAGACAGACAGTAACGAAAATTACATACCCACAAACAGGCAAATCCATTCCTATAAACGAAAATAAGACACTAAAAATTGTTCTACAATAACAAACTAATACTCCAAATTACCTCAATATCATTACGAATAATTATTTTAATGTACAATGATAGTGTTTATCCAGAACACAGAACTGTTTTATTACCTATGCCTCAAAGTGAAGACAGTACTATCTCTGACTAAAGTATGACGTCATTGGTCAAAGCTGACGGGTTGTATCCCCTGCTTCACTAGACCCCACTTTCTTAACCAGATATATACCAGAAACGATAACGTACGTATATAACTGATGAATGCGTCATAAAGATCCGTTGTGTCTTGTAGTTGCTCCTCTTTTAAAGCTTCAACGAATAATCGTATACACATTCAGTCAGTCTGAACGTTATAAATGTTTACTTAACTTGGAGAATACGTTCACAAAGCGAAGATATAATTTAATATTGTTTATCTTTCGTTGGAAATCAACGATAACCTCTATACGTAGCGCCTTCCTACAACAATATCCTTGACTCAATTGAAAATTGTTTGTGATAAACTATTTTGTTTATCTCATCCCTTCACACTTAAGGGGCTCCGGAAAGGCTCAAAATCATGAAAAGTTCAATTTTTACTTTTTTGCGTTTGCTGAATCTGCAGACTATTACCTTTTAATAGATATATAATTTATTCAATTCCGAAGACTACAACTATTTTTAAATTTTTTTTGAAATGTGTTCTACATGGGCGTGACCCACTGTAGCGCTGTTAAACTGCTGTCAAATGGTGTTATTATTAACGTCCGTGTTCATCAGGTACATTTTAGTGATGTGAGATAAAGTATGTGTTGCGGCTAACCTGTGATGTTTCAATATATATCGCTGGTGTGATTGTCGATTATTTCATGTTTATTTACTCTGTCGTTATCTCGAAAATATTCGTAATTAATTCTGTTTCTTGAGTCTCTGTTTTGTTGAAGTATAATAATGAGTCAAAGTAAAGTTATTAGAAATCCTCTGAAGGCTTTTAAGAAAAGGAGAAATGTTGGAAAGCCAAAGGTATGTGTTATTACTGTAAACAATAAAGACGATAACCAAGTGAGTGAACCTAACCTCTCAAGTACACCTGCCCATAGCAGTCAAAGTGGGAAAGAAAATACTTCACAGAAGAAGCTTGGTTCAATGAGTGAAAACTATGAATGTTTTATGGGCGAATCGGATGTGAATGAAATATTTGATATGTCGGTTCTCAAAGGAATTTTTTCAAACTGTGTAAGATGTATTCATTGTAGTGAAGTTGGTCTGGAACTCTCCATAATAAAGCACGTAGGACTTGCTAGTGAAATACAACTGAAATGTGATAAGTGTTCATACATGACCACCTTTTGGAACAGTGTTGCAGTAACTGCAACTGAAGAAAATGGTAGCAAAATCTACGAACACAACATTAGATTTGTTTATTCCTTGCGTTCAGTTGGTAAGGGTGCTACTGCAGGTGCAATTTTCTGTGGCATCATGAATCTTCCAAATCCCCCAACCAAGTTTACGACCTATAATAAATTAATAGGGTCTAAAGTAGAAGATGTCTGTATAGAATCTATGAAGAACGCTGTGGAAGAGGCAGCAATGGAAAATAATGGTAACAGAGATTTGACTGCAGCGTTCGATGGTACCTGGCATAAACGGGGACACACATCTCTTCATAGTGTAGTATCTGCCACAAGTATGTATACAGGGAAAGGTTTAGATGTAGCAGTAATATCAAAGTATTGTAGATGTCCACAAAAATATAAAGGTACACATGAAAATAATTGCAAAGCTAACTATAGTGGCAGTAGTGGAGGAATGGAAGTGGCTGGTGTTGCCAGTATATTCCAGCGTTCTGAGGCGTGTGATAAAGTGCGATATGTTAATTACCTTGGTGACGGTGATTCTAAAAGTTTCAAACATGTTCAAGGACTGAAGCCCTATGGTGATGATGTTGTAGTGCAGAAATTTGAGTGTATTGGACACGTACAGAAGCGAATGGGAACAAGACTTCGGCGACTGAAAGCTTCGTACAAAAAACAAAAACTCAGTGATGGTAAAGGGTTGGATGGGAAGGGAAGGTTAACTGACAGTGTAATTGACAAAATACAGAACTATTATGAAATGTCTATTAGGCAAAATACACAAAGTGTCGACGAAATGAAGAAGGCTGTTTGGGCTCTTTTTTCTCATACTTCTTCAACCGACGAAAATCCCCAACATAGCTTGCATCCCAAAGAAGAAGAAGACAGTTGGTGTAAATATAACAAAGGATTGCTAACTGGTGAAGTGTACACTCATAAGCATAGTCTGCCTCATGCAATAATGGAGGTGATAAAACCTATTTTCAGAGACTTAGCAGCACCTGAATTGTTGAAAAAGTGTATTCACGGAAAAACTCAAAACCCCAATGAAAGTGTAAATAGTGTTACATGGTCGAGAATCCCCAAGACTGTATTTGTTGGAATAGAAACACTTCACTTTGGTGTGTATGATGCTGTTGCGACTTTCAATGATGGCAACATTGTAAGGTGCAAGGTATTTAGAAATACGGGAATGAAGATAGGTTCTAACATGGTACGAGCGATGCTTGCTTTAGACAAGGAACGCCTTCGGGCTGCAGACAGGGCTGTAAAGAGTCTAGAAATACAAGCAAGAGTAAACAGGAGGAGGAACAAGAGGAAGCTGGAGGAGGAGTTTGCAGAGGATGAAGATAATCCATCCTATGGACCTGGAATGCACTAAAAAGTTAATCCAATCTTTGTCGCTCGATTCCCAAACCTTTTATTTTCTCATACTAATGACATGTTTTCTAAGGATCTTCCAAACATATTTGTTTCAAACTTTCAGTAAATGTTACACAGTACCTTCTGCATAATTTAACACAGCCTTTTTCCAAAAAACTGTATATTTTTGAATATATAAATAAAAAATTGCAAAAAAAATGTTGTGAATTTTCATTACAATTGAAAAAAAATCATCTTTAATAACTGAACTAAAATTTTGTAAAATCCCGGTGTTAATTTGTAGCCCATATTTCAATAAATAATCTGCAAAAATGTTCAACTTCCTACCTCAAATACTTTGTGAGGAAAGATGTAATTTATAAGCGTTATTTTAACATTGCAAGTATAGGGCGTTCCGGAGCCCCTTAAATGGAATAACTTGTCATCTATAATTAATAACTTTTCAATAAAAAGTAAACTTGCTTTACCTATCTAAATAAAGATTAATTATCTTTCTTCCTTTGCAAATTATTACCATAAAAATACTACTTCTCTTTAATTTCTTTTTTAGCCGCTTACCACTTATTACAGTCTTCAGAAAGACTCACGAAGTAGTTGGGCTATAATATTTTATTTTTTATTGGAACGAAAAGCTCATATTAACATTGAATCAATAACAACAGAACTATTATATATAATCAAAGAATAAACAATCTGCCCCTTGTGCGCGCCGCCACAGAATAATGCTATCCTTCACTGTGCGTCTACGGATGTTCTGCTGGCGACTCCCACACTTTGAACTTTGATTATATCAATATTCCAGTCTTTTACTTTATTGGCCTTTGGATTTACTTTATTCCGAAAAAAATATATTCAAGATATTAATGTGCTTTGAAAGAAGACTTTAACTTTTTGTAATATTTTAGTGATAAAGGACAAGACGGGTATTGACTTTTTCAGTTTACAACCGTGAATGCTTTATTTCCTGCAATTAATTTTTAACAGGTACAAATCAGCGTTTTACTTTTTGAGTGCTGGTTCTGTGTTCTAAACCCCACTAAACGGAAATATCATTTAAAAAATCAAACAAAAAACCTAAATATCACAGCCATTTTTCAACTACATGAACCTCAAATAATAATCAAACATAGCTCAACCACTTGAGGTGTTGACTTCCGCAACTCATTAATATTTAAAACCCAAAATTCATAACTCAGCACTCGGTGATCTCTTTTAGAGAGAATTAGCGTGTTGTCTAATAAATGATTCCTGATTTTTCGTTTAGGGACAAGGGGAAAAGCTGTCAAATTCTCAGCAAACTTCCGACTGTTTCTCCATAAATAGCTATTACGTATGACGACCGTTCTCTTTAATACAGACTACACATTCATTTCATCCAACTACATTTCCGCAATTTACTGTATTATGACGCTCACGCTGAAGTCTCACACTAAATCCCAACCAAATATCGCTAAGTCACTATTCCTCAGTGCTTGCGTACACCTATACAGTACAATCACAAAATGCAATGCAACGCTACTATCCCTTAGTGCGTGCTTTAATCCTCAACCACAAAATAACAAAACGACTTCGTGTGAACCCGTCTCTTCACGTACACGATCCAAAGGAAAATCTGACAAAAATGTTGAAACACGGTTCGCCTATCATCGCGTGGCTATTAAGCAGGACAACGCACCATTAATCACAAATAGGAGAAAGAAAGCGGAGCTTTTTCCATACCTCTACCGAAATCGGCGAAATAATCATTTTCTATACAAGCCGATAATCTTCTTAAAATATCTTTCTAAACAACTTAGAACTGCTTTGAACACACCTGAGTTCTATTCCCATTACAGACTATTTCACGTATCGAACGTGAGAGCCGATCTTATCACACTCCTGAGATAATCGCTCGAGGCTCACTACTCGAACAATACTCAGACACTACTACTGAAATTCTAAAAGGACAAACCAAGAGCCTTTTTCTGCGAACAGGCATATCACGCTTATTCTCTCTTTAACAACAGGTGTTTCTTCTTAGCTGCCGTCGGCAAACGTTCGTTGTCTCCGGCTGCATAGTGGTTGTTATCTTTGCCGCACGTCGCGGTTCAGCAGTTGGCAGGGCGTAGCAAACATTTAACGAAAAAATATAAGAAAACTATACAACAACTTAACAAACTCTTCATTCTCCTAGCACATAAGGAATCGATAACAAGTTGAGGCGATACAAGCAAGAGATGCACTTTCTTCGGGATGAAGACGGTTTGGAAAAGTACAAACTTGTTATATTAGATTAAAAATAGGTGCTTACTTTTTATAACAATGATCTTGTACATATTTCATAGAACTGACTATACAGTAACTTTTCGTCTGGTGACAAAATAAGTTAATTCCTACGTCAAATTAAACTGCCTCGTGTCCGTTATTTTTTAGTTTCGACAGTGTTCATGTTCTCTTTGGTTTTGACAATATAGAAAAAAAATATAAAGCGACTGATTTCAATTCAAATGAAACTGACATCTGCTACGCCGCCGGAATTCCATACCTGCACCGGCTAGGACAGTAAAGTTAACAGCCTACATAAAGATGCAAGACGTAAAGAAAACCTTAAATCTGTTCCACTAGTTCATCATTGCTTCTATTATTTCCACATGTACCCAAAAGTGGAAGGAGCCATGAAGCCCAGGGCGATGAAAACATGCTATCCTCCGGATTTCGAGACGAGTAAGTTTGACTACCTCCTCAGATCTTCAGTGCTTCGATGTAACTCAACTGTAGTTATTTGTCTCTACCAAAGTGATCCAACTGATTTGCCTAATGCAGAAACCGGATTTTTTGTATCTTCCAGTAAACATATTTCAACAATTCTTAAAAAAATTATTGTATCATTTTAGTCAACATTTGATTAGCGATTAAACCATAAAAGTGACCCATTTCCTTGAAATATTTCCCTAGTTTTCTCGAAATGTTGAGAATGCCACTTGGATCAGTGTGGTTCTGCTGACGCCGACTGGCAAAACACTTTAGGTTCCACAACTGTATCGTCGTGTCACAATGTGAAGTGGGTGGGTGGGTGACTGATGATGGAGGACGGGGCAGCCACTGTTGACTTATCGGCGGGCACACACAGTGCGGAGAACGGCGTCGCCCCCGCTGAATCGCAGGTCACACGCCCGGCAAACAAGGGCCGGCCGTCGCCGGTAATACGCCTGCCGCCTTCCCGTTTACAGTGAGCCATTACGGAGCCACAGGACGCGACTTTAGTGCTGCCCCACCGCCGCCGCCGCCTAACTGCCGCGCCGCCCCCGGCACCGGGCCCTAATGCCGCCCACACAATGCGCGCCGTACGTCAGCCTCCTCAGGAACCATGCAATATCGCCGCCTGAGGCAGCAGGCTGCGTCCAGCTGCGGCCGCGCTGCCCCGCTGCTGCCCTGCGCCGAGCGGGTAGCAGAGCCTGCAGGCGCACACTTTGTCTCCTCACTCACATGCGGATTGGCTGAGGTGGCTGCCTGTTGTCGTTTTCATGCGAAGGACGTCACCGAAATTTCACGAGTATATTTGTACATTTACTGATTACTGAGTAAAAGAAAAGGACAAAAAGATGATTTTTGCAGATGATATGGTAATATGGGGTTATAAAGAGGTAGATGTACAGCTACAGCTTGATGTGTGGAGGGAAATAGTGAAAAGGTATGGATTAAAAATAAAGATAAGAGTGAGGTAATGGTATTTGGAAGAGAGAAAGGGATCAACGGAAATATTACCTTGAATGGAGAACCCCTGAAAGTGGTAGAAAGTTTCACTTGAGGTGATGGAAGAATAACTAACGAAATTAATAGGAGGTTACAGAAGGGAGGCAATTTCTACCAAACAATAAAACACCTGATTTGAAATAATGAAGAATTATTACATCCCTATTGTCACCTATGGTGGAGAAACATGCACAATGACAGAAAGGGACTGGAGCAGACTGCAAGCAGGGGAAATGGTATTTCTCAGAACAGTTAAGGGAAAAACAAGCTACGGACAGAGTAAGAAACGTAGAGATTAGCAAGGACCTTAAACAAGAAAGTATGAGAGAATAAATTGAAAGAAAGAGATTGAGATGGTATGGGCATGTTAAGAGGATGCATGGGCAGAGACTATGGAAGAACTAAAGATGGATGGGAAAAGACCTAGAGGGCGCCCAAGAACACAGTGGAAAATGGGAGTGAGAATATCTGTAGAAAGGAGAGGTGTGACCTGGCAGTAAGTGGAGGAAGAAAAGTGGTGGGAGGACCGAGCCAAATGGAGAGGACTCGTCAACACCCAGACCAGGCAGTAGCTGGAGCGGGATTCGGATATAGATAGGTAGACTGATTACTGAGACTGAAAATGCATGTGGAACATAGCCGATAGCCATGAAGTTTTAATTACACTAAGGTGACAGAAATCATCGAATACCTTTTAATATCTTGTTGGCCCACTTTTGCGCTGCATAGTCCAGCAACTTGACGTGGTATCGACTCAACAAGTTGTTGGACGTCCACTGCAGAAATATTGAATCATGATGCCTCTATACCCGTCCATATAGTGAAAGGTTTTGGCAGTGCAAAATTTTTGTACATGAATTTTCTTCTCGATTATGCCCCATAAATGTTTAGTGTGATTCATGTAGGGTGATCTGAGTGGCCATATCACTTCCTCAGATTATCCAGAATGTTCTTCAAGCCAATTGTGAATGTGTGTGGCTCAGTGTCACAGCACATTGTCATCCATAAAAATTCTACCGTTGTTTGGGAACCCGGGGTCCATAAACAGCTGCAAATGGTCTCCAAGTAGCCGATCATAGCCAATTCACGTCAATGGTCGTTCCAGTTGGACCAGAGGGCCCAGTCTGTTCTATGTGAACAGACCCAGCACTATTATGCAGCTACTACCAGCTTGCACAGTGTTTTGTTGTCAGCCTGGGTCCATGGTTTCGTAAGGTCTGCACACACTCAAAATCTACCGTAAAGTCTTATCAATTGAAATAGGGGCTCATCTACCCAGCCCACGGTTTTCCAGTCGTTTAGGGCCCAACTGATATGGTCACGAGCACAGGGAAGGGGCTGCAGGCGATGACGTGCTGTTAGCAAAGGCACTCGTCTCGGTTTGCTGTCACAGCGCATTATCGCCAAATTTTGTCGCGCTGTCCTAACGGCCACGCTCGTCGTATGTTCCGCACTGTTTTCTGCAGTTACTTCACACAGTGTTGCTTGTGTGTTAGCACTCAAAACTTTACGCATAAACCACCACTCTCGACCCCCCTTCTAACAGCCGTGTACCGCAAGTCTCTAGAGGAACGGAGGGTTCCAAATGATTGGAAAAGAGCACAGGTAGTCCCAGTCTTCAAGAAGGGTCGTCGAGCAGATGCGCAAAACTATAGACCTATATCTCTGACGTCGATCTGTTGTAGAATTTTAGAACATGTTTTTTGCTCGAGTATCATGTCCTTTTTGGAAACCCAGAATCTACTATGTAGGAATCAACATGGATTCCGGAAACAGCGATCGTGTGAGACCCAACTCGCTTTATTTGTTCATGAGACCCAGAAAATATTAGATACAGGCTCCCAGGTAGATGCTATTTTTCTTGACTTCCGGAAGGCGTTCGATACAGTTCCGCACTGTCGCGTGATAAACAAAGTAAGAGCCTACGGAATATCAAACCAGCTGTGTGGCTGGATTGAAGAGTTTTTAGCAAACAGAACACAGCATGTTGTTATCAATGGAGAGACGTCTACAGACGTTAAAGTAACCTCTGGCGTGCCACAGGGGAGTGTTATGGGACCATTGCTTTTCACAATATATTTAAATGACCTAGTAGATAGTGTCGGAAGTTCCATGCGGCTTTTCGCGGATGATGCTGTAGTATACAGAGAAGTTGCAGCATTAGAAAATTGTAGCGAAATGCAGGAAGATCTGCAGCGGATAGGCACTTGGTGCAGGCAGTGGCAACTGTCCCTTAACATAGACAAATGTAATGTATTGCGAATACATAGAAAGAAGGATCCTTTATTGTATGATTATATGATAGCGGAACAAACAGTGGTAGCAGTTACTTCTGTAAAATATCTTGGAGTATGCGTGCGGAACGATTTGAAGTGGAATGATCATATAAAATTAATTGTTGGTAAGGCGGGTACCAGGTTGAGATTCGTTGGGAGAGTGCTTAGAAAATGTAGTCGATCAACAAAGGAGGTGGCTTACAAAACACTCGTTCGACCTATACTTGAGTATTGCTCATCAGTGTGGGATCCGTACCAGATCGGTTTGACGGAGGAGATAGAGAAGATCCAAAGAAGAGCGGCGCGTTTCGTCACAGGGTTATTTGGTAACCGTGATAGCGTTACGGAGATGTTTAATAAACTCAAGTGGCAGACTCTGCAAGAGAGGCGCTCTGCATCGCGGTGTAGCTTGCTCGCCAGGTTTCGAGAGGGTGCGTTTCTGGATGAGGTATCGAATATATTGCTTCCGCCTACTTATACCTCCCGAGGAGATCACGAATGTAAAATTAGAGAGATTAGAGCGCGCACGGAGGCTTTCAGACAGTCGTTCTTCCCGCGAACCATACGCGACTGGAACAGGAAAGGGAGGTAATGACAGTGGCACGTAAAGTGCCCTCCGCCACACACCGTTGGGTGGCTTGCGGAGTATAAATGTAGATGTAGACCGTTAAGTGATAGCCGTTGGCCACTGCATTGTACTTGGTGAGAGGTAATGTCTGAAATTTGGTACTCTCGGCACACTCTTGACGTTGAAATACTGAATCCCCTAACGATTTACGTAATGTGATGTCCCATATGTCGGGTTCTAACTACCACTCCGCACTCAAAGTCTGTTGGTTCCCATCGTGCGTCCATAATCACGTCGGAAACGTTTTCACATGAAACACTTGAGTATAAGTGAAAGCTCCGGCAATGATCCGCCCTTTGACAACTTGTGTACGCGATACTAACCCCGTCTGTATATGTGCATTTCACTATCCCATTGTATCATCTCTCGATAAAAACTTACGTAGTTAACTCTTGTTTTCTTTGCAGATGCATGTCTGATGTACTAGTTAAAACTGGAAATCCAGCAATGAGGTAGCTTGTCACGATGCTAGACGCCGAAAAAGTAAATAGCGCAGCCCACTGACAAAGTCGAGAGTGGCTTTTTGATTCTGTTACGGCACCTCTAGCAGCGTCCTGCAGCACTGTGTTTGAAAAAGGGCTACCCTGCCCCAGTCCACGCTGTACAGCACGTGACATTACACAGTGGTTATGTTGTGCCATCGCTTCCAGTCTGGTCAAAGAAGTCGGAACTATAAAGAACGAAGAGGCTAATCATCTGTCTGTCTGAACAGCCGGGAATCACAAGCGGAGTGGAGGTCTTTGTGTTAGAATACCGGCACGTCACATTCGACGAGAGAGTGAAAAATGTGAAAATCAGTCCTGCGCTTGTTTCAACATCTCGCACGACATTCTGAACGTGGCAATGTTCACCGTCCGCTGGATTCCGCAACTTTTTTCTCACTTCCTTTCGGAAAGGCAGCCGAATCGAGGCAGCCTTGGGAACTTTGGAACTCTGCAAGAGAAATCCAGATGACATCTTTACCATAGACGCCTGCTGTGTGTGTCGGGATGAACCCGAGACAAAGCAGCGGATTAAGCAGTTGAAACATGGGGATTCACGACCTCCGGAACAGACGAAGACCCAGCATGTACGAGCAGTGTGGTACTGAGTGGTTTTTGGGGCTGCCATGGTTAACAGATTATGCTCGTAAAGCGCAAATCATCACAGGAATGTACTACCAAAATCTGACAAAGTAACGAGAGCCTGTCAATACGAATCGCCGCAGAACGCAGTTCGAGGTGATGTTTTAGCTCCTGAACAAAGCCACATCTCATCCTACACAAAAAAATGGTTCAAATGGCTCTGAGCACTATGGGACTTAACCTCTGAGGTCATCAGTCTCCTAGAACTTAGAAATACTTAAGGACATTACGCACATCCATGCACGAGGCAGGATTCGAACCTGCGACCGTAGCGGTCGCGCGGTTCCAGTCTGTAGCGCCTAGAACCGCTCGGCCACTCCGGGCGGCCATCCTACACAGATCACTGTCACATATGCTGCTACGTTACGCTATCCAAACTTACCTCGCTTTCTCTATCTTTGGAGGAAGATATTATTGAGTGTCGGGCATTTCAAGAATGCTGAAGAGATGGTTTTGGAGGCGGTACGATTCCTGAAGAGACAGAATGCAGCATTGTACAACAAAGGCCTCCGCTAAGTCATCTGTCGTTGGGAAAAATGTGTTGCAAATGTGTATATATACAGGGCTATTACAAATGATTGGAGCGATTTCATAAATTCACTGTAGCTCCATTCATTGACATATGGTCACGACACACTACAGATACGTAGAAAAACTCATAAAGTTTTGTTCGGCTGAAGCCGCACTTCAGGTTTCTGCCGCCAGAGCGCTCGAGAGCGCAGTGAGACAAAATGGCGACAGGAGCCGAGAAGGCGTATGCCGTGCTTCAAATGCACTCACATCACTCAGTCATAACAGTGCAACGACACTTCAGGACGAAGTTCAACAAAGATCCACCAACTGCTAACTCCATTCGGCGATGGTATGCGCAGTTTAAAGCTTCTGGATGCCTCTGTAAGGGGAAATCAACGGGTCGGCCTGCAGTGAGGGAAGAAGTGGTTGAACGCGTGCGGGCAAGTTTCACGCATAGTGATGTGAAAGATTCAGTGTTTAAACCTCCTCTACCAAGAAACGTGCCAGAACTGCGAGCTCGCATCAACAATGCTTTCGAACTCATTGATGGGGACATGCTGCGCCGAGTGTGGGAGGAACTTGATTATCGGTTTGATGTCTGCCGAATCACTAAAGGGGCACATATCGAACATTTGTGAATGCCTAAAAAAACTTTTTGAGTTTTTGTATGTGTGTGCAAAGCATTGTGAAAATATGTCAAATAATAAAGTTATTGTAGAGCTGTGAAATAGCTTCAATCATTTGTAATAACCCTGTATAGAAGGACTTGTAACAATACAACGCAGCGCTTCATAATCATCACTTTATTTATTTTGGAACCTTGATATCATATTTCTGAATAAATATGTATGTATCTTCTTATGAGTCCCCGATGACTTGCACCTACTGTTGTCACCTGATAACTCCCGTGTTAGATTTTTATCTGAGAAAGATAACTTTTACGTTTTTCACGTGTAAATTCCATACAAAGCTACATATATCAAGGAAATTTCGTGAACAACTAACGTGAAGTTCATTCCCGTTAACAGACTGAGTCAGATCCACCTTCACATGACTTTTTCACTTTTGCGGGTTACTTATAAAACACCAAGGAAAGCCGATGTTCTTCACAATCATTCTGTGGGCAGTCTTGACTACTCCGTGGATAAGTTACTACCATTCCGTCTAATAGCTCTTGTTTTGTTTATTGTACAGTACTGTCAGTTACAGTGTCTGGAGAACATAGTTTCCAGCAATCCAGACCCGTTTTCGAATTTTTAGTTTCTCCCTTTACACCAGGAAACTGCGTGACAATATTTTGACGAGTAATTTTTGCTGGAGGAGCTTCATTCTTGCAAAATTTTGTTTTCTATCCCTTCCTTGATACATCTGATGGTTTTCAGAAGTTGGGGCTAATACAGACGTAATTTCACAATCACTGTCAGACTGTTCTATTGCCACGTCAATCTCTTCATGCTGAGATTGTCCGTCGGTTCCAGAAGACAAGCCGTCTGTGTGGATATTATCGTCTAGCGGTTCCTCTAGCCGCATCAACAGCAATTCGTCTCACACGACTTCTTTCCTGTAAAATTTTTAATATTTTCACATATGACAAAGCATGTTATGTTCTCGGAGTAATGGCTCTGAGCACTATGGGACTTAACATCTGTGGTCATCAGTCCCCTAGAACTTAGAACTACGTAAACCTAAGTAACCTAAGGACACCACACACATCCATGCCCGAGGCAGGATTCGAACCTGCGACCGTAGCAGTCCCGCGGTTCCGGACTGAGTGCCTGAACCGCAAGACCACCGCGGCCGGCTTCTCGGAGTATTTAAATGGTTTATTCAATACGAAAACCCAAGAAAAGTACGTACTTTGCTTATGAAATATGTAATATACTCAGAATACGTCTTGCTAGCACAAAGAAACAGACTAAGAGAGAAGCAAGTCGGGGTATCAGGAATATTTCTAACAACGTGTACTACTTCAAAGTCGCTACTACAATCCTTCCATCGTAAGAATAAACCTGATTTAAACATTGCACTATGTATTCTTCCGCGTTTGCTGGAACCTCCTTGGATTTCCGTTTAACGTCGGACTGCAGCCAAGCTGTCTCCAGTACTGCCAAGTACGATAATAAGGGTACGTTTTATGCTCTGCTTTACGCGTACATAGACTTAACGATAATACGGGACAACATCTTTACCGGTGCATTAACTTTGAAAGCAATGGCCGGTCAGCTGGTACAGCTAGCCTGCGGTGACATGGCCAGCTGCAGTTCACACGTAAAAAGAGACGAGCAGAGGAGCAATACAGCTTCGAATGTCATTTAATTTTTAAGCAGAATGAAATAAAACACTGCAAATCTACCACAATACGCTCCTTAGGCGACTAGACAAAAACCACAACACGTTATATCGTTTTTAGCAAACGCACTGCTGTAATTAAAAACAAGAATGATGAAAATTCCTGACTGGACCAAAGAGTAATTTTTCTGCATAAGCTGTATGTAACGTAAGAGAGTAGTGAAGTATTTCACCATATAGTTAGATACTGAAGTCACTGAAGGTATTACTTACAGTCATTCGTCTGGTAATCTCTTAGCTCCTTCCTCATCCGAATCCGAGAAATAAGTTTCAGTTCGGGAAGTGTCACCAGCTACGTTGATAACGAGCCTATCAACAACAGAATCCACGAAGCCAACCAGGCGCAGCATTTTCTCTTCTTCTTTTGTGACGAGTCGTTCTGTGTCCCACCAGCGTTCGGCAGTGACGTGTGAAAGAGCTGCGTGCGTTAGTTCCAGTACACCAAGGAGGTTAACAGTCTGTTACTTCTCGGGCCAAATCCCGCAGCTTGGCTCCAGATCAGTTCTGTTGGGTTCATATTGTAATGGTACAGTAGCAAATGTAAAAATGCAGCATTTGTATGATGTGCTCGATGCTGTGAAAATGTTTTTCGTAATTCTTCGTTACTTATGTACCTCTGTGGTACAAAACGATGGAAATAGTCCAAATAAAAAGGATTTGGTTTTTCATTTATACCTTAAAAACTAAATTGTTATGTTTTCTTAATTTATACAACTTTTATGAACAGTCTTTCTGAAAACACCGATAATTAAGAATTTGTATTTGAAATGGAATTTCGCGTCCAGTATGTAATTAGAAACAAGAAGACGTGCATTAGTCATAAAAATGATCAGTTTTATAATTACGAGTTGTAGGTAATTCAAATTGAACGAGAGAACAAAAAAGGATGCTGGGTAGAGTCGAACCAACGTACGAATAACCGGGGATAGTTCATATTTCGTTATGGTATCGACTGCGCTACACATTCGAAGTCGGCTATTACGCAGATGCAGTATATAGACCACGAGAGAATCATTAAAGTCGATTATCTCCGTAAATTTATGAAGAACATTAGGAACAGTCTTTCTTCTCGGCACTTTTTAACCGTGTTCCACGCGCATGTTTCACTACGGAACAGGAAGCAGCCTCCGCCATTTTCATACTGCGCATTAACAGCGCGACAATCAGAGCACAACGATGCAGAGGCTGTGACTGTACACGATTTTTGAAATAAAAAAAAATGGTTCAAATGGCTGTGAGCACTATGGGACTTAACATCTGAGGTCATCAGTCCCCTAGAACTTAGAACTACTTAAACCTAACTAACCTAAGGACATCACACACATCCATGCCCGAGGCAGGATTCGAACCTGCGACCGTAGCAGTCGCGCGGTTCCGGAATGCGCGCCTAGAACCGCTAGACCACCGCGGCCGGATGAAATAAAAATTACGTAGCTAAAGCATGATTAGGAAAAACGTTGATGGCTGTTAATACATTTAAATATCTTAAAGTTTAATTTAACGCAACTTAGTAATGAGATATCTAATACCTGCTTCCAAGAGCGTAACAACACCAGTGTAGTGTGCTACGGCTTCTGACCAATCATCGCATTTGTGTTTGTTTACATCAGGTTTATTCGTATGATGAACGGATTATAGCAATCTTTTTGATTGTAATTTGACCAAAGGAAGACGTGATAATTGCAAGTAGGGATATCAGAGAAACTGTTACTAGATAAGCACTTTAATATCTTTGAAAAAAATTGAAATGTTTCACTAAAATTGTGAATGTTTGATTTTTCTCAAGCTTGAGCAATACCGCATTTACAACTGTGATAAATAATTGTGACAAAATATTCAAAAATAATATTGTAAAATACTGTAGAGGAAACAATGGCAAAGTCAGAGATTTAGAATTATGTAGGACATTATTAAAAGTATGGCATTAACATTGTTGAGGAATGTGTGCACGGAGACAAACAGTGGGCGATCATGGACGCAAACTGCCTGTGATAGCACGCATAGTTAGACATATTTAAGTGTGGGATGCAAAGTGTGGCAAAACGCTGTAAATCTTTAATGAGCCAGCATATACACTGAAGCCCCAAAAACAGTGGTATAGGCATGTGTATTCAAATACAGAGATGTGTAAACAGGCAGAATACGGCGCTGCGGTCGGCAACGCCTAGCTACGTAAGACAACAAGTGTCTGGCACTGTTGTTACATAGATTACTGCTGCTACAATGGCAGGTTATAAAGATTTAAGTGGGTTTGATGTGGTGTTACAGTCTGTGCACGAGCGATGGGACACAGCATCTCCGAGGCAGTGATGAAGTGGGGATTCTCCCATACGCCCATTTTATGAGTGTACCGTGAACATCAGGAATCCGGTAAAACATAAAATTTCTGACATCACTGCGACCGGAAAAAATTCCTGCAAGAATGGGACCAACGACGACTGAAGAGAGTCATTCAACGCGACAGAAGTGCAATCCTTCCGCAAATTGCTGCAGATTTCAATGCTGGGCCATCAGCAAGTGTCGGATATGGTCTTTCGGAGACGAAGGCCCACTCGTGACCGCACGACACAAAGCTTTACACCTCGCCTGGGCCCATCAACACCATTGGACTGTTGATGACTGGAAACGTGCTGGCTGGTCGGACGAATCTCGTTTCAAATTGTTTCGAGTAGATGGACGTGTGGGGTATGGAGATTATATCATGAATCCATGGACGCCGCATGTCAGGAGGGGACTGTTCAAGCTGGTGGAGGCTCTGTAATGGTGTGGGGTGTGTGCTGTTGGAGTGATATGGAACCCCTGATGTATCTAGATACGACACTGACAGGTTGGACGTACGTAAACATCCTGTCTGATCCTGCATCCTTTCATGTCCATTGTGCATTGCGACGGACTTTGTCAATTTCAGAATGACAGTGCGACACCCCACGTGTCCAGAATTGCTACAGAGTGGCTCCATGAACACCATTCTGAGTTTAAACGCTTCCGCTGGTCACCAAACTCCCCATACATGAACATTATTTAGCATATCTGGGATGCCTTACAACGTAGTTTTCAGAAGAGATCTCCACCCCGTCGTACACTTATGGATTTATGGGGACCCTTGCACGTTTCATGGTGTCATTTCCCTCCAGCACCACTTCAGACATTAGTCGGGTTCATGGCACGTCGTGTTGCGGGACTCCTGCGTGCTCACGGGCGCCCTACACGATATTAGGCAGATATACCAGCTTCTTTGGCTCTGCAGTCTATCTGGGTCATGGTACATTATAATCAAGAAGAGTTGGAGAATGGAACAATGGAAGAACAGTAACGTGTGTCCTGAAGAAAACTGGTTGATTGGGAGTTTAGGGGGACGCCAAGCAGCTACAGTCAAACAACCAGAAGTTCCCGAACTGATATCTTATGATTCCACGCCGTTGTTTAATTCTGGAAGCTGCTGTCTGGCTGAGGCATCCGGTGGCCTGCTGTGTGTTGTCGTCCAGGAATGCTGACAGAGTGCAGTGCCGGTGCAGCATCAGCTCCTGACGCAACCATCTGCGCGTGCAACGACTCTGGTCTGGCAGCCTCGGCCAACTAGTGCCGGGCGTGACTCACACCCCCAGCGCTGTCCAGCAAACGGTAGGCAGCTGACGTAACGACAGTGACCTAGTGCTTTATTTTAAAGACCAGCAGACTGATTCCCGATGCCGGCACTTGCCGGGTATGGCGGTTGCACCATCTACCGTGGGTTTAGGGTCGACTGCCTTGCCACAGGGTCGAGCTGTGGTCCATGAACAGCATTCCGAACGATGCCCCAAGCATAACAGCCCTGTTGTGGTAGGGCTGCGATACCAACACAATTCACTTTAGTATGAGACTCCTAGATATTTATATGCTTCCAGGCTGCACTTGTTTGGTCTTCCACGTACCTTTCAGCACCTACGCTAAACTCTTCAGTGGCCGCTGGTATGGAAAGGCTTCCAATTTCTTCCACTTATGTACAGCTGTGTCAACTATTTCCACACCTCACCACAAGGTGAGTAAGGATGCGACGGCTCTGTTGCATTTTTTTAAAGCACAACACCCGTTCTTGCCTGCGGGTGGGATTGCTGCAATCTACTTCCTGCTCTGCGTGTTTCTGACCAAATACAGTCGATGAGCTACTTTCCCTCAGTCCCTCAAGTCGCTCTAAACTAGGTTCTCCTTACACAAAACTAGAGTAACAAATTCTGTGGAGGCTGGCCCGTTCGACTCTCGTCCGGTTCTTGCTGAAGATTACTTCTATCAAAATGTTCTCTTATGTGCTACTTGTCCTAAGCTCCGTAAGTTCGTTTTAAACTTAACTTACAGTTATACACTCCTGGAAATGGAAAAAAGAACACATTGACGCCGGTGTGTCAGACCCACCATACTTGCTCCGGACACTGCGAGAGGGCTGTACAAGCAATGATCACACGCACGGCACAGCGGACACACCAGGAACCGCGGTGTTGGCCGTCGAATGGCGCTAGCTGCGCAGCATTTGTGCACCGCCGCCGTCAGTGTCAGCCAGTTTGCCGTGGCATACGGAGCTCCATCGCAGTCTTTAACACTGGTAGCACGCCGCGACAGCGTGGACGTGAACCGTATGTGCAGTTGACGGACTTTGAGCGAGGGCGTATAGTGGGCATGCTGGAGGCCGGGTGGACGTACCGCCGAATTGCTCAACACGTGGGGCGTGAGGTCTCCACAGTACATCGATGTTGTCGCCAGTGGTCGGCGGAAGGAGCACGTGCCCGTCGACCTGGGACCGGACCGCAGCGACGCACGGATGCACGCCAAGACCGTAGGATCCTACGCAGTGCCATAGGGGACCGCACCGCCACTTCCCAGCAAATTAGGGACACTGTTGCTACTGGGGTATCGGCGAGGACCATTCGCAGCCGTCTCCATGAAGCTGGGCTACGGTCCCGCACACCGTTAGGCCGTCTTCCGCTCACGCCCCAACATCGTGCAGCCCGCCTCCAGTGGTGTCGCGACAGGCGTGAATGGAGGGACGAATGGAGACGTGTCGTCTTCAGCGATGAGAGTCGCTTCTGCCTTGGTGCCAATGATGGTCGTATGCGTGTTTGTCGCCGTGCAGGTGAGCGCCACAATCAGGACTGCATACGACCGAGGCACACAGGGCCAACACCCGGCATCATGGTGTGGGGAGCGATCTCCTACACTGGCCGTACACCACTGGTGATCGTCAAGGGGACACTGAATAGTGCACGGTACATTCAAACCGTCATCGAAGCCATCGTTCTACCATTCCTAGACCGGCAAGGGAACTTGCTGTTCCAACAGGACAATGCACGTCCGCATGTATCCTGTGCCACCCAACGTGCTCTAGAAGGTGTAAGTCAACTACCCTGGCCAGCAAGATCTCCGGATCTGTCCTCCATTGAGCATGTTTGGGACTGGATGAAGCGTCGTCTCACGCGGTCTGCACGTCCAGCACGAACGCTGGTCCAACTGAGGCGCCAGGTGGAAATGGCATGGCAAGCCGTTCCACAGGACTACATCCAGCATCTCTACGATCGTCTCCATGGGAGAATAGCAGCCTGCATTGCTGCGAAAGGTGGATATACACTGTACTAGTGCCGACATTGTGCATGCTCTGTTGCCTGTGTCTATGTGCCTGTGGTTCTGTCAGTGTGATCATGTGATGTATCTGACCTCAGGAATGTGTCAATAAAGTTTCCCCTTCCTGGGACAATGAATTCACGGTGTTCTTATTTCAATTTCCAGGAGTGTAGTTCCCTCTACTATGTCCTAGGCCCTGGAAATCCAGTCCATCAGTATTTGAACAGCGGTTGGATCCAAACTTCGTCTTGTGTTTTGCTTCTTGTACATGCAAGTCAGAACTACAATTAGCAGAGTAAGTATCACTGCACTTCTGTCGTGGTTGGCATTAGGTCAGAGCGCTGCCTTTCTGTGAAGCACGGAACTTTATGTTACATGTGCCATTAATATCTCGAAGAGTGTGATTGGGTTATCTCCAAGATCGCTCTCTTAGCTTGACTTTCTCTAAGTAATAATTAAAACTTTATTACCATCCCTCGTATTTACACACATAGAACACAAAAATTTGAAGAAAATTACGATTTGTAACAAATTGTGAAAGTATTTCCATACGTTAAACGTCCAGGAAGCAAAATATCGTTTGTATTTACACCGGTATCAATGTCATTTACAGCAGCCGTGCTGCTCTCCTAATTTAAGATTTTGTTCTAACTCATTTACAGCTCCATACATGTGTACTCGAGGCTCCTGTTACTTACTCTGTAGAGATTAAACCTTTATAATTTGAATACATGGAGTCAGAAGCTTTAATGTTTCCTGAGCTGCGATTTACCAGTCTAATTTAAGATATGTACGCATCCATTGCAGGTGTAAGTTGCATAGAAATTCTTTCCGGAATGTTTTTGTTGTGCATTCATTAAATTTGTAGTTCTTCCATTATGTAAGGGTAGCTTAATGATTGAAACTAAAAATGATTATTCTATAATCTGCAATTCAATGGCTTTCTAATTTTAGTATGACAAATCACTTTCTACTGAGAGATTATAAATGAAACTAGGAAACGTTGTTAAGGCTACATCTAAAGGTGTTCCATTTCCTATGTTATCCCAATACTTAAAAAAAAAGAAAAATAGAAAAATATGTTGTACCACGCCCTTGAACGGGACTTATTTTTGCCTAACTGTGTTTCAATATACACGTGATGTTAGAAAGTTTCTTCGTTCTGTGAATATCCATATCGGTAGTGAACTCAAATTCCCAGTGTTCTCTCTCTCTCTCTCTCTCTCTCTCTCTATCTCTTCTCTTTCTCTCTCTCTTTGTCTCTGTATCTCTCTCTCTCTATCTCTCTCTCTCTCTCTCTCACACACACATACACACACACACACACACACACACACACACACACAGATATACTAAGCGATTTTGTCTCACTTAAAGCGATTTTCTCCGCATGTCCTGAATGTAATTTCCATAACCATAATTTATTTTTTAAAATCTATACATGTTATTTGAATTTCAAATCCAGATACGGTTAGCAGAAGTGGCAACAGCAGCGCTCTCTTTTTTTAGTCATCCGGTAAAAAATATGTCCACTCCTGGGTCTGCCTGCATTACAGCCTGCACCCACTGAAGCCAAAAGCCGGCATTAACACGTACTCGAACCTGTACGAAGTTCCTTACAATTTATTCGCTGGAAAGCAATAAACCACATGATTGTTATTATATAATATGGTAATTACAGGATTACTTCGTTAGTTGCTAAAACTTTATATTTCATTTGAACAGCTGAAATCAGTAAAATTACACAGGCAGATTTCACTGTAAAAATTTTTTTATTAGAATGTATAAGGAAATTCATGTTATTAGCTGCATTGAAAATGTTTATATCATCTGTGATAGTGTTGCCGGTAGAATCAGTACTGAAATTGTTTTACTTTTCACATTAGTAATTATCAGCAGGATGAGGTGGAGATCGAAGTAAAAGATTAGATACATGAATGCCATATTTTTATTAGAGCATTTCTTTGTCTCGCGTTGACGTTTCACAGAGATGAGCATGACCCGTTGTGACATATACATTCTTACACTTAAGTGAGCTTTGACCTCTGCCAGTGAATATTTAGCAGAAACTTTTCTTAACAGTTTAAGCCAGTCCATGTTCATGTTGTCGACCAATGCCAGTACGGTATTGGCTATAGCAAGTATTAATATCAAGTTAGTGAACGCAGGATGATCATAAGTGAGAGTTGAAAACATGGCCCTGATGTAGTGCATGCCTACTGCCTGGAACGCTGTTCAACTTCCGCCATACATCCCATGAAACAGGCCCTTTCCTGTTGAGAAGTTTTCCTCGGAAACGTTGTAATAACAGAAAATACAGTTCCTGGGAATACCTGTGGCATATATGTCAAGAGTCCTGATTTTTACATCCTGGACAATTTCCGATCTGTTCACCATAAGAACAAAGGAAAGAAATTAGTCACCCTGTAAGACACCTCCTAGAAAATTTTTGTCACAGTTTAATTAATTTACTTCAATACGAGTGTTTCATTGGTAGCTGAACCAACATCGGTCGGTCGTATTCGCTTCTAACAATGACTGCACGCCCTAACCAATATGACCACGATTATTTGGAGTATATACCAGTTAATAGGTAGAAAAATACTGAATAATATCAGTTCAGGTTTCATGACCCTTTTATAATTTACTGTCAAATCTCAGTCGCAGTGATTTTATACGCACTCTGCTGAAATCACATTTCTATCTGTCATACATGTACATCTACATATCTGCTATGCAAAGCACCGTACGGTGCGTGGCGGAGGGTATCACCTACCACTAGTGGTCATGTCCTTCCCTGTACTACTTGCGAACAGTGTGAGAGAGAAACTACGTCTATGTGCCCTAATTTCTCTCATCTTATCTTCGTAGTCGATATGCGAAATGTACGTTGACGACAGTTTAATCTTCATGCAGTCAGCCTCAAATGTCAAGTGTCTAAATTCCCGCTGTAGTGTCTCCGAAAAGAGCGTCGTCTTTCCTGCAGGGACTCTCTTACGAATTCACGAAGCATCTTACAAACACTTGAGTGCTGGTAGAACCTTCCGGTAACAAATCTAGGAGAGTGGCTGTGAATTTCTCCAATGTCTTCCTTAAGTGCGATATGGTGGAATCCCAAAAAATCGATCAGTGTTCAAGAATGTGCCAAGCTGGCGTTCTATATACCGCATCCTTTATAGATGAGCTACACTTCCCCAAAATTCTCCCAGTAAAACAAAATTGAGCATTCGTTTTCCCTATTACCAACCCGTTGTCCTCTTTCCATTCACACCTGGATATTTAATAGATGTGATTGTGCCAAGCAGCACATCACTAATACCGTACTGTATTAAAACATTAGAGAACTGTTTTCCTCACTCATCTGCATTACCTAACATGTTTCTAAATTTCTAATACTGTATTTTAACGTTACAGGATTGTTTTCTCTACCCATTGTTGTACATATAAACAAGCTACCATTTATCACGCGAACTAGAAATTCTTTCTGAGTCATCTTCTGTCTTCCTACAGTCACTCAGCAATGAGTCTTACCGTGCACCACAGCATCATTAGCAGAAAGCCGTAGTTTGCTACTCATCCTGCCCGCCATATCACTTATGTGCGAGGTGCTACAAGAAATTAATGAGACTGATGTGAAAAAAAATTTTGCTTACCGTTTCAGTCAAGTTTAGTGTTGTCTCCTTCACAGTAGTTCCATTCTGATTGCACACACTTTTTCCAGCGCTTCTGCCGTTGATGGTAACATTTCTGGAACTCATCTTCTGTAATATCCTCCAAGACCCTCGTCGCAGCTTTTTGGACATCTTGTGTTGTTTGAAAATGGTGTCCCTTGACCGCCGTTTTGACCCTTGGAAATAGAAATAAATCGCACGGAGCGATATCTGGTGAATAAGGTGGCTATGGTAGTACGAAATTTGATTTGAGTTTAAAAATTGCTGTACTGACAGAGGAGTATGGGATGGCGCATTATCGTGATGCAGATTCCTATCAGCAACGTTGGCACGGACACGAAGAACTCTTTTACGAAGTCTTTCTAAAATTTCTTTGTAGTAATATTGGTTGCCTGTCTGTCCAGGAGACACCCACTCTTTATGAACAATTCCCTTGGAATGAAAGAAGCACACAAGCATGCATTTCACTTTTGACTTTGACAAGCGAGCTTTTTTGGTCTTGGTGATCCCTTTGAGCACCACTGCGAACTTTGGCGTGTTGAGTCTGGATCGTACTGAAAAAAAACCTGCTTTCATCACCAGTGATAACACAGCTCAACAATTCTGGATTGATTTCCGTTTGCTCTAACGGATCGGCTGCTACATTTTTCGTGTTTCTCGCTGTTGTGGTGTAAGATTTTTGGGGACCATTTTTGCACCAATCTTTCTCATACCAAGATGTTCAGTTATTATTAGACGAACCGTTTCTCGATTGATGTTCAGTTCTTCTGCAATCATTTTCACGGATAATCTTCGATCAGATCGTACGAGTTCACACACTCTGGTCAAGTTGACATCCGTCCGTGAGGTTGATGGTTGTCCAATGCAGTCTTCATCTTCAACATTCGTTCTGCATTCACTAAACATTTCATGCCAACGAAAAATTTGAGCTGGCCGGCCGCAGTGGCCGAGCGCTTCTAGGCGCTTCCGTCCGGAACCGCGCGACTGCTACAGTCGCAAGTTCGAATCCTGCCTCGGGCATGGATGTGTGTGATGTCCTTAGGTTAGTTAGGTTTAAGTATTTCTAAGTTCTAGCGGACTGATGGCCTCAGATGTTGAGTTCCATAGTGCTCAGAGCCATTTGAACCATTTAAAAAGCTTGAGCTCTTGACATAACCGCCTCTCCAAAAGCCTTCTGAAGCTAATGTAAGTTATCATCACGATTTCAACCAATTTAACACAAAAAGAAACGGCATACCGTTGCGCAATATTATGCGGTTCCATTTCTGTGACGAGAGACAGAAACACTTATTAACTTATTACAGCACAACTCACGACTGAGCAGTTGCTTCGATGTACCAACTTGGACTAGAAGCAGCTTATAGACCAGGGTCAAAGATATGATGCCTACACAAGCCTGCAGGGTTGCCACATCTTGCAAATAAAATCAGTCTCATTACTTTACTGTCGCACCTCGTACATACAGAATAACAGTGGTCCTATCACATTTTCCTGGGGCGCTGCTGACGATTCCCTTGTCTCTGAAGAACACTTGCTGTCGAGGAGAAAGTGTTGGATTCTATTAATTGAAACGTCTTTGAGTCACACAGTTCGTCAACAATCTGAACTCTCTGACTGAGCAGTATGGTGCCGCTATTTGTACGTACACACCTTGATAAGCCAAAACCATGTGACCACTGCCCATCGCAACGTTGAATGTTACCTGGTGGCGTTGCATGCACAGGACGCGGTAAGAACGGTATGTAAGCGGAACAGACGCGGAAGATATGGCCTGCAGATAGGGAAATCCATTGAGATAAGCCACGCTGGCAAAAGGCAGATTATTATTACTCAGAACCTGTGGACGAGTATCTCGAAAACGGGGAAGGTGATCGAATGTTCGTGTGATACTGTCATGAGCATCTACGGAAAGGGGTAGAAGGATGGTGGTACTACCACTAGGCGCTTAATGGTTAGACGTCCACGACTCTTCACAGAGCGTGGGGTTCGAAGGCTTGTCTGTTCGGTAAAGCTGGATAGATGGTGATCTGTGGCGTCTCTTCCAAAAGAGCACAGTGCTGATGAACGCACAAGTGTTTCAGAGCACACCGTCCGACGTACATTGTTGAATATGTAGCAGACAACCCCTTAGTGTTTACATGTCGGTACAAAGACATCATAATTTACGACTGCAGTGGACATGGGACCATCAAGGTTCGACGGTTGAACAATGGAAACTGGTTGGCTCTTCGGGCGAATCACAGTTTTGGTACACAAGGTCGATGGTCATCTCAACAAACGCCGACACCGAGGTGAATGGCAGCTCGAAACGCTCAGCGCGCCACGGACGCAGGCAGGTGGGAACAGTATTATGCTGTGGGAGACATTCTCCACCCCTTGCAATGAGACCTGTGGTAGTAATTCAAGACACGTTGACAGCAGCGAATCACCTGCATCACTGCCCCGACGGCGATGTCATCTTTCAGCACTCCGTGTCTCAGAGACAGAACCGTGCTGCAGTGGTTTGAGGAGCCTTATAGCGAACTGACGTTGATGTCTCGGCGACGGAATTCGCCTGATGTAAATCCTATTGAACCCATCTGAGTCGCTATAGAGCGCCATCACCGCGTACGCAAATCAGCGACCCGTTTATACGCTAATTACGTGACCTGTGCGTAGACGTCTAATGTCACATACAACATGTGATCAAAAGTATCCGGACACCTGGCTGAAAATGACTTACAAGTTCGTGGCGCACACCATCGGCAATACCGGAATTCAACACGGCGTTGGCCTACCCTTTGCCATGATAACAGCTTCCACTCTCGCAGGCGTACGTTCACTCAGGTGCCCGAAGGTTTCTTGGCAAATGGCAGCCCATTCTTCACGGAGTGCTGCACTGAGGAGAGGTATCGATGTCGGCTGGTGAGACCTGGCACGAAATCGGCGTTCCAAAAGATCCCAAAGGTGTTATGTAAGGCTCAGGTCAGGACTGTGTGCAGGCCAGTCCATTACAGAGACTTTACTGTCGTGTAACCACTCCGTCACAGGCCGTGCATTATGAACAGGTGTTCGATCGTGTTGAAAGATGCAGTTGCCATCCCCGAATTGCTCTTGAACAGTAGGAAGCGGGAAGGTGCTAAAACACCTGCCTGTGCCGTGATAGTGCCACGCAAAACAACAAGGGGTGTAAACTCCCTACATGAAAAACATGACCACACTATAACACCACCGCCCCCGAATTTTACTGTTGGCACTACACACGCTGGCAGATGACGTTCACCGGGCATTCGCCATACCCACATTCTCCCATAGGATCGCCACATTGTGTTCCGTGATTCGTCACTCCAGACAACGTTTTTCGACTGTTCAATCGTCCAATGTTTACGCTCGTTACACCAAGGGAGGCGTCGTTTGGCATTTACCGGCGTGATGTGTGGCTTATGAGCAGTCGCTCGACAGTCAAGTCCACGTTTTCTCACCTCCCGCCTAACTGTCATACTACTTGCAGTGATTCTGATGCAGTTTGGAATTCCTGTGTGATAGTCTGTATAGATGTCAGCCCATTACACATTACGAACCTGGTCAACAGTCGACTGTCAGTCAACGGACTGGGTCGGCCTGTACGTTTTTGTCCTGTACGTGTTCCTTCACGTTTCCACTTCACTATCACATTGGAAATAGTGGACCTAGGAATGTTTAGGAGTGTGGAAATCTCGCGTACAGCCGTATGACACAAGTGAGACCCAATCATCTGTCCACGTTCGAAGTTCGTGAGTTTCGCGGAGCGCTCCATTCTGCTCTCTCACGATGTCCAATAACTACTGAGGTCGGTGATATGGAGTACCTGGCAGTAGGTGGCAGTTCAGTGCACCTAATGTGAAAAACGTATGTTTTTGGGAGTGTCCGGATACTTTTGATCACATAGTGTATCTTCACGAACCTACCAACGAAGTGTCGGATCCATGATCAGCAGACTCTTCAGAAAGACGGACAGAAAATCTCTTAAGCAGTTGGTCACAATGTTTTGGCTTATCAGTGTACACACATTACAGTGAACAGTTAAATCAAAAATCATGAATGAAAAATTATTTATTGAGACGGGAACTCAAACTGCGCCGTAACCGCTACACGGCGATGGAGAATGTACAATACGGCGCAGTATGAAAAACCCCTTAAATGACCTATTTTGAAATCTGTCATAACCTAAACCAATGTCCCAATCTGCAGTGATTTGCAATTTGCAATTTGCCCTGCTTCAAAGCGATACGTGTAACTGACGTCACCTACGCTGCTGCTACAAGTGTATGACAAAATAATTCTGGACTGAGTATCCTCAGTCATCATATGAAGTCAACACCAATCTGTAAACGCTACATAGTGCGGAGGGGCAGGTGGCGGGGAGGAGAAGGGGGGGGGGGGGGGGTGAGAGGGTGACTACAGGGAGAAGGTGTTGACTAATTGTTAGCTAGCTACTCATTTCCACTATTTCGTCTAAAAGGGCAAGTATGCAGTCTTAAGTTCTATCCAACTAGTTATATAGCTCGCTAACAGCGTTTACTGCTTCACTTTGAGTAGGTGCTGACTGGTAGTAGATAAATTTAATGTAAGAATTTAATCCTCAGCGGTCTGAAAGCTGCCCTACAACTTTCGTCAAGACGTAACCAAGAGCGTTTCTAGTCTCCACAGAGACCGCACCCCGCTCGCTTCGCCGAATGCGCTATCGGCTCTACACACATCGGATGGTTCGCTGCCGCAGCCCTCTCGCTTTGAAACGCATTCTGCGAAAGAAATCGCCTGTTCTTTCCACTGTCCCTAAATTCACCGGGCGTCGTCACATCACCAGTTGTTAGAAACGTTCTGCAGCTGCGGCCACACTATTCACAAGAAATACTCCTTCCGTACGATGCCCTGCAATACTGTCATATTTTCTAAGAACAAGATAACAATTTTTTTCCAGTCGTTCCCCATAAGCTGAGCAAAGCTGTTGTCTTATTACTGGAAACCGCCGCTAAGTCCAGTATGTGGAGATACGCAGTGATTTCCACGCCCTCTCCACGTAGCAACACCATGTCAAAAATACAACTCATATACCATAGCATATTTTACTACCGAATAATATCTCGAAATTAATGTGTACTTAAATCTGTTCGTAACTGCTACCCATCTAGGAAAGTAGCCAGCACTAATGAACTTGAATTGAAAGTTTAATGTTTACTATAAGTGAGTAATACTAATAAGTGGAGAGACATTATACCAGTTGCAGAAAGTGTATCACAAAGTTTTTAATTCGTTCCATACAGCAAAACAAGCCATGTCGACCACTTGTTATAATAGGCCTGAGAATGTAAGACAGTAGCTCAAAAGCGTAATGAAGTTATCTCTTGTGGAACTTTCTCGAGCTTTGCCTCTTCTAATTTTTCAGATGATTATGACTGTGGTGTGGACACAAAGTTGGCTGAAACAGTTATTTCTGAGTTTTCTTTTTTGCAGTTCACAAGATTCTTCTAAGGCTCAGGTATTTCTTCTCTGCAATTTAACACATTAGAGGTGGTACAGCGTACTCTGTACGTACACGAAGCGTGATACTCTGCAGGAGTGCTACCAGAAAATGGATACGGTGTACAAAATGTCAATGAGTGATAAATTCAAGACATCTTGAAATATTACCGCAATAATTTCCAGCTTGTTTATACTCGACATCCGCGGAAAGTGCTGGGTACCTTTAATCTAGGTACACACAAATTTTGGATTAAGTAATCAGTGAAATAAATTTCTCTTTACAAAATCAGAAGCTCACTTGTTTACGCCCTTTTACGTGTACGATATCGAAATGCGAAACCGAAAAGGAAGAAGAAAAAATAGCCGGACACTCAGCACAATGAAATTGCTACTGAGACACCGGTCCCAGAATCATCCTCATTTCCAGAATGAAATTTCCACTCTGCAGCGGAATGTGAGCTGATATGAAACTTCCTGTCAGATTAAAACTGTGTGCCGGACCGAGACTCGAATCCGGGACCTTTGCCTTTGGCAGGCAAGAGCCATTTTTTTGTTCTTGCATTTTGTTCATTATTGTTCGTTGCACTTTTTTTTCATTTTTGTTCTGTACTGTTCGTTGCGTTTGGTCTGGGCGGACGTCACAAGACATCTGTTCAAGCTGATCGTTGATTCCTTTAACTCAGTTTTTTATTACAGATTTTGCTCTAACGAGTGAGCTATCCAAGCACGACTCCCGGTTCCTGCTCACAGCTTTACTTCTGCCCGTACCTCGTCTCCTAGCTTTGAAACTTCACAGAAGCTCTTCTGCGAACCTTGCAGAACTAGCACGCTTGGAAGAAAGGATATTGTGGAGACATGACTTAACCACAGGCTGGAGGATGTTTACAGAGTGAAATTTTCACTCTGCAGCGGAGTGTGCGGCGATGTGGAACATCTTGGTAGATTGAAACAGTGTGCCGGACCTAGACTCGAACTCGGGACGTTTGCCTCCCACAGGCAAGTGCTCCACCAACTAAGCTACCCAAGCACGACTCAAGCGCCGTCCTCGCAGCTTCAAATCTACCAGTATCTGGTCGCCTACCTTCCAAACTTCGCAGAAGCTTGTGTTTTTTGTTGCTTACGTACACTCCTGGAAATTGAAATAAGAACACCGTGAATTCATTGTCCCAGGAAGGGGAAACTTTATTGACACATTCCTGGGGTCAGATACATCACATGATCACACTGACAGAACCACAGGCACCTAGACACAGGCAACAGAGCATGCACAATGTCGGCACTAGTACAGTGTATATCCACCTTTCGCAGCAATGCAGGCTGCTATTCTCCCATGGAGACGATCGTAGAGATGCTGGATGTAGTCCTGTGGAACGGCTTGCCATGCCATTTCCACCTGGCGCCTCAGTTGGACCAGCGTTCGTGCTGGACGTGCAGACCGCGTGAGACGACGCTTCATCCAGTCCCAAACATGCTCAATGGGGGACAGATCCGGAGATCTTGCTGGCCAGGGTAGTTGACTTACACCTTCTAGAGCACGTTGGGTGGCACGGGATACATGCGGACGTGCATTGTCCTGTTGGAACAGCAAGTTCCCTTGCCGGTCTAGGAATGGTAGAACGATGGGTTCGATGACGGTTTGGATGTACCGTGCACTATTCAGTGTCCCCTCGACGATCACCAGTTGTGTACGGCCAGTGTAGGAGATCGCTCCCCACACCATGATGCCGGGTGTTGGCCCTGTGTGCCTCGGTCGTATGCAGTCCTGATTGTGGCGCTCACCTGCACGGCGCCAAACACGCATACGACCATCATTGGCACCAAGGCAGAAGCGACTCTCATCGCTGAAGACGACACGTCTCCATTCGTCCCTCCATTCACGCCTGTCGCGGCACCACTGGAGGCGGGCTGCACGATGTTGGGGCGTGAGCGGAAGACGGCCTAACGGTGTCCGGGACCGCCCAGCTTCATGGAGACGGTTGCGAATGGTCCTCGCCGATACCCCAGGAGCAACAGTGTCCCTAATTTGCTGGGAAGTGGCGGTGCGGTCCCCTACGGCACTGCGTAGGATCCTACGGTCTTGGCGTGCATCCGTGCGTCGCTGCGGTCCGGTCCCAGGTCGACGGGCACGTGCACCTTCCGCCGACCACTGGCGACAACATCGATGTACTGTGGAGACCTCACGCCCCACGTGTTGAGCAATTCGGCGGTACGTCCACCCGGCCTCCCTCATGCCCACTATACGCCCTCGCTCAAAGTCCGTCAACTGCACATACGGTTCACGTCCACGCTGTCGCGGCATGCTACCAGTGTTAAAGACTGCGATGGAGCTCCGTATGCCACGGCAAACTGGCTGACACTGACGGCGGCGGTGCACAAATAATGCGCAGCTAGCGCCATTCGACGGCAAACACCGCGGTTCCTGGTGTGTCCGCTGTGCCGTGCGAGTGATCATTGCTTGTACAGCCCTCTCGCAGTGTCCGGAGCAAGTATGGTGGGTCTGACACACCGGTGTCAATGTGTTCTTTTTTCCATTTCCAGGAGTGTATTTTCATTTTACGTAGTCCCTTTTCCACAATTTTTGCTGTGTTAAGTATTAATTCATTTTTCTTTCCAATTGACAGGCTCGCCATATCAATTGTTGCTTTTGTAGTGGCTATCAAATGTTTAAGGGATTTTTGTCAAAGACCTGAAATATAATTTAAATCTTAAATTACACAAAAGTTCCTTAAAACACCTAATAGCCACTACAGAAGTAGTAATTGATATGGAAAGCCTGCCAGTTAGGACAGGGAGAGGAAGAAGGTGGAGATGTAGGGAAACTAGGGGAAGTGATGCGGAGATGAAGAGTGACAGTGTAGGGAGGAGGAATTGGATAAACAGAGGGGGAAAAGGGGACGAGATGGACAATGAAAGGGGGGTGAGGTGAGGGGGGGGGGGTGCGAAATGGACGGAGAGAGAAGAGAGAGGGAGATTTGGACGTACATACAATTACTATACAAATTTAGCAATTGCGAAGCATTGTATGTTTCCCTAGTTTATGAAGGGAAAGCTGAGAAGTAAAGCTTTAGAAGGGGGTTTAGCTTGACTACAACAGGCGTGTTTAAGTGGATGTAGGCTGTGGTAGTTGTACAGGGACGAAGAGGCTTGACACATGATAGCGGAGATATGCACGAGACAAGTCTTTGGACTGAAGGTCACAACATCAACAGCAGAATAAACTGGGGATTTTCGATTTTAGTTGCGGTATTAATATAAGGGGCAGTAAAATGAAAACGCAACACCCGCCACAACGAGACCATGGAACGGTTCCATTCAACGGTAATCACCACACGCGTTAAGACATTTATCTCTTTGGGAGACAAAACGATCAAATTCTGTTTCGTAGAACCCGGTCGTCTGCTGGCTGATCCACAACAGCACCCACTGTTGCACGTCGTCGTCCTGCTAAAACCGACGTCGTCTTCAGGTCGCCAAAAATGTGAAAATCGCACAGAGGAAAGACCCAGGCTGTAAGAAGGATGTTGCAGCGTTTCCCAACCGAATCGCTCAAGTGCAGCCTTTATCCGATTGGCAGTGTGGGGGATACAGTGACCTTCTTCTTAGACTACAGGGGCTGCCTGCTCTTCATATCCCTCGAACGTAGCACTATGAAGAAAATTTACGGAAACTAAGGCCCGCCATACAGTCAAAACGTCCAGGAATACTGTAGGACGGAATCATCCCGTTCCACCCGCCAAACAGACTAAAGCTACCCTTCATCGATTTGGTTGGCAAACACTGCAACATCCTCCGTACAGCCTCTATCTTTGGTTCAAATGGCTCTGAGGTCATCAGTCCCCTAGAACTTAGAAGTACATAAACCTAACTAACCTAAGGACATCACACACATCCATGCTCGAGGCAGGATTCGAACCTGCGACCGTAGCGGTCGCGCGGTTCCAGACTGAAACGCCTAGAACCGCTCGGCCACAGCGGCCTGCCTCTGTCTTCCGACGTGCGATTTTCACATCTTTCGCTTGCTGAAGAAAGACATGCGTTGACGTCGGTTTCTGTAGGACAAAGAAGTGCAAGAGTGGAGGCAGTTGTGGATCCATCATCGGTCGCCGCATTTTACAAAACGGGAGTTAATCGTCTCGTCTCCCAGTGCGATAAATGACCTAATGCCTATGGCGATTATTTTTGAATGGAACCATTCGATGGTCCCACTGTGCCGGGTGTTCGGTTTTCATTTGACTGCCGCTCATGTTATACAAAAGCTTCGGTCTGTAGTCCCAAATAGCAGATATTTCAGCGTTTGGAAGCTGTTATGTGATTATTTTTTTAAATGGACTTCAACATTTTGTCTGGAGTAGTTGCAGTTAAGTATAAGCGTTCTTTCTTTGTTATGTAAAATGTGTGCTGCATATTTAGATGTATGACGAACACACACCTTTTCATGTTAAGCATTTGCTTAGGCAAGAGTGAAGTAATTTATTAACTAAGTAAGATAGTGTTTTCAGTATCTTTTCATAGACATATCTGATCTACCATAGCGGCTAAAAGTGTAGGCACGTAACAGACAGGATTACCGGTAAGGGCCAAGGGTAACGTGTGGCTACAGTCCCGGTTAAAGCTGTTTCTGCACAATCTGATCTCAAAGCAGCTTAACTGGTGACAGAAACCCAGTAGATAGATTCATGGTATAAGAGCTTCGTTTCGTGAAACAGAATCGTATGGTTTTTTTAAATTTTTTATGAGGCTGTGTTCGGCAACAGAAAATTCGTTCGAATTGCGATGGTCAATATGCGTCGGTGTATAGAATGACTAGAGAAGCAGCTACCACATTTTAAAAGTCCAGCAACACTGAGACCAAAGTTGTCTTTTGCTGGACGCAATATCATCTTAAATTTCTTCGTTTTGAAAAGTACACAATCCCCGTTTGTGACGTTTAAGGCTTTCCGTACAGAATATATATCGTCATAGTTACAAAATTTACAGATTTAAAGATATCAGGCAACTGTAGATAATTCATAATAGATATGAAAGGTGACTCCGAACTTTACTATCTCCTGTAGTTTATACAAAGAGAGATGTCTTTTCGTACTTCGGCAGTCTTCGTCACACTTGCTTTTCTTTACGTCGAGATAGCTACCGTTGGAGATGCATTGCGCGTATTTCTACGCGTGAAGCCCACGACAACAAGAGTATCTCGCTCACAATTCAGCTGCTGTGGCGGCAGTTTCACACGAGCTGAGCAGAACGCTGTTATTATTGAAGAAAGCAAAAGAAAAAAAATTCAGTGGCACAGCGATGCGCCGCATATTTATGGCTGCCATGCTGAACGTAGCATTATGGTAATGAGCAGTAAATTGGAAAGAACCACACGCATCAGGTTCTTTGCATATTACTCTCTCGATGATACGTTATTGTCCATACATTATTGTTATGAGATGAGCGTGACTGAAATAGATAAAGACATAAAAATTTTAACAACGATTAGAATACGAATCAGAAGTCATGACATACCTCCTAATATGTAGGACCTCTTTGTGCCCAGCGTAATGCAGTAACTTGACCTAGCATGGACTCAACAAATCGTTGGAGGTCCCGTACGGAAATACTGGGCCATGCTGCCCCTATAGCAGTCCATGACTGCGAAAGTGTTGCCGGTACAGGATGTTGTGCACGAACTGACCCCTCGACTATGCCCCATAAATGTTCTATGGGATTCATGTTGGGCGATCTGGGTTCTCAAATCACTCTCTTGAATTGTCCAGAATGTTCCATCATTGTTTTGGAACATAAAGTCCATCAGTGGCTACAAATGGTCCACACGTAGCCGAACATAACCATTTCCAGTTAAAGATCGGTTCACTTGGACCAGAGGACACAGTCCATTCCATGTAAACACAGCCAACACCACTTTGGAGCCACCAGCAGCTTGCACGGTGCATTATTGACAACCTGGCTACATGGCTTCGTGGGGTCTGTGCAGAAAGAGTTTGTCACAGCTGAAGTAGAGCCTCTTGAATTCACACTGAAAACGACTTACGAACTACCTGGTTTCTTGAGAGCAGCTACGCAATAGCAATTTGTGTCTGTCCGATCATCTCCTAGTTCAAAAGAAAACCCGCTAGCTTTCGGAGTAATCGGTTTTCCATCTAAAATGCAAACACACACAGAAAACACTCACGTATCGTACAGCCGTTTCGGCGCCTTCCATGACCACCAGCGGCGTACGTCGGCATCACACAAAGCCACCCCAAAACAGCAGGAAACCTCCACCTTGCTGCACTCGCTGGACAGTATTTTAAGGTGTTCAGCTGACCGGGTTGCCTTGTAACCTCCCCAAAGAAAAATAAAAAATGAATTGAAAATGTACCAAGTGTAACCCCCCAACAGAAATTTATTATATAATTGAACCAAGCGTAAACTCCCCACAAAAATAATAATTAAAATGAGTTTTTAATATTGTAACCTCTGAACAAAATTGGCTCCCATTTATAATCTGTGTGCATAAATGCATTCACATTTAATGTTCCCACAAAATTCTTTTCTCATTTAATGTTAAGTTCGAAACAGAAAAATTCCGAAACACCAAAATAATAAAAAAAATTCAGTAACCTGGTAAATTTTATGACGACAGCAACGCTGCGCCTCGGCCCTGTATTCTGAATTAAAAAAAGCAAAAAAATTCTTACCTCAATAAAAACTGCAAATATATCTGCTCCTACATAAAAATTTTCGGCACAGCTGCGTGCAATGCTGGCCCATGCTTTGTGACTCGTGAAAGGAATTAATTATTCATTGGATAAAATCTTTGAATTGAAATGAATGCTTTTTTTAAATAAATTACTTTATATTATAAAAATTATTATTGGGGCATTTTTTGAAACAAATTAAATGACAATTAACAATTCATTATTAGATATGCGCAAGGCTGCTTCTTTACCTTCTACAACAATACTCATCCTCCAGAGTCCTGACCAGAGTCCCGAGCTGAGCAGACAGCCGACACGCGCCGACTACCGCCGACTCACGCAGACAACTCAAGACTACTGTCGACTCGCGCAGACAAGCGCAGACTAGCGACAAGCAACAACTAACGACATACTGCTCTCTGGTCAGAGACTCTCCTAAGTGCCTCACCTCTTACATAACCCTCCTCTGGGGGGGGGGGGGGGGGCAAAAATTTGGCAGCGATGGTGAGTCAATATGACTTGCCATGAGCAACAAATTTTTCCTAATCAACTAAGTTTACAGCCACAGAATATAAAATATAGTGCACATGCACTGAGTACAGAACATATCAAGCAAGGACAAAATGTGTACACAATGAGTACAAAACATATTAACAAATGCCAAAAGTGCACACGCACTATAGTACGGAACATATCAGGAAACCACAAAATGTATACGGAATGAGTACAAATCATATTAACAAATGACATAAAGTGCACACGCACTGTAGTTCAGAATATATCAGCAAATCACAAAATGTATAGGCAATGAGTACAAATCATATTAACAAATGACATAAAGTGCATACGCACTGTACCTCAGAACATATCAGCAAATCACAAAATGTATATACAATGAATACAAATTATATTAACAAATGGCATAAAGTGCACACGCACTGTAGAAGTCTTAAACATTTTTACAACAAATAAACATATCAAGGAGTGAAATAAAGTGCACACGGACTGTAAAAGTCTTTAGCATATTTACATAACATATCATGGAGTGAAATAAAGTGCACACGCACTGTATAAGTCTTTAGCATTTTTACAAGAACTAGGAAAGGAATGGGAAGGATTGCATCATGGTTGTAGCACAGTAGGTTGCACGTAGCTACACTGAAAGTCCATATCTTTCTACAGAAGCACAACACCAAATGAGACAATCTGAAGTTCTTTTCCCTGAAGTATTAATCAGTGTAACCAAGACACTGAAATGTCGTATTAGTATTCCATGTTATCATTTTGGTAGTACATTAGGTACACCAAACAGTGGGACCATAATAACATCTCCATCGCTCAAGGTGGAGGACAGCATGTCGTGTCAACACCGCGTTCTTGTAAGGTACACCAACGTAGAATTAGTACAAAAACCAAATATAGTGCTCCATGATCATGAGGATAGACAGGACAAACGGATATTGCAGTAATATGTGGTAATTAGATCAGAAGGTGAAGGACATTAAATCTTATGCCAATCATCATTGATAATTACACTAGTCTATTAACTGATTTTTAAGTAATTCGAGGCACTCATCGCCCAGTTACTGAACATTTCTGTACCATGTATGAAGTATTACAGAATAATGTTCAAAAGTTATCTGTTTACAGAGAACATTGGCACTCATTGGCCAGATACAAATCATCAGAGGTCATCATTCAAAACAGGAGCTAATTCATATATACGAGGTGCGGCTAGAAAAAAACCGGACTGATACTGGAAAAACATTTATTTACAATTATTTACAATTTCATGTTATCTCCTTCAATGTACTCTCCTCCTCGGTCTCCACACCGCTCCATACGAATTTTCCACTGTTCATAGCAATGCTGCAGATCATTTTCGGTAAGTCCATACATTACTTCCGTCGCTTTTTCTTTTACTGCTTCAACAGTCTCAAATCTAGTTCCTTTCAAAGCTGACTTGATTTTAGGGAAAAGAAAAAAGTCACAGGGGGCCAAATCAGGTGCGTAGGGTGGATGATCTAAGATGGGAATGTTGTGTTTTGCCAAAAACGTCTTCACTGACAACGCACTGTGAGCGGGGGCATTGTCTTGGTGAAGGATCCATGACCTTTTTTCTCCACAAATCGTTCCGTTTTCTCCGTACTCGCTCACGTAGGGTAGCCAGGACGCTAATGTAGTAATGCTGATTCACTGTTTGTCCCTCTGGTACCCAATCAATGTGCACAATCCCTTTGATGTAAAAAAAAAAAAAAAAAAACAATCATCATTGCCTTGAATTTCGATTTTGACATTCGTGCTTTTTTTTTTGTCGTGGAGAACCAGGAGTTTTCCAATGCATCGATTGGCGTTTAGTTTCGGGATCGTAAGTGAAAAACCACGATTCATCGCAAGTAATAACATTTTGTAAGAAGGTGGGATCACTTTCAATGTTTTCCAGAATGTCAGAACAAATCATTCTTCGGCGTTCCTTCTGTTGAATTGTGAGACACTTTGGAACCATTTTTGAACACACTTTGTTTATGTTGAAACTTTCATGAAGAATCTGCCTAACACTTTCCTTGTCAACTCCTGTTAACTCAGACACTGCTCTGATTGTTAAACGGCGATCTTGTCGAACAAGTTTACCGATTTTTTCAATGTTTGCATCAGTTTTTGCTGACAATGGTCTGCCAGTGCGAGTGTCATCACTGGTGTCTTCGCGGCCATCTTTAAATCGTTTAAACCACTCAAACACTTGTGTTCCCGATAAACAATCATCTCCATACACTTGTTGTATCATTACAAACGTTTCACTTGCAGATTTTCCTAGTTTGAAACAAAATTTGATGTTAACACGCTGTTCTTTCTGTACACTCAACATTTTCCGACGCACAGACAAAACGTCAACTACTTAAAACAGAAGCCACGGGCAGACTGAGTGCAGGAGGCAGATGAAACTCGAGCAGTAGGTGGAGCGAGAGTCACGTGACAGGCCACGCGACTTTCAGCCTTATTGTATTCGTTTTATTGTTTCACCAGTACTAGTCCGGTTTTTTTCTAGCCACACCTCGTATATAGCATGAAAGTGACATAATATAAATTTAAAGTATAAGAAACAGTGGCATTTGTTGGTCAGCAAGTATTGAATATTACAAAACATTTTTCATCATTCAAGTGACATATGACATATTTAAAAATAATTATTGGCACTCTTTGGCCAGTTACTAAACATGTAGCAAGTATTGAATATTACAAAACACTATTCATAACTCATCTGATTGCAGTAATTATTGGCACTCATTGGCCAGTTACAAAGTATTCATATAGTTTTACAAAACATTATTCAGTATTATTCAGAAGTCATCATTCAAAACAGGAGTTAATTATTGGAATAGCATTAATGCATAAGTCATCATTCAGTATTACTCAGAACTCATTATTCAAGTGACATATGACATATTTAAAATGTAACACACTGTATCTATTACTCAAGGTCTGTAGTCGACTAATACATAGACATAATGGATTCAATACAACAGAGAAATTTGTATTATATTTAGAACTAGAAATATATCTTAAACTGGTAGCATTATTTGGTTGTATACTGGTAATAGTTGGGACTGGTAATAATTTTTTTTTTTTGATAGCAATGCATTGTGTTGGGATCGATAATTAATTGTTGGCGCATGAAAATATTTTTCCTTTTGACTTATTGCTGGAAATAAGGATTAATAACGTCATTCGTCATGAGTCAGCTGTAGCAAGGTTATGAAACAAGTAGAGTGTGTGATCACATTTATAAGTGATAGACACAACTGGGTAAAAAAAATGCAAGTATTAAAATAGGTTTAATGACTAACTGCTTATAGTACATTAATTTCATGAATAGCTTCTCCTGGAAAAAATACAAAATGGATTATTAAACTGAAAGAAGAAACGCATATTATGCTGAAAAGTAGTGAACTTCGAATTAACAGGTAATGAAATGTATAAAAAAATATATATATGTTCTCTAGCTGTCCTTTCCAAAACCTTTAGTCGTCATACCATGCAACATTAGACATACTGTCAAAACGAACCGCAACAAATACCTAAATAACTACATAGCATCTCTTAACTAACAGTAAATATATAAACTTCTTCATTATTCTCGTCTGCAAAGAAAAACTTCATTATCATTACTATCATCACCTGCAAAGAAAAACTTCATTATCCGTATCACCATAATTCCATTATTATCATCTCCTGTAAAGAAAAACTTCATTATCCATATTAGCATATTCTGCATCATTATTCATCACCATTCATTATCATCTACAAAAAAGTCACTTCACTATTCATTATACAACTATTCATAGTATAGAATTCCTTATTTCTAGCATATTCCATCACTAAAACTAAGATGTGTAGTTCTGTCTGACAGTCTGCATCAATCGCCTCGTATTCTGAAAGAAAAAAATTAGTTAAGACTGCTATCATACGATGTGTATAGTATATTCTTGTTAATGCTTGTTAATTCTGATCAATTTACTCTTCGTGACGAGGTATTGTATCTTCTTTCGGTCATTCCGAAGGTGAAATTCCCATTTCTGTTTAATGTACTTTTTTTACACGTTATTTCTTTCTGAAAATAATGACCAATGATTAATGTCTTGCATTTAAATCATATACCTATGAAATAAAAGCTGGTTTCTAGTGATATAATTGAGCATACAGCGTGGCATGACAGAAAACGTAATATGTCAAAAAAAAAAGACAGTGTTCAGATGCAAAATGTACACAGAAATCACAATGTAGCGGCAAAAAAAAAAAAAAAAAAAAAAAAAAATGTAAATACAGTCACAATGTTGAGATATCGTAAGGCAAAATGTCAAAGTTAATATATCTTGTTAACAAGCTCGTCAGGAATGCATAATAACCAATTGTTGTTGTCAGGGTAAGAGCGGCGAAACAGAATGTTATTGCGTACTGTGTAATGGTTTCTAATGGTAACATTATTCCTATGTTGCCAAAGGTGTTTAATTTCTTTCCATACGTTGTCTTTACTCTGCTCTTGTGCTAGGTCTTCTAATGACGACGAAATGAAATTTTCAAATGCAACTTGTTGAATGTACATGACGCTGAAATTTGCTTTGCAGAAGTTGGTTGCGATGTCTTGCTGATTGTTGCTGAGAGAACGGGATAGTGCGTCTGCTACAATATTTTGTGTACCGGGAATATGAACAATTGTAAAATTAAATTCCTGTAAATAAAGTTTCCATCTGCTTAATGTGTCGTGTGTAAATTTAGCCGAAAGTAAAAACTGTATCGCTCTATGATCTGTGTAAACGGTCGTATGTCTTCCATAAAGGAAGTGCCGAAATATCGTAAATGCCCATACAACACATAATGTTTCAAGTTCTGTAACAGAATAATTGCGTTCAGCAGGTGACAGAATGCGACTCGCAAAGGCTATGTTTTTAATTACAGTAGTGCCATCTTCTTCAATTTCCTGAAAAATGTATACACCTAAAGCGGTGTTAGAACTGTTGGTGGCAATGGAAAAATTTCTAGTAAGATCTGGGTGCGATAGAAGTGGTGCATTCAACAAAGCTTGTTTCAGGTTCATAAATTCAGAATGTGCTTGCTTATCCCAGGACCAAATAGTGTTTTCACCTGTCAATTGACATAATCTAGGGGTGTCTAAAGCAGAGTAATGAATAAATTTACAGAAAAAGTTAATTAAACCAAAAAGCTGCGTAGTTGTTTCTTAGTCGTAGGAACAGTAATGTCACGTAAAGCTTGAAGTTTTTCCGGGTCAGGCGCAATGCCTTCTGCTGAAATTACATGTCCAAGAAATTTTATAGAAGTTTTGACAAAGTGCGATTTATTGAGATTAACTGTGAGTCCTTGTGCACGAAAAGTTCGTAACAGTTGTTCAAGAATCAGATTGTGTTCAGACCAGTTAGCTTCTGCAATAAGAATGTCGTCTACATACGTTGTGATTCTGTCTTTAAGTTCTGTCGGAAGTATTGTATTCAAACCGCGAATAAATGCTGCTGAAGAAATAGTTAAACCGAACGGTAATTTACAAAATTGATAACAGTCACCAAAACAGAGAAAAGCCATGTACTTTCTGCAGTCCGGATGGAGTTGAATTTGCCAAAATCCCGATTTCAAATCTAATGTGGAATGAATAGCAGTACCACGAAATTTCTGTAAAAGTTCTTCTAGTGTCTGTGGGCGATCTGTTTCATTAATAATAATGTCGTTGATGTGACGCGAATCAAGTACGAAATGAAACATCCTTTTTATTAACAATATGGAGCGGGTTTATGTACGGACTAACTGCCGGTTCAATAATTCCTTGGTCAAGCATAGCTTGCAATTCTTTCTTAACTTGTTCTCTGTGAACATACGGAATTGGATAATGTTTGGCTTTAAACGTGTCGTGCTGTTTAACTTGAAATTCATACATAAAACCGGACATAGTACCAGGAACGTTGTCAAAAACTGGAGCTTGCTGTAAAAGAATTTTACGTAGTTGCGTGCGTTCGTCGTCTGTATTTGCACTGCTCTGTTCAACATTATCAGAAATCATCTGTATAACGTCATAGTCGGCTTCGTCTGGAGTATTATGGTTGTGTACGTACGTATCTGTGAACACTGTGGAATGACAGTCTATGTTACGTGATGCGGAAATGACCTCTGTACCATTAATTGTTTGTTCTTCTGCAGATAAAGAGTGCTGAAATTCTAAAGCCAGTTGTACATTTTCATCCCTTAACATTAAATAGGAGTTTTGAAAGTCAATAATTGTGTCGTGTTGTACCAGAAAATTCGTACCCAAAATAACGTCTGTCGTCAATAAGGGAACAATCCAAAAATTTGAGTGAAATGTATGACCTGCAATACAAAATGATAAATGCGTCTGTAATTTTACATCTACTCCTTTACTAGATACTGCTCCTTTTACTTTCGTTTTGCCGAATGGTAACGTAGGATAGCTATTCTCTTCGTTACATTCGTTGAAGGTTTCCTCATTTATAACTGACATAGGTGATCCAGAATCGATTAGTGCTGAAAATTTGGATGATTCAATTTTTACTTCGATGACAGGGTGTGAAATGGTTTTTTGAATAACTGGTCTTTCCTGCAAAAGAGTGTCTCGGATGTCGTCAAAAGTAATTACATTTTCGTGAACATGATTCTCTGTGTCAAAAGTATCGCTTACGTTGCTGGAAGATGCAACCTGTACTGTATTTAGTCAAATTCTATCTGATGTGCTATTATTTTCGGGAGGATGCTGTGGCATTTCAACTATTTCTACTGTTCTGTTATTTCTTCCTGACGTATTACGTTCGGGATGATATCTAATGACTGGTTCATTCATGATAATATGTTGTTGCGGATGATTTTGCTGTTGGTAAGATCGACTGTTATTAAACGTACGCTGAAAATTGTGCTCATTACTTTTACGTCTGTCATGATAGTCATTCATATACGGTGCATTGCGATAGGAATTGAAATAGTGTGTTTTCTGTACGTACTGATTCCCTTGTTGCTGTGCGTTACTATTTGTTGAAGCTGACGCTATACGTGTAGGCGGCGAAGCATTAAAGCTTGGTTGACCTTGTACATTACATTGTTGATTAGGTATGCTAACCGGTTGGCTTTCATGCTGTTGCTGTGAAAAACCTCTATTGTTACCAAAATGCGTTCGCTGTTGCTGATAATCTTGTCGATACTGATAATTAAAATTTTGTGTGTTATTAAAGTTCTGGTGGTTGTCGTTCCTGAAGCGTCTATTAGCTTTGCTATTGAAATTCCGTGACTGATTGTAATTGCTGTATGTTTGTTGACCTTGGTTTTTATATGGGAAATTTTTGTTTATAAAGGAATAATCCGATTGCTGCACTTCCAAAAGCTGTAACAGATCTCTGAATGCCGAAATATTTTCTTTCTGCTGACATGTTACAAGTGACACTCTTAATGATCGTGGTAATTTATAAATACATAATTGAATAAGTGCAGATTCACTGTATGGTTCACTTAAGTACTGGTTTTGTTGTACCATGTGTTCAAAAAATTGCGTGACACTGGGAAAATTCGAGTTCTCATAATTCGGTAAACTAATTTATTGATCCTTAATTCCGTGCTGTGTCGTCTTCGACCAATACGCTGACAGAAAAGCATTCTGAAATTCTTCTACCGAGTAACATCGTCTCGCGATCGGCCTCATACGAGTTGCTGGTTCGCCTTCCAAAAAACTGCAAATAAATTCAAGTTTGTGCGTTACAGGCCAAGTCGGTGGAAAAGCAAAGCTAAATTGTTGTATCCAGTCCAAGGGGTGAATCTGTGTTCTGTCATTTTTAAATACTTTAAATTTTCTCACTGATAGAAAATGTTTATAATCAAAATTATCGTCTCTGTACGTCTGAACAGGTTCAGGATTGTATGAGAATCTATTTGTCTGTGATTGTTCGGAATCTAAGTCACGTACTCTCTGTAAATTACCCAAATTATACTGGCTGTGTGAGTGTGAGAAATGTTCGGAATGTGCCGTATGCTGTGACGTGTTATTGACTGAAATATTTTTTATCTCTGTCACCTCTTGCTGTAAAGTCGACAATTTTCTACGTAATGTATTACTGGACGAATCTATCTCAATGATCGTCTGCTGTGAATTTTGGAATTCAGGTGTTTGATTAAACGAAATCGGTGAAGTATCGTCTGATTTGCTGTCATTATTACTTACGATAACATCAATACGACTGGCCAATTCATCATATTTTTCAGTCAGTATTTTTACCTGATCATCGTTTTTAGTGTCACAAGCATTAATCTGTTTTTGTATTTTATGTGTGATCTCGCCCAATTTTTTAACGTCTGCTTTGATGACATCGGGATCCTGAATTAGTTCTAATTGTTCAAGTCTGTCGGTCACTGTCTGAAAGTCTACTGTGTGTGTGTGTGTTTTTGTTTTAAGATCGGAAATTTCATCACGCAATTCGGTGTTCAACTGTTTCATAGTATTAATTTCGTCTGATACTGTGGCAATATTGTTGTCTACGTATGTTTTTGCTTTCGTAAACAATTTGCGTTTATCTTCCTATTTCTGTGCGGTAATTGTTTCCATGACTTGTCGCTTTACTTTATTCTGTTCCTGTATAAATTTACGGAAACGCGTTTCACTGTTTTGTAGGTGATGATTAAAACGTTCATCAATTTGACTGTTCTGTTGGTCAAATTTTGCGTCTACTTTTGCATCCAGTGTGCGCGAAAGTTCTGCTGACATTAATTTAAACTCGTCACGTAACTGTGTTGCCTTTTCAGTGCATTGTTTACCGACTGCACTAATTTCGTCTCTAAGTAAATTAGTTGTATCTGCATGTCTATTATTTAATTCTTGTGCCACAGATCTAATTTCTTCACTACTTTTCCTAGCACAAGCCTTAATTTCTTAACGTAATTGTTCTTTAGTATCATGACATTGCACGGCAATGGCTGTAATTTGTTCATTAAGTTGTTTGAAATTTTCATTAAGGTTGTCTTGTTTTTCATGAAGTTGTTTAAAATTTTCATTAAGGTTGTCTTGTTTTTCATTAAGTTGTTTGTGATTGCTGTCTTGCTTATCATTCGACTGTTTAAGACTTTCATTAAGTTGTTTGAAATTGTTGTATTGCCTTTCATTGTTTTCATTAATTTGTCGTTTGAGATTTTCATTAAGTTGTGGCATTAATGCTATAACTCGATCCATGCCAAAATAGCTACTGTATCCTCTGTGCTGTGTGATGGTGTATCTGCATGTGTCACGTTTTCTGTAACCATTTGGTCATTCTGTAATTCTTGAAAAGGTTTGCCAATCGAATGTGCACTGTTGGTCACTAAATCAGAATCAAATAAATCTGTCATACTTTGAGTACACTGTTCATTTTCGTTAGAAAAATTTGGCTGTTCATTACGTAAATTTTGCAAACCGGGTATGTCAAGCTGGGCAGCGTTCATTGTAACAGAATGACCCGCGTCATCAGTTGTCTTTAAATTAACAGAGGACACAACTGAATTAGTTTGCTCATCATTAGCATTAAAATCATTACTAGTGATCAGTATACACTGATTGTCTGTAAATGTTTGACTATCATTAAGACACTGAGTGTTGCAAGTATTATCGGTCAAATTATTCAAGTCGGCTATTTCACTCATTGTACATCGCGATGTACTGTTAACAGTTTTTTGTGGCATTTTTCACAAATCAGAATTAAGCACAAATGAAACAAAGACAATGCAAAATGCAACAAACACAATTACAACAAAGAGCAACAAATTGCCGATGATCTGTGAAAGAAAGAGTGACAAATTAGTAAATGCGTTGCGCCAGATGCAAACTACATTTAAATAAATAAGAGCAGATATGTGACTACTTCTCAGAAGATTCACAAAGAAATACGATCCTGGCAGGGTCGCCAAGTGTAACCTCCCCACAGAAAAATAAAAAATGAATTGAAAATGTACCAAGTGTAACCTCCCAACAGAAATTTATTATATAATTGAATCAAGTGTAAACTCCCCACAAAAATAATAATTAAAATGAGTTTTTAATATTGTAACCTCTGAACAAAATTGGCTCCCATTTATAATCTGTGTGCATAAATGCATTCACATTTAATGTTCCCACAAAATTCTTTTCTCATTTAATGTTAAGTTTGAAACAGAAAAATTCCGAAACACCAAAATAATAAAAAAAGTTTAGTAACCTGGTAAATTTTATGACGACGGCAGTGCTGTGCCTCGGCCCTGTATTCTGAATAAAAAAGCAAAAAAATTCTTACCTCAATAAAAACTGCAAATATATCTGCTCCTACATAAAAATTTTCGGCACAGCTCCGTGCAATGCTGGCCCATGCTTTGTGACTCGTGAAAGGAATTAATTATTCATTGGATAAAATCTTTAATTTGAAATGAATGCTTTTTTTAAAAAAATTACTTTATATTATAAAGATTATTATTGGGGCATTTTTTTGAAACAAATTAAATGACAATTAACAATTCATTATTAGATACGCGCAAGGCTGCTTCTTTACCTTCTACAACAATACTCATCCTCCAGAGTCCTGATCAGAGTCCCGAGCTGAGCAGACAGCCGACACGCGCCGACTCACGCAGACAACTCAAGACTACTGTCGACTCGCGCAGACAAGCGCAGACTAGCGACAAGCAACAACTAACGACATACTGCTCTCTGGTCAGAGACTCTCCTAAGTACCTCACCTCTTACAGCCTCAAAACACGTCTCCGACGATTGTTTGGTTGAAGGCATATACGACACTCCTCGGTGAATAGAAAGTGATGTCAATCTTGAGCGGTCCATTCGGCATGTTGTTGGGCCTCTGTGTACCGCGCTGCATGGTGTCGCGGTTGCAAAGATGGACCTCACCATGGACGTTGGGAGTGAAATTGCGCATCATGAAACCTATTGCGCACAGTTCGAGTCTTAACAGGGCGTCCTGTGGGTGCACGAAATGCATTATTCAACATGGTGGCATTGCTGTCAGGGTTGCTCAGAGCCATAATCCGTAGGTAGCGTTCATCTACCGCAGTAGTGTAGCCCTTGGGCGGCCTGAGCGAGGCATGTCATCGACAGTTCCTGTCTCTCTGTATCTCCTCCATGTCCGAGAAACATCGCTTTGGTTCACTCTGAGGTGCCTGGACACTTCCCTTTTTGGGAGCCCCTCCTGGCAAAAAGTAACAATGCGGACGCGATCGAATCACGGTATTGACCGTCTAGGCATGGTTGAAGTACAGACAACACGAGCCGTGCACCTCCTTCATGGTGGAATGACTGAAACTGATCTGCTGTCCGACCCCCTCCGTTAAATAGTCGCTGCTCACGCATGGTTGTTTACATCTTTGGGTGAGTTTAGTGACATCTCTGAACAGTGAAAGGGACTGAGTCTTTGATACAATATCCACAGTAAACGTCTATCCTCAGGCGTTCTGGGAACAGGGGTTATGCAAAACTTTTTTAGATGTGATTAACTTCTCATGGTTGGGATTCACAGTCACATGATATTTCTTAAAAGACATCATAGTCGCCGTTGGCTGTTTAAAATATTTATTGTTGCAATTGCAATTTCGACCTTATGGCGATTTTCAAGTAACACTGCACAGTCACATTCTGTCAGACTATAAAACTACCTGATACGAGTACATGTCGTCGTCAAAATGCATTGACGTGAACATCGAGACAGACGCACTGTCTGCTCACTTTCCCGTCTTCTGTAACACTCCCAGAACATCACGGCAACCCAGAGGTCTTCCTGAGCCCCGGTGGAGGGGATGGTCGATCCACTTGGCCGTGACAACCTCTCCACCCCAAATCTTGTGACACTGGAACGTCTTTGACTTTTACCTGCCTGTGCTGCCTCTCTGATCCCCTACCCAGGAGTAAGGTTGGTACTACTATACTACAGAACTACTTCCCCACTAAGATTTGGCCACGCTTTATGGAAAGGCGTGAGGAGGATTAGGAAAGTTCAAGAGCAGATTCACATCACGTACAAGAAATCCATAATACACGACACATATAAATAAGTATTATGAAGCTTGACACATTTCTTTCCACCCGTCTACATGAGTTCTGTTGCACCCGCAGCCGGCCGCATCGTGCAATAAAATTGGCGGTGGAGCCGCCTCTGTTCGTATTTCCCGTTGCGAGCGAGCAGCGAAACCTGCTGCTTATGGAGCGGAAACGACTGCACCGTTTCACCGGGAACAGCTTTGGCAAACGCAAAGATACTGCTCTCCGACCTAGTAAGTGTCGTCAGTCTTCTGTAACCGTAAACTTTGTGCATGCTTCAGCGATCACTGTGTGAGGCTGACGGGAAACGGTGGTTCTCAACTGGGGCGAGCATTATGGCTTAATAGCTCGAATTGCGAAAATGGCGCAAACTTCAACCTCAGGATGTGTCGTGCGCCCGTGGGGTAGCTGGCAGTCGTTACAGGCGCCTCAGACTGAACAGATCACTATTTTCCTAGTTATTCGCGGGAGCGCCAGGGTGTGCCGTGTCGGCACTTATCGGTAGTCGCTTCAAAGGGCAATGATCTGTCTTCGAGCTGGGAAGCTCCGGAGGTCTTACGGCGCGGTGGAAGGCCGCGAGAGAGGTGGTTGTTGACTGGAGTGGGGCAGGCCGGAAGCATGGAAGGCAGGGCGTGGCTCGGGGCCGAGGGATTCCCCTGGGACAAGTGGTGTACTTAGTGTCCTACTGTAACAAATAGCTCTGATAACCATGCGACTTAACCTCTGAGGTCATCAGTCGCCTAGAACTAATTAAACCTAACTAACCTAAGGACATCACACACATCCATGCCCGAGGCAGGATTCGAACCTGCTACCGTAGCGGTCGCTCTGGTCCAGACTGTAGCGCCTAGAACCGCACGGCCACTCCGGCCGGCCCTACTGTAACAGTGCTACTGCAGAAGTATCAGTGCATGATCGGAAAACGTGACAACTGCATTTTGGGGCGATGTAAGGAAGTACGAAGCTGACGTTTGAATTAAGGTACGATTGCACGGTGCCCCTGCTGAGAGTTCACTGAAGAAGCCTCTTGGAACTGTTCACGATTGTTGTTACGGTCTACAAAAATGGCTGAAATGGCTCTGAGCACTATGGGACTTAACATCTGAGGTCATCAGTCCCCTAGAACTTAGAACTACTTAAACCTAACTACCCTAAGGACATCGCACATATCCATGCCCGAGGCAGGATTCGAACCTGCGACCGCAGCGGTCACACGGTTCCAGACTGTAGCGCCTAGAACCGCACGGCCACACCGGCCGGCTACGGTCTACATCTTTTGAAATATTGAGTGCTATTTGTGGTTCGGAGACAAGGTGCTGAATTTAATAGTGGTCAGTCCTTTGCAATGTGTCAATGCTGTTTTAAAATGAGCACTAATGGCATATTTAAAAGGCACCAAGGTAATAGATTGATCTTTTTCTAATAGTTTTTGTAGCAGCTCTGACGCTACTGACATCATTACGAGTGCTTGCATGTTATTTGTTAAGCTGATCAAATGACGTTGTTTCCACTGTGTAACATATACCTGTTGCATCTCAATGAAACTATTGTCTAAATCCTATGTGTACGAGAGCACGCTCTGTGACGATGAATTGCATGTAATGTTGCTACTGTAAAAGCAAAACACGCTATACACGTTTTATGCTGCTGAATGGACAGGGTAGTGGCAGCGTTTTTGTCGTGCTGCAACGGAGTTAAGTTAAAGGTTGGAAACTGTTTTTTTTATAGACTTTTTTGCAGCAATTCGGTTTTTAGAAACTTTGTCCTGTTAGTCATTCTTATATTAATTGGTAGTCATTACGTTGTACTAAGAATGCTATTTATACTTGAGTTCAATATTGCGCAGTTTGATAAATAAGTTTGACCTTGTGTTGTGCTCTTATTCAGTCGACTCCGCGAGCAGTTATTTTGGGCTGCAACTCCCTCCTCCCATACCACTTTGGTAGCAGAGAGAGTTCGATTAATTGAGGTGTAATTATTGTAATTGCCCTAGTGTATTTGTTCCTTCTACTGTTGCTTGTTGAAAGCTGATCTACCGGTGTAATTTCAGTATGCCTGGGGATCCTTCGTGTTTGCGGCAGAGTGAGATGATCTGCAGGTTGCAAAGACGGAATATTCACGCGGAAGGTACTGTTCGGGAAAGTAGCCAATGCCTCCCTACGTAAGGTTTATGTACCCAATGGCAGAAGTCTCACTGCCGCCTCGATTTCTGTCATATTTGAGAAAGTTACACAGTCCAAGAACGGAAAAACTTTTTTGCTGTGAATACCTTATTCTTATGTTTTTTAGGGTGGAAAATCCAAATATGATACTTAAAAAACTGTATCACCCACCATTTCCGTACATTTTACAGTTAAACTTGTTAAATTAAGCGATTTGTCAAACAATTTAACAGCTTTTATGTTGTTAAATAATTTAAAAGGGAGGTGTAATGAATGTAGATGACGTTGGTAGCACTGCTGAAACACATTTTCAGGCAAAAAAGGTCAATTCTATTTTTGTGTTAACTGATGGTGTTTTGTTTACTGTCAACCTAACCTCACTTTCCGTTTCCTGTACATGTGCTCTGTACAATGTCTAATCGTGATTGTAAAAACTCGGCTGACAGTTTTTGTTATATTTGTGGTGAATTTGTGATTAAAAAACACCAAAGAAACATTACAGACTTTGTGGAAAAGGTTTATCTATCATACGTTGGACCTAAACTTGGTGATCAAGATAAATATTGGGTGCCACATTAGGTATGCTATGTGTGTGTTGAAGATCTGAGAAAATGCTCCAAAATCGAGAAAAAAGCCTTTAGATTTGCTGTTCTTATGATATGGAGGGAGCCAAGAAATCATTCCGATGATTGCTACTTTTGCAGTGTTGATATTACTGGTCATAATTCGAAAAACAAGAAGGTAAGAAACTACCCTAACCTTCCGTCTATCATCCGACCAGTAGGGCATGGTGTAGATTTGCCGGTTCCTGAACCACCAGATGATTGAAATTCTATTCCAGCAGAAGTATTTTCTGATGTACAATTTTAGATGAACCAGATGATGGTGAATTCCATTGCAATACAGAAAGTCTAGAACCCAAATTCTTAACTCAGACCGAGCTTAACCATCGATTTTCCAAGTTTTTTCAACAAGAAAGTGATTTATTGTACTGCTCAGACCTTCCCGTTCTGATGAGTGAGTTTGATATTGAATACAAAAAGGAAGATTGAAGGCTGTTTATTGGTTCATCCAAAACTAGTGATGGAAAAACGCTACCAAGGCCGCTGGAACACCAACATGATGAGGGACTGCTGTTGGTCACTTCACCGAGGAGTTCAGCAAGCGACTCGTCGTAGAAAAAGCTACACAAGAAGCTTCAAAGAAGAAAGAGAAATAAAATATAAAACAATTCCAGCTGACAAGTGAAACCTCTACTAACACATATCACTGTTTTAAGTAGCTCACTGTAAATACAAACCATGCTCATGTTCTAACAAAGTGTTTCATTACTTTCCCGATTTACCGGGGTACAGCATAGGATTTTTATACTATACAATAAGAAGTATATTGCCCGAAAACTATGGGTGGTACAAAAAAAACGAAGGCTAGATTTGGATTCAGCTCATAAAAATCTATAAAAATCAGCTATCAAAGTAAAAAAAGTTTTTCAAAAAACGTTTTTCGTTGGCCTATGTTATTGAGGCTCTACAGGTTGATGACGCTCAGCTTCTGCAAGCTTACAGCAATACAATTCAGGAATAGTTCGAACGTAACAGTAATATTCAACAGCCCAGTCAGCAGCAGGAAGGAAGTAGTGATAAGTAGGAAGTGGTGCGAAACGTCTTTGAACCTTGTTTGTTAAACTACCTAACCGTTTACAAGAAGTGCTCCTGAAGCGTGCTAACTTGTCATTGACATCCGTCGAGCAAATAGTCCATCTGCTCTATTTCACGGTTGAATTTCAGGGCAAGGCGCTGGAAGGTAGACCTCGAGCGATATTTTGTGGAATTCTGAAAAGCTTGATGCAATTGGAAGAAATGTTAAAACAGATATAGGCCATTGGAGTTTCTTGATACCCGGAGGGAGGCACAGGGTAGATACGAAACAGCGAGTGTGAATCGGAGCAGGGAAGTGAAACAGAGTGGCATGGTAGCGCAGGGAAAGTCTGACCACAAAAAAGGACGCTCGTAAGAATGAGGCCAAAGAGAGTGTAAGGTGGTCTGCTCGGTGTAGTGGTAAGTGGGAACACAGAAAGGATGAGCGTGCAGAGCCGCAAACGTAGCAGCAAACATTATGAGAATTAACTGTCTGGGAAAGGGTAAGAGTGAGATTCGTGATAAGGTGGGCCTGCGGTTGCCGTTTATATGTGACGCCCTTATCGGGTAATCTGTATGTGATTGTTAGACATAGGCAGTGTCATTTCGGCGGTTAATGAAGACTGCTTTGTTAAATATGAGCATATATGCAAATGGGGAAGATTGTGGCCAAAGTCCAGAGATTACTGGACGACAAATGAAACAAATTTAAGAGTGAAGAATTTGAAGGAAGCCGTAAAATCTTCGCTGGTGCAGGCGCTACCTGATTTTAATACGGAGCTTATATTATAAACTGATGCGTCAGCGTTAGGGTTGGGGGCGGTTTTGTTGCAAGAGCAGGAAGAGGATGGAAAGGTGATTTACTATGCCTCTCGAGCATTTCATGAATTGGAAAAGAGATAGTCTACCTGCGAACTGGAGGCATTGGCAGTGTTATTTCGTATTGAAAAAATTAAATAATATCTTGAACATCGTAAATTTTTGCTGCAGACTTACAACCAAGCCCTGAATTGGGGATTAGTCAGGCCCCAGAAAACTGGATGCATTGGGAGGTGGACCACTATGATTTTGAATTTTAAAACTTGAAGTACGTAAAAGTAATGGGTTCAGCGAAAGTGATCGCTGATGGCCTGAGCTGAATGTTTGCGGGAGAAGGGGAACAAGACGTGAATGAACAGTGTTTGGCGGATGGAAATGCGGATCCTATTTTGTGATTTGTTTTGACAGATTCTGTCTATTTTTAGGAATATTAGAGAGTTGCAGGGTAAGGACAAGGATATATGCCTGATCACAGAAAGTTTAAAAAGAGGTGAAGTGGCAAAACCACATGTAGTGATGGACAGAGCCGTGTGTTGCAGAGAACGCGGCTGAAAACAATTGAGGGTTGATGCTCTTAAGGAACAGCGCCCACTGCTCTTTCATTATTGCCATGACTCACCTGTGGGTGGGCATTTGGGCATCTGGAAAACTAGGGAGAAGATCAAGCAGCAGTTCATCTGGAGTGGAATGGATACTGAGATCCGCAAGACAGTAGTAGCCTATGAAGTCTGTGGCAGCACCGAATAGTAAGCCAGCAGACAATAGTAAGGCGGGATTCTTGGCGTCAAAGTGTAATATGACAACGTCGCGTCTAGTGAGTGCCAGGCATAGTCAAGGCTCAACGGTAGAGAAAGTGGACGCTTATGCCATCTGTGGGCCAGAATCGAAGGCAAAGCGGAAGTACTTCGACCTGGTGGCAGCTAAATTAAAGAACGCTACGCCGGAGACACTGTCTGGCTTGTGCTGCACTCTGACAGCGAAATAACAAAATAATTTAACTAAATAATATCGTTACATGTAGTAAAAATATAAATGTAATATTACTTTAATATATGAAAATGACTGTAATTGAATATTGTAATGCTATAGTATGTTTAATTGTAAATAGAGAACTTGGCGTAATGTAAAATAATGTTTAGGTGTGGGGGGAATCCCCGAGAATAAGAACAGTGTACAGGCTGGCACGTAATATTGGCGGTAGAAGTAAGCTGGCGTTGTTCTGAGGCAGAAGTGTTAAGTGGCGTAAAAGTGACTGCCGATGTGTGCTACGGTAGCGTTGCTAACAGACCATTTAGGAGTGAGCTGAAAACAGATATGGACTTCATTTATCATATGGCTACAAGCTAAATGGACACTAAGACTTGTAACACGCGGTATTTCGACGGAGATGGGCTGTGAGCGGCAAAATAGCACGGTTTCTCGCTATGGGGTACATGGCACTGCACGGTGCAATGCTTCGTTAATTGCGGCGAGTGGCTTGTGCCAACGGCGAGGTGTGAAGGGACAAGTAGCCGCATCCAATGGCGTATTGTGATTTCAATAACTGATGATGAGGTCCATTGGTCAGCTCACTTCGGTAGCAACGAACTAGAAAACTAGAAGTATCTTACAAGAGTATTATTATGAACAGTGGTTGTTACACCGACGCCATTACCAGTACATTTATATTTTGTGAATCAGTTTGTGTAATAGTCAAGCCAAGTTCTCTACAGTGTGTAAAGTTTGAAGGCAATAATAATTTTGTGGTTTAAATTGTGTTCCCCGAGTTTAATCAATTATTTAAAGGAAATAGCTCATTATTACCACAGATCCAGTGATTTCTATGTGCTGCAACACCAGTGAAAAGTTATGGTGCGCGAGTATCGGCGTAGCTAAATTACAAGAGAAAATAGTCGGAATTAACCCCGAAATTGCTAGCAGACGTCGCTTCACGGATGGAAGGTGCCAGATACTGCGCCACCTTAATTACTATCCAGCTCGATGTGGTGACTTTTCAATACATTGCCATAGTCAAAAATTACTTGGTTCCGTCCGAGCAACGTGATTCTCAATTAGTGTTTTCAGTAACTATATTGACCAGCACATCTATATTGTTCTGTAATTAAGCGTTCAAGGAAATTGCTGCCACCACAGTACACATTGTGCCTTCAGCACAATGCAAGCTCAATAACATTAAATTCAGTAATTGCAATTTGTGTAGTTTACATTAACCTAAAACAAGTTCAAGTGTTTATCATGTGTGTTTATGTATTGTGAAACGATTTCAGGCTGTGGTATTGATTTAAATGAATTATGTCCTCCTGCAAGGCAATATCGAACATACAGAATTAAGTGCTCCATGTTCAGTCACTTCAAAGAGGTTATCAGTGCTACTAATAATCAAATATAGACGTAAAAATAAGTTACGCGCCATTATCATTATTTATTCCAAAAATTCCGTGTAGCAGTGGGATCACCATAGGGTGTCTATTCAAACCTATTACACGCGAGAGCCACTTTCCGGAAGTCCGATGCCGCATGGTCTAATAATAATACAGCAAATTCGGGTAGTGGGATTGCAAAAGGCAGTGGAAAAACCTTTCCGACGGATGTATTAACGCCAAGATAGTTATTCCGAATTCACAAGGAATTCTTGGAACATTTGGACACCCCATTGTTTGGTGATGGACAATGCTACCAACACTTTTACGTCTATCAAGTTCAGATTTGCCTGAGTATGGAAATCCGTCACCTTACAACACTTCTTGTATGGGAAGAATAAATTCTGATTTAAGATGTGCATTAACAACAAACCATAGCGGCAATAAAGGTGGACGCGACCGTTCGTTGCCTTGGCTCGCGATGGCGCTCAACACTGCTCGGCACAAGAGTCGTGAGGCTGCTCCGGCTGATCTCATGTTGCGTTATAGGTCAGCCACACCTATCTGCGACTTGTGGTCCATTAAGGACTTGTTACCGTGTTACCGGAGAACATGGATTCTCGTCTGGTGATTGATATGTGGCTATCAGCAGAAAGGAATATTCTGCGAGGCTACGAAAGAGAACGTAATCGCTGTAATCAAGGGAAGCAGCCCGCAATCACATGAGGAACAGGAAAAATTAACCAAGACAAAAGACTACCACCAAAAACAGCAACAAACAATCAAACAGTTACCGAATTGGAGACCGGGTGTTCATTACGAACCATCAGTTCGCGAGTAAGGCATTGGAGAGAATCACTAACAAGTTGGTGCTACGTTTCAATGGACACTTGTAGGTCACTGTATTTCTTAGCCGCACGGGATTAGCCGAGCGGTCTTAGGCGCTGCAGTCGTGGACTGTGCGGCTGGTCCCGGTGGAGGTTCGAGTCCTCCATCGGGCATGGGTGTGTGTTTTTGTACTTAGGATAATTTAGGTTAAGTAGTCTGTAACCTTAGGGACTGATGACCTTAGCAGTTAAGTCCCATACGATTTCACACTCATTTGTATTTCTTACACCTGTCACAGTGTGTAACACTTTCATGGCGATGTGCTCTATGACCATTTATTGTTGTATATATACCTGCTTTTCTCTTTATGTAAATTTATTTGTACACGATGTATGAATTAATTTGTTTATTTTGCTGTATAATCAATTATGTATATTATGTAAATATCGCTGAGTAATCGCTGAGGGAATGTTAGGGAAATGTTAGGTTTTGTCAACGAATAAGTATCATAGGAGTAGCGGCGTCTCTGAACGCGGGAGGATGTTACGTCAGAGCGCGCGCTACACAGAGAGAGAACTCTGGTGTGGGACTCGGTGAAGTGCGGATGCATGGATGGCGTGCACTGTACTGGAGGAGGGATTGTTTAGCGGCACGTGGCAAGTGATGAGCGTGGGCGGTGGAAATATTGGCTGCAGCAAACATCAAGAACCCGTCACGCCAATATCATTGCCAATAACTCCCGTGCCCGCTAATTATCATGGAAAGGAGCCAGCAGCACTATCGACGCCAGAAACTTCGTCACGGCGGGAATGGACTGAAGCAAGATTGCTGCATCACAGCTTATTGTCGACTAGTTTTGTAACGGCGTTACTCAGTTTTGTGGTGTTTTGCGAGTGAATAATTACCATAGTTTCATCAAAACTGTTTACCCGTGCTTTTACCCGTGCTTCTCCTAAAATCATTCACCAAGTAGGTTCCTGTCCTGTCCTATTGTTACAATAATCCGAGTACCGTTTGAGAAAAATGAACATTGCAGTGCCAGTTAATTTTGCTTATGAACTAAATGATTCTGTTAGGTTAAAGATTTGAACTTAAGGCATTAAGCAATTTCAGTCTCACTTACTTTAAATTTGAACTTTAATCTCAAGCGATCTAATTGTTGCAAAAAGTAAATCAACTAGTCAAATTAAACTGATTCCCGGCACTATGAACAAAAGCACTAACTAGAATTAATGAGTGAGTGCAAATATCAGTGATTATTGTAATTTGTTTTAGTAAAGTTCTGGTTCATATTTTGACTTGCAGTCGTGATAAAGTATAATAATTATCTTTTGATACAGTAAGTATCAATTTCTACTTCCTTGTTCAGAAGTCAATAGAGTTTCTTCTAATCATTTTTTTTGCCATTTTCCAAAATCCATATGAAAATAGTAGATGTTATTGTGACGTAGCGCCATTGTCACTTACAACAGTAAGTAACCATTAATCTGAGTGTTATCTTGTACGTTTTCAAAATTTCAGCTCTATTACTTAATGATATTTCGGGAGGAAACTATTTTTCTTCTCGCTTTATTACGGAAACGTTTCAATTGTTTTTGCTAACGTGCGTGCAGCCCTCTGTTGCCACGCTTGTTCGAGTAATTCTTGACATCGACTCTTAGTCTCATTAATCCACCTATCGAACAGAAATTTTCCCCAATTGCGCTGGCGACCGTATTTCTTTTAGCTATAAGTATTTCAGTAACTCTTATTATTCTGTTCCGATCCATGTGGTACCCATTCTCGTTGGCACAGTTCGTGAATGATAGCACAAACCTTTCGAACAACCATACTAAATTTTACAGTAATTAAGTAGGCGGAATAAATTGCCCTAGAAGGGATCTTGTTGTTAACCTCCCCACCATTTATTGACTTTATATTCAATCTTCGGAACGATAGCCTTTTCAAAATTTTATTCCAATTGTTTAGGCACATGCTTACACTGTTATATATTTCTAACATTGTCGATAGAAGGGAAGGAGGACGTTACAAGTGGACTTAAGGGGGGTAGGACGTCAAAGGGGACGAATTGGAGCAGGAGAGGCACCACAGGACATTTTTTTCTACTGTCTATACTTTTACAAATAAATTCATAAAACTTTGTCAGCATGACCAGGAAGGATTCAGGATTCACACTCATAGCAGTGGAAGTGCAAAAACATAACAAAATAATTTTTTTAGATATGAAATTTCATCATGTTTTCACTTATTGTTGGCTGCATTTGTTGCTATAGGTAAATTTTTCTTCATAAGTAAGAGAGATTCTTTGATGAATTTTGCACAGCATACAAACCATACTCACAGGTGTATGAACCTCTAGAATTTTCTATATCTATTAAAAACTGTGGTAAAAATTGAGATAATTAACTACAAAATTTAATTTTTTTCTAAACATAAAGTTTAAAACGTAACAGCTCATTCATTTTTTCATAAATCAAATAGATTATACAGTTTCAGACACCTGTATGTATGGTTTGTATGCTGTGCAAAATTCATCGAACAGTCTCTCTTACTTATGAAGAAAAGTGTACCTATAGCAACAAATGCATCCAATAGTAAGTGAAAAAATGATGAAATTTCACATGTAAAAAATTATTTTGTTATGTTTTTGAACTTCCTTTGCTACGAGTGTGAATCCTGAATCCTTCCTGGTTATGCTGACAAAGTTTTATGAATTTACTTGTAAAAGTATAGACAGTGGAAATTAAAATGTCCTGTGGTGCCTCTCCTGCTCCAAGTCGGCCCGTTTGGCGTCCTACCCCCCCCGCCCCCCCCCCCCCCCTTAAGGGATCATGGAAATGGCAAACAGATTAAAGTTCACCTCCTCCACATAAAATAAGGGTCCTCAGGCAATAACAGAGCGAGGTGGCGCATTCGGGAGGACGACGGTTCAAACTCGCGTCCGGCCATCCGGATTTAGGTTTCTTCTAATTTCCCTAAATCGCCTCAGCCAAATGCCAGGATTGTTCCTTTGAAAGGGCACTGTCGAATTCCTTCCCCATCCTTCCCTAATCCGATGAGATCGATGACCTCGCAGTTTGGTCTCCTCCCCCCTCCCCCCCTCCCCCCCAAACCAACCCAACACAACTCCTCAGGCAATTATGGGAGCGCTTAGGCGACGGCCGAAATCACGAGATGAGAGCGTGTGCCACGTCGACACTTATCGATAGCCGCATCAAGAGAAAGATGGGAAGCTCCAGAGGTTCTCTGGAGCGGCATGGCGGCCATGGTGTGGCTGGTGGGCCGAGGGATTCTCCGGAAACAAGTGGTGTACCTGGTGTGATACTCCAACAGTGCTACTGCAGAAGCATCAATGCATGGTCGGATAGCGTGGTAGCTGGATTTTGTGGCAACGTAGGCATATACGAAGCCGACGTTTGAATTAAGGTATGATTGTATTGTGCCCGTGCTGACAGTTTACTGAAGAAGCATCATGGAACTGTTCACGGTTGTTGTTACGGTCCGTCTGTAGTTAAATACCGAGTACTATTCCTGGTTCAAAGACAAGGTGCTGGATTTAATAATGGTCAGTCCTTCGCAACATGTCAATCATGTTTTAAGAAGAACACTCTTGGCATCTTTATAAGGCGCCAGAGAAATAGACTAATGTTCTTCTAACAGTTATTGTAGAAATCTGACGCCACTCACCTCATTACGAGTGCTTGCATATTATTTGGTAAGCCGATGAAATGTTGTTTGCAGTGCGTAACATACACCTGCTGCAGATTAATTGATCCAGCGCCTAAGTCCTAACTGTATGAGGGCACGATCTGTGCTCATGAACTCCATGTAATGTTGCTACTGTAAAAGGACAACACCCTATGTACACGATGTGGGCAGGATAGTGTAAGCGGTTTTGGCGTTTTGACAGCGGGGAAGCATCATCTTGTATTCATTATAGATCTCTATATTTCTGTAAAGAGTTTTCATCTATGGGATTATAGCCTGTACAGAAAGACCAGTGGGTCCCATGATTATGGTTTGTTCGATAAAGAGGATAAATCAAGATGATTGTATTGTTGTTGTTGTTGTTGTTGTGGTCTTCAGTCCTGAGACTGGTTTGATGCAGCTCTCCATGCTACTCTATCCTGTGCAAGCTTTTTCATCTCCCAGTACCTACTGCAACCTACATCCTTCTGAATCTGCTTAGTGTATTCATCTCTTGGTCTCCCTCTACGATTTTTACCCTCCACGCTGCCCTCCAATACTAAATTGGTGATCCCTTGATGCCTCAGAACATGTCCTACCAACCGATCCCTTCTTCTGGTCAAGTTGTGCCACAAACTTCTCTTCTCCCCAATCCTATTCAATACTTCCTCATTAGTTATGTGATCTACCCATCTAATCTTCAGCATTCTTCTGTAGCACCACATTTCGAAAGCTTCTATTCTCTTCTTGTCCAAACTATTTATCGTCCATGTTTCACTTCCATACATGGCTACACTCCATACGAATACTTTCAGAAATGACTTCCTGACACTTAAATCAATACTGGATGTTAACAAATTTCTCTTCTTCAGAAAAGCTTTCCTTGCCATTGCCAGCCTACATTTTATATCCTCTCTACTTCGACCATCATCAGTTATTTTGCTCCCCAAATAGCAAAACTCCTTTACTACTTTAAGTGCCTCATTTCCTAATCTAATTCCCTCAGCATCACCCGACTTAATTAGACTACATTCCATTATCCTTGTTTTGCTTTTGTTGATGTTCATCTTATATCCTTCTTTCAAGACACTGTCCATTCCATTCAACTGCTCTTCCAAGTCCTTTGCTGTCTCTGACAGAATTACAATGTCATCGGCGAACCTCAAAGTTTTTATTTCTTCTCCATGAATTTTAATACCTACCCCGAATTTTTCTTTTGTTTCCTTTACTGCTTGCTCAATATACAGATTGAACAACATCGGGGAGAGGCTACAACCCTGTCTTACTCCCTTCCCAACCACTGCTTCCCTTTCATGTCCCTCGACTCTTATAACTGCCATCTGGTTTCTGTACAAATTGTAAATAGCCTTTCGCTCCCTGTATTTTACCCCTGCCACCTTTAGAATTTGAAAGAGAGTATTCCAGTCAACATTGTCAAAAGCTTTCTCTAAGTCTACAAATGCTAGAAACGTAGGTTTGCCTTTCCTTAATCTTTCTTCTAAGATAAGTCGTAAGGTCAGTATTGCCTCACGTGTTCCAGTGTTTCTACGGAATCCAAACTGATCTTCCCCGAGGTTGGCTTCTACTAGTTTTTCCATTCGTCTGTAAAGAATTCGTGTTAGTATTTTGCAGCTGTGACTTATTAAGCTGATAGTTCGGTAATTTTCACATCTGTCAACACCTGCTTTCTTCGGGATTGGAATTATTATATTCTTCTTGAAGTCTGAGGGTATTTCGCCTGTTTCATACATCTTGCTCACCAGATGGTAGAGTTTTGTCAGGACTGGCTCTCCCACGGCCGTCAGTAGTTCCAATGGAATATTGTCTACTCCGGGGGCCTTGTTTCGACTCAGGTCTTTCAGTGCTCTGTCAAACTCTTCACGCAGTATCGTATCTCCCATTTCATCTTCATCTACATCCTCTTCCATTTCCATAATATTGTCCTCAAGTACATCGCCCTTGTATAGACCCTCTATATACTGCTTCCACCTTTCTGCTTTCCCTTCTTTGCTTAGAACTGGGTTTCCATCTGAGCTCTTGATATTCATACAAGTCGTTCTCTGATCTCCAAAGGTCTCTTTAATTTTCCTGTAGGCGGTATCTATCTTACCCCTAGTGAGATAGGCCTCTACATCCTTACATTTGTCCTCTAGCCATTCCTGCTTAGCCATTTTGCACTTCCTGTCGATCTCATTTTTGAGACGTTTGTATTCCTTTTTGCCTGTTTCACTTACTGCATTTTTATATTTTCTCCTTTCATCAATTAAATTCAATATTTCTTCTGTTACCCAAGGATTTCTACTAGCCCTCGTCTTTTTACCTACTTGATCCTCTGCTGCCTTCACTACTTCATCCCTCAAAGCTACCCATTCTTCTTCTACTGTATTTATTTCCCCCATTCCTGTCAATTGCTCCCTTATGCTCTCCCTGAATCTCTGTACAACCTCTGGTTCTTTCAGTTTATCCAGGTCCCATCTCCTTAAATTCCCACCTTTTTGCAGTTTCTTCAGTTTTAATCTACAGGTCATAACCAATAGATTGTGGTCAGAGTCCACATCTGCCCCTGGAAATGTCTTACAATTTAAAACCTGGTTCCTAAATCTCTGTCTTACCATTATATAATCTATCTGATACCTTTTAGTATCTCCAGGGTTCTTCCATGTATACAACCTTCTTTCATGATTCTTAAACCAAGTGTTAGTTATGATTAAGTTATGCTCTGTGCAAAATTCTACCAGGCGGCTTCCTCTTTCATTTCTGTCCCCCAATCCATATTCACCTACTATGTTTCCTTCTCTCCCTTTTCCTACACTCGAATTCCAGTCACCCATGACTATTAAATTTTCGTCTCCCTTCACAATCTGAATAATTTCTTTTATGTCATCATACATTCCTTCAATTTCTTCGTCATCTGCAGAGCTAGTTGGCATATAAACTTGTACTACTGTAGTAGGTGTGGGCTTCGTATCTATCTTGGCCACAATAATGCGTTCACTATGCTGTTTGTAGTAGCTTACCCGCATTCCTATTTTCCTATTCATTATTAAACCTACTCCTGCATTACCCCTATTTGATTTTGTGTTTATAACCCTGTAGTCACCTGACCAGAAGTCTTGTTCCTCCTGGCACCGAACTTCACTAATTCCCACTATATCTAACTTCAACCTATCCATTTCCCTTTTTAAATTTTCTAACCTACCTGCCCGATTAAGGGATCTGACATTCCACGCTCCGATCCGTAGAACGCCAGTTTTCTTTCTCCTGATAACGACATCCTCTTGAGTAGTCCCCGCCCGGAGATCCGAATGGGGGACTATTTTACCTCCGGAATATTTTACCCAAGAGGACGCCATCATCATGTAATCATACAGTAAAGCTGCATGCCCTCGGGAAAAATTACGGCTGTAGTTTCCCCTTGCTTTCAGCCGTTCGCAGTACCAGCACAGCAAGGCCGTTTTGGTTATTGTTACAAGGCCAGATCAGTCAATCATCCAGACTATTGCCCTTGCAACTACTGAAAAGGCTGCTGCCCCTCTTCAGGAACCACACGTTTGTCTGGCCTCTCAACAGATACCCCTCCAATGTGGTTGCACCTACGGTACGGCTATCTGTATCGCTGAGGCACGCAAGCCTCCCCACCAACGGCAAGGTCCATGGTTCATGATTGTATTCTGGTTTATAAAAGCAATATTTTTGGATTTCGTGTTTATTGTTTGTAACGGTAACACTGCTTACTTTGATGGCAATCGGTGCTAACGCTATACCTCTGCGAGTAATTTTTGAGAGTTGTGATCGTGAGATAACCTAATAAGAGCAGAACAATCAAACTGGGAATCGTTACCAAAACACTCCAGCAGAGTATAGCCAACAGTAAACAGGTGGATCAGGGACAGACGTTCTTCCAGCACAAAAGTTCTAACATTACATATTAAAATCGGTCGCCAGCCTAATTAGGCGTTTTTGTGTCAAGTAATAGAGTAAAACAGAAGGCAGTGCTAAGGCTAACCTAACCTTCCTTGGCACACACACACTAAACTCTTTCCTTATATCTGTTCACCAAATAACACAGTTACATAATCTTGCAGCTAAATGTACTACTAACCTGAAAATCAGATAAACAAATGGCCTTCGAGATAGCAGACAGTAACATATGTCTTTCAACAACACGTACCTTAAAGGAACTAGATGAAGCAGTTGATGGAACCAATCGCCGACACACATGAAACTAGTAGCAATACTAAACAGGGAAGAGCATGAAATGATTCTGATTTATATGAGGGGCTCTATTAACGATCATATACTATAACATCATTGCTTAATACAGAGTCTCTATGCCTATGCATTAATTAACTTGCAATGGAATAGTTAACACAGTAAATATTTCTTTCTTAAGCTCAGTTTGAAGCAGTTAAACAGAGTGAAAATCAAACTACAATGGCTGTGAAAGAGCCTTTGCTTTGCTTCATTCACTAACTAGTCGAGCAAATGAAGACACATAACTTTCATGGTTTGAAGAACCATGCTCATTAACAAAACTACAAAAGTATGTATGAGAAATACAAAAGTATGTATGAGATGTTGTAAGTATCTTCAGCAATAATTATTAATTAAGTAAAGCACAACAAACTATAATTCTTTAAATAACAAATGTGCTTTGATAAGCAGTATTTTAACCTACTCACAAAATAGCTGGCTGTGCAAATACCAACTCATTAAATTCAAGTTCAAACACTTTCTCATGAAATGACCAGTCTTAAAACTTTGTAATTCCGATGAAAGTGCATTACAATTAATAATCTTTTTCACTTCAGATTAACTTTAATATATTGAGACATCTTTTCAAGTAAAGCAAATTATATAAGGAAATGACTGCAGATTGATTTTAAAATGCACTGGAAGTGGAGTATTTCTCGAATCGTAGAACTGAACTTTAAACACTGTAACTCCATACTATAACTCCACACATCAGAAAGCAATCACAACTGTTTTCATAGCTGAAAAATAAGTCTTTCCATAACAAATTAGGACACTCGGAATTAAATTCACTAGGATAGGATTCCTGTCCAGATTTGCAATTTGGGATAATCACGGGTGTAAGGTAGTGTTTTCAGCAACACCACGATTATTGTTGTTATTATTATTATTATTATCAACCAAATTTCACAAATACCTGGTCCATTTACATAGTGCCAAATAGAAGCAATTTGGTGGAGGGCTGATGGCACTTGTGGCGTAATTTGCGGTGGCTGTTAACATGACAGTACTGTTGGCCCCACCCTGTTACAGATCTTCTTGGGGTCGGAATTATATCTTTATAGGGCCAAAAAACCGTGCCATGATAATACTGTCACCAAATGCAGCATCCGAGCCCCATAAATGCCATTCTTACGCTCTTCTGGCCGCAAACTCCAAGAATATGAACCCCAGTGATCCACTACTGCTAGCGAGATGTTAACCACAGCACAGGTCAGCCCAGACTCCTTACCCGTCACAAAGGACGAGTTACCACTTGCACGCCGACCACACTTTTTCCACTTCGGTAGGCTACTTTCGTAGCTGCGGTGCTTCTCGACATCTCTTACATTCAACCCTACGTTCCATAACTATGGACCAGGTCTTTTACAGTAAATTACCTAACAATCAATCATTCCAGTAGTTATACATAGTCAAAGAATTTCCTTGAAAAATACAACGTTCTACATAAGCAACACAAATATCGATACATACACAAAAAAAGGTCGAGAATAGGTGTGACATATTGAAAGAATCTTTTCTTAGTATCGTTTTGTCTTTGATTATCAGGTACTATATTACGGGTGTTAAAGGTTGAAACCGATTTTTTTTGACAAGATGTTGCTGCAGCACTTCGATTTTTATCTTTGTCCTGTTAGCCATTCTCATTCTAATTGGTAGTATTACGTTGTACTAACCACACTATTTATAGTTGAGGTTAGTATTGTGCAATTTGATAAATAAATTTGGCAGTGTGCTGTATACTCAACCGATGGACTCCATGAGCAATTATTTTTGACTCCAAATCCCTTCTTCCATAACAATGGCATCTAATTCACTTCTAAAATATGTGGGTTATGTAATACGGTGAACACTATGGATGTTCCAGTATCTGCTGTACACAGGCGCTCCTGCACGGGGTTCGTGCGTGACATCATCATGCACTGTCATGAAGGATGACAGGATGCAGTGCGAGACGAATATGATGCCTCAAGAAACTGCAGTATTGTGGCTTACGATATCCATGGTTTAATACTGCGTCACGTCGTATCGCAGGGTCAGACGGCCACTGCAGCCTGCTGTTGCAATTTCTTGCGACATCATCTCCATCCTACGCTGAGAACGGAGCGACATCATCTTCATCCCTCACTGAGAACAAAGCGACAGCATCTTCTGGTGCTGAATCCTGTCATTCTTCATGGTAATGTGCGATATCTCACGGAGAAACCCATGCTGGACCTTCTGCGTATATGGGGCTGGGAGGGCTCCCACCGTATTCACCCTATATGACACTGTACGTTTATAACCTGTTCTCCGCAATGAAGGAACCTCGTTGTGGCACGACTACAAAATAAGAGAGGACATAATCGATACCACAGGGTAGTCTAGTGAGACATCGACAGAAATGGGGGCACTGACGGTGAAGACGCCTTCGATCAGTATAGGGGAAGGCCATCGAGATGTAGGGCGATTATACTGAGGACATGTAATACGGAGAACGTCCGTCAGTGAACTTTAGTATGAATTATAACAGTGATGCCTCTACTTTTTATCCAGGCCATGTACAACACTCCCAACTAGGTTCGTTACCGTCTAACTGAAAGATCTTTTGAGGATAGCCCTCCAGAAATGCCAGCACATCAGAAATCGATGAACTTCAGCAGGAATGCCCTGCATCACGTAATTTTTTTCCTAGTAATGAAATGTGGTGGGGGGTCTTCTATTTATATCGTTCCGTTTTTGTACTTAAAAAGCTTTGAAATGTACAGCAGGAGCCGATAGATTAGTTAAGCGACTTAGAAATGGAGCAATTCTCTGCAAGTTACTCAGTTAGAGAAGGCAATATAAGTTGGCAAACGTCCCATATCTACGGCGTTTTACAGCACATTGAACTTTAGGTGAGATATTGTGTCATGAAGAGGTATAAGGGGAACGGATATCAAAGAGTCGAAATATAAACGAGAGAAAACGGTGTTGTTGGCGTAAGAAAGATTAATGAAGTGAATTAATGAAGTGGGTGGCTGGGGATCTTGAGAAAACAATCTGATCTCTGTTTGTAACGCCGGAAATGCGTATCCTTCTACACTCCTGGAAATTGAAATAAGAACACCGTGAATTCATTGTCCCAGGAAGGGGAAACTTTATTGACACATTCCTGGGGTCAGATACATCACATGATCACACTGACAGAACCACAGGCACATAGACACAGGCAACAGAGCATGCACAATGTCGGCAGTAGTACAGTGTATATCCACCTTTCGCAGCAATGCAGGCTGCTATTCTCCCATGGAGACGATCGTAGAGATGCTGGATGTAGTCCTGTGGAACGGCTTGCCATGCCATTTCCACCTGGCGCCTCAGTTGGACCAGCGTTCGTGCTGGACGTGCAGACCGCGTGAGACGACGCTTCATCCAGTCCCAAACATGCTCAATGGGGGACAGATCCGGAGATCTTGCTGGCCAGGGTAGTTGACTTACACCTTCTAGAGCACGTTGGGTGGCACGTGATACATGCGGACGTGCATTGTCCTGTTGGAACAGCAAGTTCCCTTGCCGGTCTAGGAATGGTAGAACGATGGGTTCGATGACGGTTTGGATGTACCGTGCACTATTCAGTGTCCCCTCGACGATCACCAGTGGTGTACGGCCAGTGTAGGAGATCGCTCCCCACACCATGATGCCGGGTGTTGGCCCTGTGTGCCTCGGTCGTATGCAGTCCTGATTGTGGCGCTCACCTGCACGGCGCCAAACACGCATACGACCATCATTGGCACCAAGGCAGAAGCGACTCTCATCGCTGAAGACGACACGTCTCCATTCGTCCCTCCATTCACGCCTGTCGCGACACCACTGGAGGCGGGCTGCACGATGTTGGGACGTGAGCGGAAGACGGCCTAACGGTGTGCGGGACCGTAGCCCAGCTTCATGGAGACGGTTGCGAATGGTCCTCGCCGATACCCCAGGAGCAACAGTGTCCCTAATTTGCTGGGAAGTGGCGGTGCGGTCCCCTACGGCACTGCGTAGGATCCTACGGTCTTGGCGTGCATCCGTGCGTCGCTGCGGTCCGGTCCCAGGTCGACGGGCACGTGCACCTTCCGCCGACCACTGGCGACAACATCGATGTACTGTGGAGACCTCACGCCCCACGTGTTGAGCAATTCGGCGGTACGTCCACCCGGCCTCCCACATGCCCACTATACGCCCTCACTCAAAGTCCGTCAACTGCACATACGGTTCACGTCCACGCTGTCGCGGCATGCTACCAGTGTTAAAGACTGCGATGAGGTCCGTATGCCACGGCAAACTGGCTGACACTGACGGCGGCGGTGCACAAATGCTGCGCAGCTAGCGCCATTCGACGGCCAACACCGCGGTTCCTGGTGTGTCCGCTGTGCCGTGCTTGTGATCATTGCTTGTACAGCCCTCTCGCAGTGTCCGGAGCAAGTATGGTGGGTCTGACACACCGGTGTCAATGTGTTCTTTTTTCCATTTCCAGGAGTGTATTTCCATCTATTGTACTATAGATTTTTCCTTATTTTGTTACCTGAAGATATGACATTTCTGTGTCTTTATATATTGTAGTTGTTTTACTCTTTGTATATATATATATATATATATATATATATATATATATATATATATATATATATATATATATATACTCCTGGAAATGGAAAAAAGAACACATTGACACCGGTGTGTCAGACCCACCATACTTGCTCCGGACACTGCGAGAGGGCTGTACAAGCAATGATCACACGCACGGCACAGCGGACACACCAGGAACCGCGGTGTTGGCCGTCGAATGGCGCTAGCTGCGCAGCATTTGTGCACCGCCGCCGTCAGTGTCAGCCAGTTTGCCGTGGCATACGGAGCTCCATCGCAGTCTTTAACACTGGTAGCATGCCGCGACAGCGTGGACGTGAACCGTATGTGCAGTTGACGGACTTTGAACGAGGGCGTATAGTGGGCATGCGGGAGGCCGGGTGGACGTACCGCCGAATTGCTCAACACGTGGGGCGTGAGGTCTCCACAGTACATCGATGTTGTCGCCAGTGGTCGGCGGAAGGTGCACGTGCCCGTCGACCTGGGACCGGACCGCAGCGATGCACGGATGCACGCCAAGACCGTAGGATCCTACGCAGTGCCGTAGGGGACCGCACCGCCACTTCCCAGCAAATTAGGGACACTGTTGCTCCTGGGGTATCGGCGAGGACCATTCGCAACCGTCTCCATGAAGCTGGGCTACGGTCCCGCACACCGTTACGCCGTCTTCCGCTCACGCCCCAACATCGTGCAGCCCGCCTCCATTGGTGTCGCGACAGGCGTGAATGGAGGGACGAATGGAGACGTGTCGTCTTCAGCGATGAGAGTCGCTTCTGCCTTGGTGCCAATGATGGTCGTATGCGTGTTTGGCGCCGTGCAGGTGAGCGCCACAATCAGGACTGCATACGACCGAGGCACACAGGGCCAACACCCGGCATCATGGTGTGGGGAGCGATCTCCTACACTGGCCGTACACCACTGGTGATCGTCGAGGGGACACTGAATAGTGCACGGTACATCCAAACCGTCATCGAACCCATCGTTCTACCATTCCTAGACCGGCAAGGGAACTTGCTGTTCCAACAGGACAATGCACGTCCGCATGTATCCCGTGCCACCCAACGTGCTCTAGAAGGTGTAAGTCAACTACCCTGGCCAGCAAGATCTCCGGATCTGTCCCCCATTGAGCATGTTTGGGACTGGATGAAGCGTCGTCTCACGCGGTCTGCACGTCCAGCACGAACGCTGGTCCAACTGAGGCGCCAGTTGGAAATGGCATGGCAAGCCGTTCCACAGGACTACATCCAGCATCTCTACGATCGTCTCCATGGGAGAATAGCAGCCTGCATTGCTGCGAAAGGTGGATATACACTGTACTAGTGCCGACATTGTGCATGCTCTGTTGCCTGTGTCTATGTGCCTGTGGTTCTGTCAGTGTGATCATGTGATGTATCTGACCCCAGGAATGTGTCAATAAAGTTTCCCCTTCCTGGGACAATGAATTCACGGTGTTCTTATTTCAATTTCCAGGAGTGTATATATGTATATATATATATCGATGTATAATTGGTTTGTTTTGTAAATATTCTTTGTATTTTTACGCTGGGTCTTGCCTGGGTAAAACTATGCTATCGAACGACTACATCAGTAGGTCGTGTTAAGGACCAAAGTGTTTAGGATCTTTGGTAGTGTTAGCTCTGTCGCGTGGAGCGCGAGCAGACGGAGTCTGGTTGGGGTAGTGCAGTGGAGCAGGTGTGTTGTGTGACGCTCCCGCGAGTTGCCGCGCTTTCGGGGTTTGGCGGCATGTAATTGCACTCGACTTGCTATGATAGTTTCTGACACGGTGTCGCGGACGGGAAGCATTAGCTGGCGCACATCAAGAGCCCGTTTCGCCTGGTGACCGTGTCGAGAAGAAGGCGCGCCAACACCCAGCTTCTGCAACAGCGACGGCCGACAATGAGTGACTGTCGCCACCTCCTCGATCGACGGCTTCAAACCTTCAATCAACCAACAAGGAAGATTGGAAGCACGTAAAGTTTTAGAACTGTATGGCAGATCTCAGTTTTTAAAATTGTTGCATCACAAAATTACAGCAATTTAGCATGAACCTTTGTTGCTCATTGTCCCAATTGCATTACCAAGCAGGGTCCCCTCCTTTTCCAGAATGAACCCGAGTGTCGTTGAAATTCAAACGCCAGCATCAAAGTAATAGCATTCGATTTCACTGCTTTAATTTCAAAGTTCAGTTAAGGTATTCATAGCTGGCTACAATATTTAGATTACACAAGCACAAATTAAGAGTGCGAGTTTTGTTAGCATATTGTAGCTTACCTGTGACTGCAGCTCAGCTTGGTACGTACTAAATTTTACTATTGTTAATTGTGCAGAATCATTTAATTCAAGTTCAAAGTTAAATATCTTATTTCCAAATTGCGTAGATTCAAGTAGCTTTTGAAATGATTGTTGAGGTAGCCCAAGACTAACCTTATTTTACTGAATTTCGTAGTGCTTCAGAAACAAATCTAACTATTAATTTCAGTCACTAGATTAACTTTCAATTTTCCAGTTTTGTTAATTATTTTGCTAAATTAAGTCAGGATGTAGCGAAATTTATTACTTCTGACAAACTTTCAGTTTTCACACAACATGTGTCAACCTTCAGTTGCCATGCTTTTAGTGCTAAATATATGTGCATTAATCTTTCATTTTCAGTTATTATAGTAGTTGTCCATAGGACTGGCGACCGTAATTTTCCCCGAATCTCAAATATCTAATTAACGCCAATTAATTGTTAACGTAACGACTGCACATTTACTTTCTTTATTAATTTTACCCTTTTCTCAAAATTAATTTCCACCAATTTCATTTGAATTTTTCCTTTCATTTAGATGTAACCGTTTCCTCCCTCTTTACCGACAAATTACCTTCGGTGACGATTGCTTTTTCCCAAACTTCCATTAGGTGCACGCGGTTTAATTTTTCACTGTCATTAAGGTCGATGAGTGTGGGGGAGGTTACATGTTCAACTTCAACACAGCATTTTTACCACAGTATCTCAGAGCTAGATAAATGATGAGACCCAGTATGTCAGAGTCCATGAGGTGTTCCAAATCCTCAGCGTATAAAAGAGACTGCTGTTACTTTCGAAATAAATGTTGGCCGGTGTGGCAAAGCGGCACATAAACTTGCAATAACGAGATCACTAGAGTTTTCTGCATAAAGTACTCTGAGAAGCATGCAGTCTGAGATCGTGCGTGTTTAGCATTCGTTGAAGAAAAGAAAATGCCGGACATCAAGGCAACAAAAGAAACCCCTACGCCGAAGCGCACACGACTCTTTGAAGTTACGGAACAATCAGTACATACAATGTCACTGGCTGATGTGATTAAAGCGTTAGCAAAGATGATGCACTGATAGACACAAAAAAAAGTCGGTGGAAGTTGGAACAAACATCTGTACCTGCAAACGATTGTGATAACAACGTACGAGCTTTTCAAGTATTCATCAAATGTGAAAACGCCGGTGAACTTGAGCACAGGCATGTACGAAACAACAGGCCAACGTATTTTAAACAGATAGCCTGTCCATTTCAAACCTGAAACACAAAAAGAAAAACTCAGAAGTTCAGAGAAACTAGGATGACCTATCAGGCGATACTGGTGTAATGTGACTTGCGTGTCAGCAGAGTCAACGTAATTCACTGTATCTGCGAGGTGCCAGGGTGGAGAAGACTTTGTACCTCTTTAATTCAGACGAATTTTGGATGAGAACGAGACATGCACTCGACCCCCTCCTTATCTACCAGCTAATTAATTATGCGCGCAACGGTAATGGAAGGAAATGATGGTGGACCCTGCTAGTTGGTAAAATAAGGGGTGCACACTCACAATTATTTAATAAAACTCGTAAACTACTCAAAAAAAACTTTATCATAATAAACAACAGGAAATGGGATTCTGCCTATATCTATGAAATGATATGCGGATTAAATATTACAATGAGATTTATTATACATCCGAACATTAATGCACATGATTGTCGACACACACAGTAAGTTAAAGGATAGGGTGTACTGAAATATTATGAGAATAAGAGTTGACTCGAGAACAAGGAGCTCCCACTCTCTGTGAGGCAATAGATTGACGATAATGACTGGAGGTCCTAATGAATCAGATATTAATCTTTGGACTATATAGCAGTATCGCAATTAGTAGTGAGAGCTGAAATGGGATCACATGGGGAAACAATCAGGGTGGACTTGTAGCAAAGCGAGCGCCCGTGCAGCTGAGGGATTCAGTATAAAATTGATAAGATCCTACAATGCCGGAGCCGCAAATACTGTACCAGTACTGAAATCTGCAGCACGTCGCCGGTAGGCAGCGTCCAGATGATGCAGGCGCCGACTTCTGCCGTGCAGCAACTCTGTGTCAACCCCTGGCCGCGAGGGCTGTCCGAGAATTCTAAGTTCTTCCGAAAACGAGCGACCAAGTCGCAAGACCGTCCGACTCCGAGGAAGATCAGATCGTGCATCCCACTGCCCGCACAACGCAAGAGCGAAGCCAACATTGCTCTACTCCCTACTTTCCTCGAAAACTGCGAATGAGCATTCAGTTCCGATTCCAAAATTCCCCCACACTGTCTCAGAGCATCATTGGCGCCAATGGCGACCATTCCCTCCAATTTCGAGCAGGGCTTTATGACGTCAACTAGCCTCAGTTTAAGTTGACCAATCATGCTTCTGCTATTCAACTGAGGGCACTGAACTTGCCGTTTGACTGCCTACTAAAACAACCTGCCTAGACCACCGGCCATCCGGTGCCAGACAGTCGCACCAAGCAGGGCACAGTCCACAAGTATTCTCAGAATCAAGAGGACAATGCAGTCAGTCGGTGCCAGGAATCTTCGTTCCGGACGTTGCGGAACGGTAAACACATAAACTGCGGCGACACTCAGACGTCTCGCAGGTTGTTTCGCCCTGCATACAATAGGCGAAACTCGACCGACGTCAGGCGTTCCGCCAGGCGCTTAAGCCTATTGTACAGGGTGTTTCAAAAATGACCGGTATATTTGAAACGGCAAAAAAAAACTAAACGAGCAGCGATAGAAATACACCGTTTGTTGCAATATGCTTGGGACAACAGTACATTTTCAGGCGGATAAACTTTCGAAATTACAGTAGTTACAATTTTCAACAACAGATCGCGCTGCAAGTGATGTGAAAGATATAGAAGACAATGCAGTCTGTGGGTGCGCCATTCTGTACGTCGTCTTTCTGCTGTAAGCGCGTGCTGTTCACAACGTGCAAGTGTGCTGTGGACAACATGGTTAATTCCTTGGAACAGAGGATTTTTCTGGTGTTGGAATTCCACCGCCTAGAACACAGTGTTGTTGCAACAAGACGAAGTTTTCAACGGAGGTTTAATGTAACCAAAGGACCGAAAAGCGATACAATAAAGGATCTGTTTGAAAAATTTCAACGGACTGGGAACGTGACGGATGAACGTGCTGGAAAGGTAGGGCGACCACGTACGGCAACCACAGAGGGCAACGCGCAGCTAGTGCAGCAGGTGATCCAACAGCGGCCTCGTGTTTCCGTTCGCCGTGTTGCAGCTGCGGTCCAAATGACGCCAACGTCCACGTATCGTCTCATGCGCCAGAGTTTACACCTCTATCCATACAAAATTCAAACGCGGCAACCCCTCAGCGCCGCTACCATTGCTGCACGAGAGACATTCGCTAACGATATAGTGCACAGGATTGATGACGGCGATATGCATGTGGGCAGCATTTGGTTTACTGACGAAGCGTATTTTTACCTGGACGGCTTCGTCAATAAACAGAACTGGCTCATATGGGGAACCGAAAAGCCCCATGTTGCAGTCCCATCGTCCCTGCATCCTCAAAAAGTACTGGTCTGGGCCGCCATTTCTTCCAAAGGAATCATTGGCCCATTTTTCAGATCCGAAACGATTACTGCATCTCGCTATCTGGACATTCTTCGTGAATTTGTGGCGGTACAAACTGCCTTAGACGACACTGCGAACACCTCGTGGTTTATGCAAGATGGTGCCCGGCCACATCGCACGGCCGACGTCTTTAATTTCCTGAATGAATATTTCGATGATCGTGTGATTGCTTTGGGCTATCCGAAACATACAGGAGGCGGCGTGGATTGGCCTCCCTGTTCGCCAGACATGAACCCCTGTGACTTCTTTCTGTGGGGACACGTGAAAGACCAGGTGTACCGCCAGAATCCAGAAACAATTGAACAGCTGAAGCAATACATCTCATCTGCATGTGAAGCCATTCCGCCAGACACGTTGTCAAAGGTTTCGGGTAATTTCATTCAGAGACTACGCCATATTATTGCTACGCATGGTGGATATGTGGAAAATATCGTACTATAGAGTTTCCCAGACCGCAGCGCCATCTGTTGTTGAAAATTGTAACTAGTGTAATTTCGAAAGTTTATCTGCCTGAAAACGTACTGTTGTCCCAAGCATATTGCAAAAAACGGTGTATTTCTATCGCTGCTCGTTTAGTTTGTATTGCCGTTTCAAATATACCGGTCATTTTTGAAACACCCTGTATGAACCCCTCAGAATTCAGGGAATTACAGCCCCCAACCGGAAACGCAGTGTGCCGCGTCTTCCGATGCTCGCCTCTGACAGGCCACCCAGGGAAGTAACCCAACATGTTTAGTAATCAAGTGAAAAGAATTTTTTTGAGCTCTCAGTACAAATAGTCTCATTAAAATAACCTCAATCGGTCTGTTACTACCGCGCAATGACGTAGAACATTAATAAAATTGGTGAAAATGAAAGGAGACATGCAAGAGGGCATGGAACTTCTCACATCTACAGGGTGCTTGGAAAAAATTTGAAAAGCTTGTAAGAGTGTTGCACAGCTTGTGGTGGTGAGAAATAATTGTTAAGAAAAAAAGTGTGATAATATGAGCCGTTTTAGTGTTGATTAGCGCTGAAGTTAGCCAGTCAGGCTGATGCAAGCACCAATTCAAGCAACCCTCCTGAGGCATGGCCGCCTGACTTGTCATTCGCTTGGTTTTCTAAAACCCAGCAGGAGAGCGATACGAAAACTAAACATGGCACGGTAGTAAGGATCGAATCTGAGCCAAAGGCTGAGCAGTCTCGTGCACTATCATCTATGCCATGAGAGCGACTGACACTAATTTCATCTGGCGCGTCGCTTGAACTCGACGCGCAGCGATCTAATTGACTAACTTCAATGCTAATTATCTCGGAAAAGGCGCGAAATGTATCGAATTTTCTTCTTAACAGTTATTTCTCAACACTACGTATCCTGCAACAGCCTTACAAGCTTTTCGGACTGTTTCTGACCACGCTGTATAAAGCAACTAACAAGTCCCTTATGCAAACCGTCAACTGCCCTCGTCTCAGCAACTCGACAGAGGCCAAACACTGCAAAAAAACTTTAGCGCTATAACGTGGAGGAATCAATAAACTTAGCACAAGAAGAAAACCTACATATTTGATTACAAGAGACCCGTTTTTTAAAAGACCAACACTATTTCCCTAAGGGATTGTAAGGTCTTCAGAGAACACGACCTCAGTGGGGAGAGAGCTGAAGACAGAACTGCCAACTTCATAAATGACGATTATTACCTGTCATCTCATCTTCTCAACATCAGCTTAGAAGCAGCTGCTGTTAAAATTCATACGCCGCACACAGCGACGAAACGTAACTTCTACCTGTCCCCTAATGATGCTCTAGACAGCAACGGTCTCCACAAACTTATGGTACAGCTGCCCCCCAATTCCTCTTCTGTGGGGTTTTTAAAGCACATGTTGCACCTAAAAGGCTCACTACTGCCTGCCCTTGCGTCGAGCTGTCAACAGGTCTAAGTGATAGACGAACTATGCCTTTTAAACGAAAGTTACAGCAAACATTTCAGTACTGATAGTCGGGCGTTCTCTGCCAATGATTTACTTTCGCACACACTGATCAGTGGGACGTGATCGATGATCTGCACTCCAGTGACCACTTTCCGACCTGCATACATCTGCTCCACCAAGCAGTGCCAGAAAGCAAGCCGCCAATGTGGGTACTCAGCACGGCAAAATGGACGCTTTACAGCCTTTGGTTGTGTTTGAATGTAGAAGCAGCTTCCAGGGATGGGATAATCATATCATCAAAACGAGGCACCACGCCATTGACACAAAAGTATTCTGGACAACTGTGTAAGGTGGCAGAATAAATGAAGGTCAGAATCGCACCTTACATGAGAGCTCTGTAAATCACAATGGGAAGGTGAATATGACACCTAACTTAATTCGGCAGTTATGAGCAAATTTGCCTATCAGTATATAATGCAAAACAGTGGTGACACTCAACTGACGGTAATTAACACACTGTTTTTGTATAATGCATGTCAAAGAGCAGAAGGTGCAACAAACAGTGAGAGGCGTTTCAGTTTGGTATTTCAGAGGGGCGAGCAGAGGCAAGGCCGAGCTACAGGGGGTAACACGGAAACCACGTAAAGGGGAGTCCCAGGCGGAAGGTCAACGACCGACCTGGTGACTCAGATGGGACGAGCGAGTATAACGGCCCATCTGAGGGAGGACAGAAAAGAAAGGTCTTAGAAAACTGTTTCGAAATTCCAAATAAATACAGGGCTATTACAAATGATTGAAGCGATTTCATAAATTCACTGTAGCTCCATTCATTGATGTATGGTCACGACACACTACAGATACGTAGAAAAACTCATAAAGTTTTGTCCGGCTGAACCCGCACTTCAGGTTACTGCCGCCAGAGCGCTCGAGAGCGCAGTGAAACAAAATGGCGACAGGAGCCGAGAAAGCGTATGTCGTGCTTGAAATGCACTCACATCAGTCAGTCATAACAGTGCAACTGCTAACTCTATTCGGTGATGGTATGCGCAGTTTAAAGCTTCTGGATGCCTCTGTAAGGGGAAATCAACGGTCGGCCTGCAGTGAGCGAGCGCGCGGTTGAACGCGTGCGGGCAAGTTTCACGCGTAGCCCGCGGAAGTCGATGAATAAAGCAAGCAGGGAGCTAAACGTACCACAGGATGGTGCTCCACCGCACTTCCATCATGATGTTCGGCATTTCTTAAACAGGAGATTGGAAAACCGATGGATCGGTCGTGGTGGAGATCATGATCAGCAATTCATGTCATGGCCTCCACGCTCTCCCGACTTAACCCCATGCGATTTCTTTCTGTGGGGTTATGTGAAAGATTCAGTGTTTAAACCTCCTCTACCAAGAAACGTGCCAGAACTGCGAGCGTGCATCAACGATGCTTTCGAACTCATTGATGGGGACATGCTGCGCCGAGTGTGGGAGGAACTTGATTATCGGCTTGATGTCTGCCGAATCACTAAAGGGGCACATATCGAACATTTGTGAATGCCTAAAAAAAACTTTTTGAGTTTTTGTATGTGTGTGCAAAGCATTGTAAAAATATCTCAAATAATAAAGTTATTGTAGAGCTGTGAAATCGCTTCAATCATTTGTAATAACCCTGTACGAAACAAGACCAGTGACGCATTTTCGATCACGTGTCCAGCAAGTGCTACACACGTGAGAGAGTCAACATACGCATTTAGACGTCTGGAGCGGGCACAAAACGTCCGATTGGATTGGCGGAAACTCGCTAGGAAGGAGAAAAGAGCCAAAGTATCGACGCAATATAATGGCAGGGACCTTGGGATTGGTAGAGAGAGTTTCCACAAAGCAAGAGGAATGCTCCTATTGGTCGAAAAAAGCCGTGACGTGAAGAACGAAAGAACCCAGGCGGGGAGACAGTTCGGCTACGAGTAAGACAAGACTGAAACTTTCGGGGACTCTTCTCTGAATTGACGCAAGTGCAGAGCGGATCGCATAACGCTCTGTACGACGCAGAGGAGTAATTTGTGTGAACACTGCGATCACAGCGGCTGATATCCAGTTAGAAATAGCTGTGGCATCGTTTGGATCTAACTGTGGAGAACTGGGAGCGTATTATAACATGCACGCTGCTCCAACCATGCACGTGTACATCGTCACATTCTAAGACTGGGGATGAGTATATGTTCTCCCACGTAACGAGAAACATAGGGAAAGTTTCTGCTGGGAAATTCAGCAAAGGTGTAATTAGTTTGATGGGAATTTCAGCGAAAGAGAGCGGCCTAACAGACGACAGCTCATCGCAGCTTAAGATAAATACCGCGTGCAGAGGCGTAAACTTGTTGGTTCACCAGCTTGCGTCCACTGTAAACTTGAGCGACCTTGAGTAATCTTTTGCTCAGTTTGTCACATAACTAACCATCCACCATAGACTCCCTTGTCATGCTAAAAATAGTACCGAACCTTGAACTGGAATCGGACGATTTTCGTAGTACTGACTAACATCATAAGTTTAGGAACAATTTTGTAAAGAAACTTGTAGTTAAACTTTAATATTGTTGTGTTTAGAATTATTTAACTTTCTGAGGGGTAAGATTTAATATTTTTGTGTACAGGATTATTTCACTTTTGATGTTGACGAGATGCATTATCCTGATAACTGCTTTTTTGTTTTTTTTTTTGTTGTCACATTGAAAACTGTGTAAATGCGTGTATTTTTGTCCTAATATTGTGGCATTAAACACGTCATTTCAACTTACACAGTTGTCTTCAATGCTAGAATAAGTAAACCACAAAAATATTGCACCTTACAGCTGCAAAGACCGCCTCTCCCTTACTGCAATGCCAAATCCTGTTCTGCAGCCAGAGACACACGACCCCCTCTGTGAATGCGATGGTTCCTGAGATCCATCAACCATTTCACAACACAGACAGGTACACGTGTAACAGTTAGGAGCGTTCCAGAGTAAGATATAATCTGCTTCATTAATACCAGGTTCGCGTAGTGACCCTAGTGGGCCATTCGCTACCGACCGGCCGCCGTCTCGTCCTCTGCCACATGGGGTCACTCGGTTCTGGTGTGGAGGGACCTCGGGCAGCGAACCGCTCCATGGGCCATTGTGAGCTTCATAGGACTTGGAGCCGCTATTACTCGGCCAGGCAGCTCCTCAATTCGCATCACTAGCCTGCGTGCAGACCGTTCCATTCCCCCCACGAAGGGAAAATTCCTGGCAGCACTGGGTATTGCACCCGGCTCCTCCAAATAACAGTCAGGCATGCTAATTAACTACACAGACGTTCCTGCTCAAGTTACGCTGCACTAAAAAAATCCTGGGACGGTATGAGTTGGTTTAGAGCTCTGAGGGTACAGAAAATAAATGTAAAGGGTGTTTATGAAGTCTGGGAATACTTACAATTACTTACTGCACAAGAACCAAACACTGTACAGATATCATACAGGGCTATTACAAATGATTGAAGCGATTTCATAAATTCACTGTAGCTCCATTCATCGACATATGGACACGACACACCACAGATACGTAGAAAAACTCATAAAGTTTTGTTCGGCTGAAGCCGCACTTCAGGTTTCTGCCGCCAGAGCGCTCGAGAGCGCAGTGAGACAAAATGGCGACAGGAGCCGAGAAAGTGTATGTCGTGCTTGAAATGCATTCACATCAGTCAGTCATAACAGTGCAACGACACTTCAGGACCAAGTTCAACAAAGATCCACCAACTGCTAACTCCATTCGGCTATGGTATGCGCAGTTTAAAGCTTCTGGATGCCTCTGTAAGGGGAAATCAATGGGTCGGCCTGCAGTGAGCGAAGAAACGGTTGAACGCGTGCAGGCAAGTTTCACACATAGTGATGTGAAAGATTCAGTATTTAAACCTCCTCTACCAAGAAACGTGCCAGAACTGCGAGCTCGCATCAACAATGCTTTCGAACTCATTGATGGGGACATGCTGCGCCGAGTGTGGGAGGAACTTGATTATCGGCTTGATGTCTGCCGAATCACTAAAGGGGCACATATCGAACATTTGTGAATGCCTAAAAAAACTTTTTGAGTTTTTGTATGTGTGTGCAAAGCATTGTGAAAATATCTCAAATAATGAAGTTATTGTAGAGCTGTGAAATCGCTTCAATCATTTGTAATAACACTGTATATATGTCATTTTGAAGAGAAACGCTGAAAGTTTGTTTCCATCTATACCGCCACAGCATAGTTTGGTAATTTGCCGATAGTCAGCGCTAGTCGCAAACATGGCAAGTTCAGGTACGGAGCGAGCTTTATGTGTGTGAGTTCGACAAAAACAAGTACGCTACAGCTGTTCAATGGATGTTTAGAACCAAGTATGGTAAGAAGCTACCAACAAGGTTCAAATGGTTCAAATGGCTCTAAGCACTATGGGACTTAAGATCTGAGGTCATTAGTCTCCTCGACTTAGAACTACTTAAACCTAACTAACCTAAGGACATCACACACATCCATGCCCGAGGCAGGATTCGAGCCTGCGACCGTAGCAGCAGCGCGGTTCCGGACTGAAGTGCCTAGAAGCGCTCGGCCACAGATGCCGGCCACCAACAAGGAAGGCCATTTACCACTGGCACAACAAATTCGTTACGACGGGTTGCTTTTGTCCGATAAACAGAAGCGGACGCATCGATGGATCGGCCGTGCTACAGAAGGGGACAGCTTGTAACGCCGGAAATGCATATTCTCCTATTTCCATCTATTGCACTGCAAATTTCTTTTTCCTTATTTTCTTACATGAAGATATAACATTTCTGTGTCTTTGTAAATTGTAATTGTTTTACTATTTGTACGTATATGTATTTATGTCGATGTATAATTGGTTTGTTTTGTGAATATTATTTGTATTTATGCGCTGGGTCTGCCCTAGGGAAAACTATAAGGTATTCATAGCTGGCTGCAAAATTTAGATTACACAAGCACAAATTAAGAGTGCGAGTTTTGTTTGCATATTTTAGCTTACCTATGACTCCAGCTCAGCTTGGTACATACTAAATTTTACTGTTGTTAATTGTTCAGAATCATTTAATTCAAGTTCAAAGTTAAATCTCTTATTTCTAAATTGCGTAGATTCAAGTAGCTTTTGAAATGATTGTTGAGGTAGTCCAAGACTAACCGTATTTTACTGAATTCCTATGTGCTTCAGAAAGAAAGCTCACTGTTAATTTCAGTCACTAAATTAACTTTCGATTATCCAGTTTTATTAATTATTTTGCTAAATTAAGTCAGAGTGTAGCGAAATTTATTACTTCCGACAAACTTTCAGTTTTTACACTACACGTGTCAACCTTCAGTTGCCACACTTCTAGTGGTAATAATATGTGTAATAACCTTTCTTTTTCAGTTACTATTGTAATTGTCCATAGGACTGGCGACCGTAATTTCTCCCAAATCTCAAATATCTAATTACCGCTTGTTAATTGTTAACGTAACGGCCGCACATTTACTTTCTTGATTTACTTTACCCTTTTTCAAAATTAATTTCCACCAGTTTCATTTGCATTTTTTCTTTCATTTAGATGCAGTCCTTTCCCCCCTCTTTACCGACAGATTAACTTCGGTGGCGATTGCTTTTCCCAAATTTCCATTAGGTACGCGGGGTTTAATTTTTCACTGTCATTTAGGTCGATAAGTGAGGGGGAGGTTACAAGCTGTTTCATGAAATGGTCTCCCTGATCACCAGATCTCACTCTGGGTGACTTTTTTTCTGTGGGGACACATTAAAGATGTGGTGTATGTACCGCCTCTACCACGTGATGTAGCAGAGCTCCGGGAGAGAATGCGGGAAGCGACTGCCACAGTCGACGACGCCATGCTGGGGCGGGTATGGCAAGAATTCAATTACCGTACTGACGTCTGCCAGGTCACTCATGGTTTGCACATAAAATGTTTGTAAAAAAACTTCAAGAGTTTTTCTTCAAAATGCAATATGAATGACATCTGTATAATGTTTAGCTCTTGTGCACAAAATAATTGGAGGTGTTTCCGGACTTTATGTACACCCTGTACATGTAAATACAAACAGGTAAAGAAAATTGAGTTAAGATATGGAAATAGCTTAGAGAAACTATACAGAAGAGCGGACTAGAAAAATCTGCAATAGATGTAAGACTCAGCACAACAGAAAGAGAAAATGAGAATTTACAATGAGAAATCCATATCTACAAAAAGAAAACTGAAGTACTAGCACAGTGCTAAGACGAGAATATTTATATGCATGTGATTTCTTAATGACTTCCTGTAAGCTGGACAGAATACAGGTATCTGAAAGACGGATTATTGGAACAATGATCGGTAGAAACTACAGATGGTTGGGAAAAGAGAAGTAACGTGAAGATCTATGAAAATGAGAACTAACGACAAAGCCATAATTAAACTTATGTGGACATCTCAACCGAACGTACAGGAAGAGGCTAACGAAACAATTATTCCTGTATTCCTAGAAAAAGAAAGTCACAGTACCATGGATTACTGGAAAGAAAAAATGACTAAAAAGAATGAACGCCAAAGAATCGTAAATAACTGAAGGAAACCTTTGTAAGAATAAAATTGTAAGTTTATAAAGCTTTGAGGAAAGAAGAAAGAAGCAGTCGTGAACGACATGGACATAAGAAGAGGAAAGACTTTATGGGGAAAGACAGAGTACTGAAATACTTGCTTGGATGATAATCAATTTTTAATGCTCCACTTTTATAAATCGGAGCAGCAGGTATAGAACGATTTTTTCTAGCCACATTTATTTTCATAATCCGTTACAAATAGTCATGCTCTTTGTGGCTGTGAAGTTTTAATAACTATGAAAATACCCGTAAAATTTAAAACTAAATACATGCGGTGCGTGTAATAGATAACAGGAGGCAAACTATGAATGTATTACTGATGATGTAGCGATCCTGCATGTTCATCATTTTAGACAATGAAAGAACTCATGGGGATGCTACAACGATAATTTTTATTTTTACGTAACTCGCTCTTACAAACTTCAAAGGTGAACTGAAGAAGGCTAAGAGTAGTGTCCAATTCCACAGAATACTAACAACAGCGTTCGTATCAAACACATTAAATACACTGTGTGCGATCTATTCTTTGTGCTGCGGTTTCCTACATAGCACCCCTCCGTGGTAGAGCGGAGCTCCTGGAATGTATGGGTATCGGTTTACATTCCACGCATCGACCGGCCCTGGTACGAACTGTTGGCTTTTCTAGCGTTTATTCTCCTTGCTGTGCTGAGACTTCATTTTCTCCATTTCCTCTCCTTCTTCTGTCTTTTTCGCAGTTGCAAGCCTAGTTTTCCTACTTATGGTGGTCGCAAGAGGAACGTGCAACTGTCCTCTGCATTACATCTGAGCATGTTCTGAGATCTCTGTGCACAAAAAACTTGCGTTCAACATGACGTGTTGCTGTTGACGACCGGAGTTTGGAAATTAAACACACTGTGTGATCTATTCTTGGTGCTGCGATTCCCACAAAGTATTGCATGAACACACATCCCGCCATGTTTTTTAAATCGCACACGTGTTACGGACAGTCAAATGAAAACGGGACGGATAGAAAAAAAGTAATTGAACTATTCATTATTTCAAATGTGATGTCGATAACTGTTAATACATTTACGCCAGTGTGATACAAGACGGTCAGTGCCTTCACGAAAAATGTTTGTGGTTGCCTACGAAACCATAACTGTGTGTACCTCTTCGTCGGGGGCAAATCGACGACCGCAAAGGGCTTTGTCCACCAGTCCAAAAATAAGGAAATCACATGGGGAACGACCGGGGCTTTATGGAGGATGTTATAACACTGTTACTGGAGTTCGCGTGGGTGTGTTACACTATTTCCCAGTAACAAAACCTCTAACCTGTCACAAAGAAGCCAAGTATAACACAACTGCAGGCTAATAAATACCAATTATGTATAGTGTCACCCTCTGAGAAGATTTTTAAAAGTTTGGCCGTGTGTTATCTAATAGACAGAGGGAATCGAACATGAATTTCTTAATGGCAGTAGTTGGTAGATAACAGAAAGACCAAAATTTTGTAAGAAATTACAGTAACAGAGTTCAGGTAAATGAAATATAAAACGGTCGCCAGCCTATTTAGGCATAAAAAGTGTGGAAACATTATTTCTAATGAATCTATTTATTCTCTTGCAAAACTAGCTTTCACAAATCCTTTCTTAATCAAGTGCAATGAACACCTACAATAACCAGAGGAACTACACAGTGGGTAGCAGTAGTTATCAACAGTATAGTTAAGCAATCACAGAAATGGAAAAGAGACTCTATCCTTGTTAACCACAACCTTCACTTCTACCTTTCACTTATTTGGCCCATGAATTGATTCCTTCGGCATACACAAGACTAAGTGGCATCTGGTAAGAATTAAAGTTTGACTAACACACATAAACACATCACAAATGCAATAAGATAACACTATACACATACCTTTTATATATACGCTTTTATATAATCACTTCTGGTTTCTTTAGCTAGAGAATAACTACTCAGTTTGGTTTTTTCCTGATATAACAGATTGAAAAGGGGGAGCCCACAAACTATCCCTTCTTTGTACATTCAAACTATACATACTTTTCATAAATATTTTGCATTATGAAGAAAGCTGAATTAGTTTCCCACTTAAGATCATTTATCTTGCAATATTTTAATACCATTTACAGTGACAATATTTTCCACAAGCTTCAGAAATTACTTCAAGTTTAAGTCAGACTGCAGTTAGCATCAAAAATCAGTGCTATATAACACTACTTGTGAAGCAAGGGGTTTTAAATTAACCTCAGTTTTGTTTATCAATACTATAACTTAGGCACTTTCCAACAGTAGGAACTCATAGCAAAACAATACTTTTTATTAGTTATATAATGTGTCCCATTTACTACTTGTGAAGTAGTATTCACGGACAAACTTTATGCTCCTGAACATTAAAGCAAAGATACTTTGAAACTAGAAGCTATTCAAAGTAAATCGGGAGCGTTTCATAAGTTCAAAGTAAAATAAAATTGATTAATATCAGCCTTTCACAAACAGGGTCCTCGGAGTTAAATACTCTGAGAAAATCACCCCGCTTGGTAGATTGAAGGGGGAAATTTCATGGTTCAGATACCAGTTTTTGCGAGACTTGGATTAATATTGCAAAATTAAACACACGCAAACACACTGGTTCGTGCTGATATACAGTTATAACCTCCTGAAGTTGTGGCGCAATAGCGTTGGCGAGCACGTAGCGGCTAGCTGGTCTCTCCTCTGGTGGATTATCTGTAAGGGATTTCACATTAAAAATTCAGAGGCACTTCTTCTTGCGACGTAAATATAAATTTTAGAGCCATTCCCAATGCGAGAGCACCCTTTTGTAGCAGGAACCACATCCGAGACCGTTCCATTATAGATGAAGATACCGAAAGCCTCACTAGGCACCTGCGTTGTTGACTCCACAACTGCTGGCCACTGTCTGCCTACTGTGCTCTCTCGCTTCCTGCTCAGCCTGAGCGCCAGTTCCACCTTTCAGCTCGCGCCACACCATTTCCGTAGCGGAGGGGAATCACTGTGTCTTTTATATTATACAACACAAAATCCCTAACCAGTTTTTACATTTCAGTTTCTCATACATAAACAAACATATCTAATAAAATTCCATTATTTAAGCACACAGTTATAATTCTACAAAACATATTTCGCTAATCGGCACATCCTTACAGTAATGCAAACACATTAAGCAATAAAGAGTAAACACTTTATGCTTCACATAATAAATTACACTGTATAAACTGCTCACTATCGGTTATGGTGTTACAATGTGTAAAGGCTTCCCAGCGAAACATTTGCAGCGTACTTCAAACAACCCTGATAACACGTGGGCGGGACCACATATCTTGCCGCCCAGAGGGATAAATGTATTATCAGTCATGGTGATTAATTTTGAAATAACAAACAGTTTATTTCCTTTTTTTTAGTCTGTCTGGTATTCATCTGACTGCCCCTTGTATTTTCACAGCTATTAAAAATCCACAATCGCTAATTTTGAGGACTATCTGCATGTGAGTAGGAATCTGTGTGTGGCTAGCAGGAATTTTCTTTTTCGGGGTAAATGATAACAGCCAAACAGTTGCAGGATAAAGATTTATTAAAATTCTTGACCACGGTTTCGGTTTATCTAAATATACCTTCATCAGAATTAAAATACACTAAAATCACATCCTGCAGTGGAGATACATAAAACAATTGTGCCAAATAAATGGATTTTATAATGGATTTTATAATAAAATCATCTCCATTTATAAATGGAGATGATGTTTTAAGTACTGACGACGCCTTTGGCACAATTGTTTTATGTATCTCCACTGCAGGATGCGATTTTAGTGTATTTTACTTCTGATGAAGGTATATTTAGATATACCGAAACCGTGGTCGACAATTTTAATAAATCTTTGTCCTGCAACTGTTTGGCTGTTATCATTTACCGTGAAGAATTTCAACAGTTGCTGTTTCAGCCATGTTTAAAATCTTGGAATTCTTTTTAGTTTTTAATATGATTTAAGAACGTGGTACATTAAAAACTAATTTTTAGTTAAATAATTATTTTATGCTGTTTAGTCTTGTGTGTGTGTGTGTGTGTGTGTGTGTGTGTGTGTCTGTGTATGAAATTTTTCAGTCGATTCAAGAATTTTGATGAAAACAAAACAGAGATACCTGTATGTGATAAATTTTAGGTTTATTTCAGTTTGTCTTCTCCTGTGTTGATCAATATATTTCCTCCTCCTACCAAGGCATGCTGAAAAGTAATACCTCAGAATTTTTAACGTGATAATTCTTAAAGCTTTGTAAATAAAACAGCTGGTATTAACATTCTACATTTCTATTCCTCATGTCTGTATTGTTATGTTTCAACACAGTCGCCCTGGTGCAGACTTCGTTTCTCCCAACGAGAGACCAGTTTGTTGATATCGTAATTGTAGAAAGTTTGACTTTGCTGACGGAGGCAACCACTTCATCACTATCGAAGTGAAGCACTCAGACGTGTTCTTCAGGTTTTGGAAACCGACAAAATGGCTGCGGTCAAGTGGAGGCTGTAACGAGGATGACAGTGAATCAAAGTGCTTGGAATGTGGAACATGTCGCAGCGCTCGTGTGTGATCCGGCGTTGTCGTTATGGACGAACTCTTCGAATTCGAACCTCGATTACAGCACACAGTTTCACACGCACCTACACAGTTGAGTTACACACCGCCGAGTTACTCGCTACAATTCGGAACCCTTTTGCGGCAGAGGGCTGGAAATATGTGTACGTGGAGATGAAGAATCCTTATAACGTTCGTTTTATTTAAAAATCTGTAAGGGATTTCAAATTAAAAATTCAGAGGCATTACTTTTCAGCACGTCCTCGTACGTATATCTCTCGAAAAGGCCGTAAAGGTAAAATGTTGAAGGATTCGAACTCACGCGGATGGTTACCAGTAATCATTCTTCCCGCGAGCCATTCTCGACTGGAGCAGAAACAGCGGATACGGCAGTGATACGCAAAGTACCCTCCGCCACACAGCTGGCAAGAAAGTAAGTTAATATTGCATTGTCATCCAATTGTAACTACGTGGATAGTTTCAAGTCAGGAACATAGCGGCTAGGGCGGGGAAGAAGTCCAACGTTCACTCTGTCTGCTTGCCGAGGGGCCTCGTCCAGGATGTGGAAGAGGCTCTTCCGGCGGCTGTCGACCGTGCGAGGTGCAGCCAGCTGCAGACTGTTGCGCATGTCGGCACCAACGTTGCCTGTCGTCGGGGTTACGAGGAAATCCTTGGGTCCTTTCGACGGCTGACTAAGTTGGTGAAGGCGTCCTCCATCTCTCGAGGAGTGGAAGCCAAGCTGACGATCTGCAGTATCGTACCCAGGATGGACCGGTGTCCTCTGGTTTGGAGTCGAGTGGAGGATCTAAGCCAGACGCTACGTCGACTCTGTGACGAAAATGGTTGTAGATTCCTCGACATATGCTATGGGGTGGAAGGTTGTAGGACGCCCCTCTATAGATCAGGGGTGTACTACACACAGGAAGCAGCTGGATGGGTAGCACAGTACTTGTGGCGTGCACATGGTTTTTTTTTTTAGATTAGTTTCCTCCCCATGGGAAATCTACATCTACATCTACATTGATACTCCGCAAGCCACCCAACGGTGTGTGGCGGAGGGCACTTTACGTGCCACTGTCATTACCTCCCTTTCCTGTTCCAGTCGCGTATGGTTCGCGGGAAGAACGACTGTCTGAAAGCCTCCGTGCGCGCTCTAATCTCTCTAATTTTACATTCGTGATCTCCTCGGGAAGTATAAGTAGGGGGAAGCAATATATTCGATACCTCATCCAGAAACGCACCCTCTCGAAACCTGGCGAGCAATCTACACCGCGATGCAGAGCGCCTCTCTTGCAGAGTCTGCCACTTGAGTTTATTAAACATCTCCGTAACGCTATCACGGTTACCAAATAACCCAGTGACGAAACGCGCCGCTCTTCTTTGGATCTTCTCTATCTCCTCCGCCAACCCGACCTGGTACGGATCCCACACTGATGAGCAATACTCAAGTATAGGTCGAACGAGTGTTTTGTAAGCCACCTCCTTTGTTGATGGACTACATTTTCTAAGCACTCTCCCAATGAATCTCAACCTGGTACCCGCCTTACCAACAATTAGTTTTATATGATCATTCCACTTCAAATCGTTCCGTACGCATACTCCCAGATATTTTACAGAAGTAACTGCTACCAGTGTTTGTTCCGCTATCATATAATCATACAATAAAGGATCCTTCTTTCTATGTATTCGCAATACATTACATTTGTCTATGTTAAGGGTCAGTTGCCACTCCCTGCACCAAGTGCCTATCCGCTGCAGATCTTCCTGTATTTCGCTACAATTTTCTAATGCAGCAACTTCTCTGTATACTACAGCATCATCCGCGAAAAGCCGCATGGAACTTCCGACACTATCTACTAGGTCATTTATATATATTGTGAAAAGCAATGGTCCCATAACACTCCCCTGTGGCACGCCAGAGGTTACTTTAACGTCTGTAGACGTCTCTCCATTGATAACAACATGCTGTGTTCTGTTTGCTAAAAACTCTTCAATCCAGCCACACAGCTGGTCTGATATTCCGTAGGCTCTTACTTTGTTTATCAGGCGACAGTGCGGAACTGTATCGAACGCCTTCCGGAAGTCAAGAAAAATAGCATCTACCTGGGAGCCTGTATCTAATATTTTCTGGGTCTCATGAACAAATAAGGCGAATTGGGTCTCACACGATCGCTGTTTCCGGAATCCATGTTGATTCCTACATAGTAGATTCTGGGTTTCCAGAAATGACATGATACGCGAGCAAAAAACATGTTCTAAAATTCTACAAGAGATCGACGTAAGAGATATAGGTCTATAGTTTTGCGCATCTGCTCGACGACCCTTCTTGAAGACTGGGACTATCTGTGCTCTTTTCCAATCATTTGGAACCTTCCGTTCCTCTAGAGACTTGCGGTACACGGCTGTTAGAAGGGGGGCAAGTTCTTTCGCGTACTCTGTGTAGAATCGAATTGGTATCCCGTCAGGTCCAGTGGACTTTCCTCTATTGAGTGATTCCAGTTGCTTTTCTATTCCTTGGACACTTATTTCGATGTCAGCCATTTTTTCGTTTGTGCGAGGATTTAGAGAAGGAACTGCAGTGCGGTCTTCCTCTGTGAAACAGCTTTGGAAAAAGGTGTTTAGTATTTCAGCTTTACGCGTGTCATCCTCTGTTTCAATGCCATCATCATCCCGTGGTGTCTGGATATGCTGTTTCGAGCCACTTACTGATTTAACGTAAGACCAGAACTTCCTAGGATTTTCTGTCAAGTCGGTACATAGAATTTTACTTTCGAATTCAATGAACGCTTCACGCATAGCCCTCCTTACGCTAACTTTGACATCGTTTAGCTTCTGTTTGTCTGAGACGTTTTGGCTGCGTTTAAACTTGGAGTGGAGCTCTCTTTGCTTTCGCAGTAGTTTCCTAACTTTGTTGTTGTACCACGGTGGGTTTTTCCCGTCCCTCACAGTTTTACTCGGCACGTACCTGTCTAAAACGCATTTTACGATTGCCTTGAACTTTTTCCATAAACACTCAACATTGTCAGTGTCGGAACAGAAATTTTCGTTTTGATCTGTTAGGTAGTCTGAAATCTGCCTTCTATTACTCTTGCTAAACAGATAAACCTTCCTCCCTTTTTTAATATTCCTATTAACTTCCATATTCAGGGATGCTGCAACGGGCTTATGATCACTGATTCCCTGTTCTGTACATACAGATTCGAAAAGTTCGGGTCTGTTTGTTATCAGTAGGTCCAATATGTTATCTCCACGAGTCGGTTCTCTGTTTAATTGCTCGAGGTAATTTTCGGATAGTGCACTCAGTATAATGTCACTCGATGCTCTGTCCCTACCACCCGTCAAAACGTCATGTGACGAGGGCCTCCCGTCGGGTAGACCGTTCGCCTAGTGCAAGTCTTTCGATTTGACGCCACTTCGGCGACTTGCGCGTCGATGGGGATGAAATGATGATGATTAGGACAACACAACACCCAGTCCCTGAGCGGAGAAAATCTCCGACCCAGCCGGGAATCGAACCCAGGCCCTTTGGATTGACAGTCTGTCGCGCTGACCACTCAGCTACAATGGGCAGCTGGTCCGAAAAATTACCAGTTCATGACACTGATGTGGGTGTGCCAACCACAAAAATTTTTAGTTCGCCTAAACAGGTCATTCCAAAGGATTTAAATATGCTTACTATCATGTTAGTAAATTGTCGAAGATCCCCGAGTTAATCTCCGAAATAAACAGTAGCAATGCCAATATTGTATTAGGTACCGAAAGCTGGTTGAAATCAGACATAAAAACCAGTGAAATTTTGAACTCTGATTGGACAATGTTCAGGAAGGATAGGACTGTTGCTATGGGAGGTGGTGTGTTCATTGCAGTCAAAAGCTGTTTAAACGCAGTTGAGATCGATACTGCGTCGGACTGTGAAATATTCTGGATAAAGATGTCAATCAGACAAGGATTGACCATTGTATTAGGATGTTTTTATAGACCAACAGCATCCGCAACAAACGTCGCAGAACGTTTCAGGGAAAGTCTTGAGTACATAGGAAGTAAATACCCGCATTATCCATTAGTTATAGGTGGAGACTTTCATCTAGCATCCATTGACTGGGAAAATTACACGTTTATCACAGGGGGTAGAAGCAAAGATTCGTGTGAAGTTACCCTAGGAGCGCTCTCAACATACAACCTTGGGCAATTGGTTAGAAAACCAACTCGAGATGGGAAAATATTAGATATCTTGGCGACAAACAGCCCTGATCTTTTTGAGGAAGCTAATCTAGAAGAAGGTATTAGCGACCATAATTTCGTTGTGGCTTCCATGTCAGTGCAAGCTGAAAAAAAAAAACAGCGTAGAGTTTTCCTGTTTGGGAAAGCAGATAAAAGTGTCATTAATGAATATCTTCATACTCAGCTCCAAGCATTCACCGTGGGTCACAAAGATATTGAGCATCTTTGGTCGGAATTTAAAGGTATTGTCCACCATGTGCTAGAGAAGTATGTGCCTAGCAAAAGTATAGGGGAGGAAAAGGATCCACCTTGGTAAAACAGACATATTAGGAAGTTGCTGAGAAAGCAGAAAATTTTGCACAGTCGTTTTAAAAGTTGTCACTGCCCCGCCGACAAACAAAAATTATGCGAAATGAAAGCAGTTGTGAGAAGGACAATGACAGACTCTTTTAACGAATTTGAAAGCAATATTTTATCTGCAGATTCTAAAAATAACCCCAAAAAATTTTGGTCGTACGTAAAATCTATGAACGCTACAAGTAATTCAATACCTTCGCTTGCTGACGGTACGGGTAATGTAACGGATGACGATAAACAGAAGGCCGAAATTCTAAACCTAGCTTCCAAAATCTCGATAACGGTAGAGGACTGCAGCACTATTCCCCCTTTCAATTATCGAACAAGCGAAAGGATGGCTGATAGTGTTTAGCGTATCTGGGATTGTAAAACAGTTAAGATTCTTAGACGCCAGAAAGACATCTGGCGCAGACGGTATCCCCGTAAGATTTTATGTTGACTATGCTACAAATATAGCACCATTCTTATCCGTCATCTATCAGAGATCTTTGGAACGGCGGAAACTTCCACGGGACTGGAAGAAGGCCCAGGTCGTAGCAATCTATAAAAAGGGTAGAAAATCGGATGCACATAATTACCGGCCAATTTCACTGACATCGATTTGTTGTAGAATCATGGAACATATTTTGTGTTCAGACATAATGACCTTCCTAGACTCTGAGAAGATCATCTGCAGAAACCAGCACGGCTTTAGGAAACAGCGGTCATGCGAGACACAACTGGCCCTCTTTGTGCATGATAAACAGGCTCTAGATGCCGGCTCCCAGATTGATGCCATATTTCTCGACTTTCGAAAGGATTTCGACTCAGCTCCGCACTGTCGCTTGTTACAAAAAATGCCCGCTTACGGTCTGCCCAATGACATATGCGGTTGGATAGGAAGTTTTCTAACAGACAGGGAGCAGTATGTCGTCCTGACCGGGGTAACTTCAACAGAAGCAACAGTAACTTCAGGTGTGCCCCAGGGCAGCGTAATAGGTCCTCTGCTTTTTACGCTTTACATTAACGATCTGGTTGATGGTATTGACAGCGGCGTTAGACGGTTTGCCTATGATGCTGTAGTCTACAGAAAAGTACTATCACACGAAAGTTGTGAACAAATCAATGAGGATTTGCAGAAAATAACTGGCAGTTATCTCTCAATATTAGTAAGTGTAATCTACTGCGTATAACAAGGCGAAAATCCCCATTAATGTGCGAGTACAAAATAAATGATCAGTCTTTGGAAGCGGTAACATCAGTCAAGTATCTGGGTGTGACCATTCGAAATTATCTCAAATGGAATGATCAGCTTACACAAGGAACGTTTAAGGCGAACTCTAGATTGCGGTTTATTGGTAGAATCCTGAAGCGATGCAGTCCTTCAACAAAGGAAATAGCTTACAATACGTTAGTTCGTCCAGTCTTATTGTTCATCTGTATGGGACTCTTACCAATTGGGTCTGATTCAAGAGATTGAGAAGGTACAAAGAACAGCGGCAAGATTCGTGACTGGTACATTTAGCCATCGCGAGAGTGTTACAAATCTCGTAGAAAGATTGAAGTGGGACCCACTTCCAGATACACGATGCGCTAAACGGAAAGGGCTGCTCACTAAATTCCGAAATCCAATCTTCACCGAGGATGTAGAGCATATATTATTACCACCAACTTTCAAATCGCGTAATGATCATAATTCAAAGATAAGGGAAATAAGAGCTCGTACTGAGGCGGTCAGACAGTCGTTTTCCCTCGCGCAATCCGCAAATGGAACAGAGGGGGGGAAATATGACTTTGGCGCGAATTGTGCCCTCCGCCACGCACCGCTTGGTGGCTAGTGGAGTATATATGTAGATGTAGATGTAGAAGTCTCAGACTCACTGAGCAATTAACTTAAATCATTTAATAAGTGTTGTGTCCCGAGAGGGAGCGTGAAGGACACGTAGCTACGTGACAGGAGCCTTTTCTCAGTAGACTATTCGCTGAGCGGAAGATAGCTTGACCCGCTTGTAGACCTCCAGCTGCTGCAGGCCTGCAAGCTGTATGTGGTACGGAATACAGAAGTGGGTGCTGATGATTAAGAAATCACAAAAAAGTCCTTTCTACTGTATAACTTCAGAAAGCTCCTATGGCACTAAGTCTCAACCCAACTATTAATTAATGGCCCATCGGCAACTCTAACAAGACATCTCGGAGCAACGGCTGGCACCGAGGCTGCGACATGGAGACGGTGTATACCGGTGACCGTGGTTCTCTCTTCTACATTGGGTACTGACGAGTCCCTGTTTATATGGCTCGTGTGCCTGATTCCCGAACTTCCCGAGACACTGGTCACGCACACAGTGCACTTCCATTACCATAATTGGTTAGGCCTTGCAGCTCTGTCCTGCTACCGGCTTGTCCGCCACTCGTGGTCGTGCAGTAGCATTCTTGCTTCCCACGCCCGGGTTCCCGGGTTCGACGCCCGGCGGGGTCAGGGATTTTCTCTACCTCGTGTTGACTGGGTGTTGTGTGATGTCCTTAGGTTAGTTAGTCCCATAGTGCTCAGAGCCATTTGAACCATTTTTGCTACCGGCTTTGGCCTTCTGTCAGTCACGTAGTCAGGACTGTACTCTCACCTGGTTGTTCAAATGGTTCAAATGGTTCTGAGCACTATGGGACTTAACTTCTGAGGTCATCAGTCCCCTAGAACTTAGAACTACTCAAACAACACACACAGCCATGCCCGAGGCAGGATTCGAACCTGCGACCGTAGCGGTCGCCCGGTTCCAGACTGTAGCGCCTAGAACCGCTCGACCACCCCGGCCGGCTCGCCTGGTTATCGCCAGTCACCGCGAAGCCGTCTTGCGTTGCTCTCTCGTTCAAACACTGTGGCAATGTTTCCAGGCTCCCTTGGACGGCCATAGTGGAACGGCTCCTAACTTTTTCATTACATCTACATCTACATCTACATACATAATCCGCAATCCACCATACGGTGCATGGCGGTGGGTACCTCGTACCACAACTAGCATCTTCTCTCCCTGTTCCACTCCCAAACAGCACGAGGGAAAAATGACTACCTATATGCTTCTGTAGGAGCCCTAATCTCTCTTATCTTATCTTTGTGGTCTTTCCGCGAAATGTATGTTGGTGGCAGTAAAGTTGTACTGCAGTCAGCCTCAAATGCTCGTTCTCTAAATTTCCTCAGTAGCGATTCACGAAAAGAACGCCTCTAGAGACTCCCACCCGAGTTCCTGAAGCATTTCCGTAACACTCGCGTGTTGATCAAACCTACCAGTAACAAATCTAGCAGCTCGCCTCTAAATTGCCTCTATGTCCTCCCTCTATCCGACCTGATAGGGATCCCAAACGCTCGAGTAGTACTCAAGAATAGGTCGTATTAGTGTTTTATAAGCGGTCTCCTTTACAGATGAACCACATCTTCCCAAAATTGTACCATTGAACAGAAGACACTATCCGCCTTCCCCACAACTGCCATTACATGCTTGTCCCACTTCATATCACTCTGCCGGTCGAAGTGGCCGAGCGGTTAAAGGTGCTACAGTCTGGAACCGCACGACCGCGACGGTCGCAGGTTCGAATCCTGCCTCGGGCATGGATGTGTGTGATGTCCTTAGGTTAGTTAGGTTTAAGTAGTTCTAAGTTCTAGGGGACTTATGACCACAGCAGTTGAGTCCCGTAGTGCTCAGAGCCATTTGAACCATTTTTTCATATCACTCTGCAATGTTACTCCCAAATATTTAATCGACGTGACTCTGTGAAACGCTACACTACTAATGGAGTATTCAAACATTACGGCATTCTTTTTCCTATTCATCTGCATTAACTTACATTTATCTATATTTAGAGTTATCTGCCATTCTTTACACCAATCACAAATTCTGTCCAAATCACCTTGTATCCTCCTACAGTCACTCAACGACGACACCTTCCCGTACACCACAGCATCATCAACAAACAGCCGCACATTGCTATCCACCCTATCCAAAAGATCATTTATGTACATAGAAAACAACAGTGAACCTACCACACCTCCCTGGGGCACTCCAAATGATACCCTCACCTCCAATGAACACTCACCATCGAAGACAACGTACTGGGTTCTATTACTTAAGATGTCTTCGAGCCACTCACATACTTGGGAACCAATCCCATATGCTCTTACCATAGATAGGAGTCTGCAGTGGGGCACCGAGTCAAGCGCTTTCCGGAAGTCAAGGAATATGGCATCCGTCTGATACCCTTCATCCATGGTTCGCAAGATATCATGTGAAAAAAGGGCTAGTTGTGTTTCGCAGGAGCGATGCTTTCTAAAACCGTGCTGTTGCATGGACAGCAATTTCTCTGTCTCAAGGAAATTCATTATATTTGAACTCAGAATATGTTCGAGAATCCTGCAACAAACCGATGTTAAGGATATTGATCTGTAATTTTGAGGATCTGTCCTTCTACCCTCCTTATATACAGGCGTCACCTGCGCTTTTTTCCAGTCGCTCGGGACTTTATGTTGGGCAAGAGATTCGCGATAATTCCAAGCTAAGTAAGGAGCCAATGCAGTAGAGTACTCTCTGTAAAACCGAATTGGAATCCCATCAAAGTATGTGGCCCTCGGATATGCGCTTTGTAACGTAAGGCCAAGTCTCAAGTCTTCCGGTCTGATTGTATACCAATTACGTTCCTGCCTGAGTGCTCTGATACAATAGCTGCATACTTAGCAACCATGCAACCGGTCACTCGACGAAAGATACACACCTACAGACTAGGAAGTTTTACAGCTCACAGCGATACTCAAGGAAGGAAATAGGAGTAATTCGCTGAACCATACATCCTTATCACTAATGGCGATTTGCAGTATAGGATTCTGGGAAATATGCTGTATTCGAACATTGTGAATTGCCTGGAAGAATACCATCTCTTAACTAATAGTCAGCACGGATTCAGAAATTATCGTTGTTGTGAAACGCAACTAGCTCTTCATTCACGCGAAGTAATGGCCGCTACCTACAGAGGATCTCAAATTGGTTCTATATTTCTGGATTTCCCTAAAAGCGACTTCTAATCAAGTTACGTGCCAATGGAGTCTGTAACCTCCCCCTCACTTATCGACCTTAATGACAGTGAAAAATTAAACCGTGTGTACCTAATGGAAATTTGGAAAAAGCAATCGTCACCGAAGTTAACCTGTCGGTAAAGGGGGAGGAAAGGGTTACATCTAAATGAAAGGAAAAATGCAAATGAAACTGGTGGAAATTAATTTTGAAAAGGGGTAAAGTTAATAAACAAAGTAAATGTGCGGTCGTCACGTTAACAATTAATTGGCGCTAATTAGATTGAGATTTGGGGTAAATTACGGTCGCCAGTCCTAAGGACAATTACTATAGTAACTGAAAAAGAAAGGTTATTACACATATAATTAGCATTAGAAGCGTGGCAACTGAAGGTTGACACGTGTAGTGTGAAAACTGAAAGTTTGTCAGAAGTAATAAATTTCGCTACACTCTGACTTAATTTAGCAAAAGAATTAATAAAACCGGAAATTCGAAAGTTAATTTAGTGACTAAAGTTAATAGTGAGCTTTCTTTCTGAAGCACATCGAAATTCAGTAAGATACGGTTAGTGTTGGACTACCTCAACAATCATTTCAAAAGCTACTTGAATCTACGCAATTTAGAAATAAGAGATTTAACTTTGAACTTGAATTAAATGATTCTGAACAATTAACAATAGTAAAATTTAGTACGTACCAAGCTGAGCTGCAGTCACAGGTAGGCTAAAATACGGTAACAAAACTCGCACTCTTAATTTGTGCTTGTGTAATCTAAATATTGCAGCCAGCTATGAATACCTAACTGAACTTTGAAATTAAAGCAGTGAAATCGAATGATGCTGGCGTTTGAATTTCAACGACACTCGGGTTCATTCCGGAAAAGGAAGGGACCCTGCTTGGTAATGCAATTGGGACAATCAGCAACAAAGGTTCATGCTACGTTGCTGTAATTTTGTGATTTGAACAGTTTGAAAAGCTGAGGTCTGCCATGCAGTTCTAAATCTTTTTACGTGCTTCCAGTCTTCCTTGTTGGTTGATTGAAGGTTTGAAGCCGTCGATCGAGGAGGTGGCGACAGTCACTCATTGTCGGCCGTCGCTGTTGCAGAAGCTGGATGTTGGCGCGCCTTCTTCTCGACACGGTCACCAGGCGAAACGGGCTCTTGATGTGCGCCAGCTAATGCTTCCCGTCCGCGACACCATGTCAGAAACTATCATAGCAAGTCGAGCGCAATTACATGCTGCCCAACCCCAAACGCGCGGCAACTCGCGGGAGCGTCACACAACACACCTGCTCCACTGCACTACCCCAGCCAGACCCTCTCTCTGCCCGCGCTCCACGCGGCAGAGTTAACACTACCAAAGATTCTAAACACTTTAGTTCTTCACACGACCTATCGATGTATTCGTTCGATAGCAAAGTTTTCCCTAGGCAAGACCCAGCGTAAAATACAAATAATATTTACAAAACAAACCAATTATACATCGACATAAATGCATAAATATATATATACAAATAGTAAAACAATTACAATATATAAAGACACAGAAATGTCATATCTTGAGGTAACAAAACAAGGAAAAATCTATAGTACAATATATGGAAATAGGAGGATATGCATTTCCGGCGTTACGAGTCTCGTTTCAATTGTGAGAGTGAATTCGTGATTTTCTGCTCACAGTTCGCACTAACTGTCATTAACACAACTGATATCTGGTTTACCCAAGGAAGCAATTTGGTATTCCCAATTTAGGAGGCAATCTGAGCAGGCATCTTAAATTGTTTTGCAGATCATGCTGTCATTTACCGTCTCGTTAAATCATCAGATGATAAAAACCAATTGCACAATATTTCAGAAAAGATACCTGTATGGTACAAAAAGTGGCCACTGACGCTAAATAATGAAAAGTGTGAAGTCGTCCATGGGTACCAAAAAGAATCGTCTGAATTTCGGTTGCACTATAAATCACACAAGTGTAAAGGCTGTGAATTCAACTAAATGCTTTGAGGTTGCATTTACAAATAACTTCGAACGATCACACAGATAATGCCATGGGGAAAGAAAACAAATACTACACTAACATAATGCGAAAAGTATAGTAACAAGACTGCTTACACTACGCCTGTCCGTCCTCTTCTGGAGTACTGGTATGCGGTGCGGAATCCGCGTGAGACGGGACTGACAGAGAACATCTGAAAAGTTTAAAGAACGGCAGATCGTTTTGTATTACCTCGAAATAGGGGAGAGAGTGCCGCGGTTGTGATACGCGAATTGGGGTGGCAATCATGGAACCATAGACGGGTTTGGTTGCGTAAGGATCTTCTCATGAAATTACATTCACCAAATTTCTCCTCCGAGTGAGAAAATAATTTGTTGCTGCATACATAAAGAGAAATGATGAACGTAAGAATATAAATCAGAGGTGGCACGGAACATTTGCGTGATTGATTTTCCCGCACGCTGTTCGACAGCGTAACGATAGAAATATAATGTGAAAGTGGTTGGATAAACCCTCTGCCAAGCACGTAAGTATGAAATGCAAAGTAGTTATGTAGATGCAGATGCATTTTCAAATTAATTGCAAAGTCTGTACCGTACAGACTAAAGACCTTCTTTTTTTTAAAACCGCCTTATGCAAAACAATATTTCTTTTTATTCACCCAGACATGTTTCGACACTATGTGTTATCTTCTGTGTGTCAAATTTATTTCTGTAAAGAATAGTACTGTTCACAATCGTTTATCTATTGTCTGCATAAGAATTATAACATTCGTAGTTTGTCGGGCTTGTTTCGAAAGCTCACCTGCAAATTACTGTGTTAGTGAAAGTGCATTTTCACAGATCGGTTTTTCTGCCCTTTTTTTCTCGTTTTGGCAGTATATCAGTTGCAAGGAACCCATGAACAAAATTTTTGCATTTTTTAAACCCACTTTTTCGTGGCTGTGTGTCACTGTACTAACATTTTCAGTCCTGTTATGCATCTCTGGTGGCTGTCTCTTTCTACTACTACTGTTTATACCATATTCACACCGTTTTTATGTAATTTCACTGTCACATTCACTGGTATTTTATTCGAAACGTGATTTGTGATGACACTTCTCTCTCCATTTACATTGAGATGTGTTATGTTGCTGTCGCTGTTCACTTGTTCATCGTTTGTCTTATGTTTAGTGTGGCGCTAATTTTGCTTGTTTCGTGAAAACTACTGTTGTGGTGACTGTGCTGTTCTGCTGTGGGGAAACGTACGTGTTGGGTGTGCTTGCTTGCGTGCGTGCGCGCGCGCTGTGTGTGTGTGTGTGTGTGTGTGTGTGTGTGTGTGTGTGTGCACGTGTGTATGTGTGTGTGTGTGTGTGTATGTGTGTGTGTGCACGTGTGTATGTGTATGTGTGTGTGTGTGTGTGTGTGTGTGTGTGAGAGAGAGAGAGAGAGAGAGAGAGCGAGAAAGAGGAAAAGAGAGCTGTAAAAAGGAGTGGGGTGGAGTAGGACTCAGAAGTTTCATTTGATGGTGTTTAATTATTATATTTTGTATGGGGAAGTTCTTTGCATTGTTGCACGGTCTTGTATTTTCATTCAAGACTTTATTCTGATGAAACAACAAGTTTACTGTGACCAGTCACTGTTTGTTTATATGAGTTGATGAGCACATGCACTAGAAAAAATATTTCAATTGGCTTATAAATATCCTTCTCTCACGTTCATATAGCTTAAATTTCATGCTCTTTTATGTAATCAGCTGACATGTTGAAACAGTAATTATTTTACCAACAGTAGTAAAATTGTACATAAATAACAATTTCAGCTGGGGTTCAGAGATAGAGGATGAAAGGATTACGAAAAAGACGTGTAAGGTTTGGATATGCTAGAGCTGTGGGTTTGTTAAACTTACATCTGTTACGCGTTATAAATAAGTGAATGCTGAAGTAACACGCTGAAACTAAGTTGAAGATATGCAGATAGATATACTCTTAATAATACAAACACGTGTATGTAAGACCACGCTGACATGGGGTACAAACTGTTCGTCCTATTTGGGTGCATCTACTGAGTTTCGCGTGTTAGGCAAGTTACTATTCATTTGGCAAATATCAGGGAAAACATGCAAATAAGTGAATTGATTCATGGAGAATACGAAGGGGAGGGTGGAGGGAGAGAGTAAATCAATAAATTAATACACGGACTTTCTTTCCATGTCTCATTGCTTTTTGTATAAGATAATAAAGAACAAAAAGTAATAGCGTTTTGCTTACATCGAATTTTGCAAACACGGAAAAACGTCAATAGGAACTTCTAACGTGAGCAAAATAAGAAAGTGACCTAATGAAAACGTGGCAAAAATGGGAAACAACAAAGAAGGAAGAGGAACTGAAGACGCTAAGTGATCCTTGTTCAGTGGTTCCCAACGTGGGGGTAATTACTACCTGAGAGCTAGAATGAATTTTCTAAGCGATATAAACAAAAGAGTTCTATTGAGCTATGGTTTAGAAATTAAATTATTTTTAAATATCATTGTTATTATCACTATTTCGTAAGACTGTAATACTGATTACTAAGTTAACAGTCCTTATCTTTTCTTTTAAACACGAGCATTAACCCGCGACAGTCTGATTAAGGTTAAAGCTTACAAACGAATACATAAACATAGTCCGCTTTGTTACACACAAACTTTTTACTTTGTGCCATTCATCTATGACAGTAAAATTGAGACGTATACATCATACATGCTTTAACTTTTTGTCAAAATGTGTTCTCTGAGTCGTAGGTAGTTCCCACAATGAACCACAAATTGCTTTCTTATTCATTTGGCAACAAATAATCCAAGTAATCGATGGGACGATGCAACAGTAACCAGGTAGTTGTTATTAAATTGTTGCAGGGTCTTCACAGTATTACTGTTATTAGTAGTAATTGTCAGACATAAAGCTTTGGAACCTAAGGTCTTCCACTTTCTTCCAGTTTAGAAGTAAGGAGTACAGCAAACAAGTAATTTACAAACAGTGAGTGTAGCGTACATATTTTCATTCGGCTGCTTTTAAATGTGGGTTTAGAGTGTGAGTGAACCACGTGTCGCTAGGAGTAATGGCCTCAGAAAAGTAGGGAAACACTGTCCTAGTTGGTCAATATGAAGGTCAAGAAAGGTATAATTTACGTCGTCTTGCCACTGAGGCCTCAATAAATCCACCACTGCAACGTCAAGCAGTATTCAGACGACATAGTAACAATTCGCGAACAAATGAGATCATATCTGCGAGGGTCACTCCAAAAGAAATGCACACTATTTTTTTTAATCCATCTTTTATTCTACATGTTTGAAAGTTTGACAGTGTGTAGATACATCCTTTAGGAACAATATTTTCATTTCTCTACATAATTTCCATCCCTCTGAACTGCCTTACGCCATCTTGGAACCAGAGCCTGTATACCCGCACGGTAAAATTCTGGACCAACCTGTTGGAGCCACTGTTTGGCAGCGTGCACAAGGGAGTCATCATCTCCAAACTTTGTTCCACGAAGAGAGTCTTTCAGTTTCCCAAAGAGATGATAGTCACATGGAGCCAGGTCAGGACTGCAAGGCGGGTGTTTCAGTGTTGTCCATCCGAGTTTTGTGATCGCTTCCATGGTTTTTTGACTGACATGTGGCCGTGCATTGTCATACAACAGCAAAACATCCTGCTTTTGCCGATGTAGTCGAACACGACTCAGTCGAGCTTGAAGTTTCTTCAGTGTCGTCACATATGCATCAGAATTTATGGTGATTCCACTTGACATAATGTCCACAAGCAAGAGTCCTTCGGAATCGAAAAACACCGTAGCCATAACTTTTCCAACAGAAGGTGTGGTTTTGAATTTCTTTTTCTTGGGTGAATTTGTATGATGCCACTCCACTGATTGCCTCTTCATCTCTGGTGAAAAATGATGGAGCCATGTTTCATCAGCTGTCACAGTTCTTCCAAGAAATTCATGTCCACCATTGTCTTACTGTTCCAAAAGTTCGCTGAATACCGTTTTTCTTGTTTCTTTGTGAGCCAGTGTCAACATCCTGGGAACCCATCTGGCACAAACCTTTTTTAACTCTAACACTTTCAGTATTCTGCAAACACTTCCATCCCCTATCCCAATGTAGAGTGACAATTCGTTCACTGTGATGGGTCTGTCATCAGTCACCAATTCTTTAACTCCCTGCACATTGTCTGGAGTGAGTGCAGTACGAGGCCTGCCGCTGCGAGGACAATCCTCAATATTGCCGTGCCCGCTTTCATCTCGTAACCTGCGTGCCCACCGACTAACTGTACTGTGATCGACAGCAGCATCTCCATACACCTTTTTCAACCTCTTGTGGATGTTTCCCACTGTCTCGTTTTCACAGCAGAGTAATTCTACAACAGCACATTGCTTCTGACGAACGTCAAGTGTAGCAGCTACACTTGAAGACATGCTGTGACGGCGCCACTCACGGGAACAGGTTGAACTGAGTTTGGAAACAAGCGGGACGGATGTATCTACACACTGTAAAACTGTCACGTATGCAGAATGAAAACTGTATTTTTACAAAAGTTGTGTGCATTTCTTTTGGAGCGATCCTCGTATATCTGCATCTACATGTATAGAAAATATCTGGACAGGCGGATGGGCAGACAAGTGAGCGCAGGGTGGCAGGCCTTGGTAGGTGAGTGTTGGCAGCCCTGGTCAGAGAGTCTACCCCCGCGCCAGCTGCGGCGGCCGCGCTCTCCGCCCCGCCCCGGCCTGTGCTCTGTGCTGCGCGGTAATCCGCGGCAACAGCGCCGTGTCGCTGTCGCTGTCGCTGCTCCGCTAATACCGCGGCGCGCTGCACTGCGGTGCGCCGCCGGCAGCGATCAGCGCCCTAACGACGGCCCGGTGTCATGTTCTTCTGCTCAGGCTCTATCTCCCTCCCCACAGCCGTCTGAAGCGGCAGGCGGGTCGGAAGAAATTGACATTTGATACTCTTCCCGCAGTTAAGGAACATCTTCGCTTCGACGTTCTTTCGTTATAAGAAGTACAGTGCTACGAATCTCCAAAAATGACGTTGCAGCAAGATGGATGCCCCTGGCACCACAGATCTGCGTGCTGATCTCGACGTACTACAAAGAATGTTTCCAAATTTCATTGTATAGGACGAACTATGCAAGATGTGAAATACCGTCAGACTTCAAGAGGAATATAAAAGGGCGATAAAAAATTTTCCGCTTTCGTTACTTTGCCGCAGCGCGAATGCCATTTAGTGCGGCTCCTGTTGTAATCTCCCCACGGAAAATTACCCTCTACCACGCAATAATTAATAATTATCAATCAAATCATCCACATTTATTCACTTTTGGAAAGTATCTGATTGGATTGTCTAGTAATATATGCGCCGACAGCTCGTCGACGCCAAGGTATTTTTCTAGTACGTTTATTCTTTGGAAGAACAGAGATACATATATGTATTCTCCATGGTTGTTAGGGAGGGATAACTAGGACAGCTTCGGAAGTATCTGTTGGAAGATTGTCGGGTTGGTAAAAGAGACATATTTGCTCTTCTTCTCGCTAAAGCGAGCTATTAACGTTTGTGCCACTAGCGCGTTATTTGAAGAGAGAGAAAAACTGTAAACGCAAATTAAGTAAGACTTGGAATCAACAGAAAACGGAACATGTAATGGAGATGGATTGAATATACAATTTTCCTCAGAAATAAGGTTTGTGACCCTTTTATTCTAGAGTGAATGACGAATGAGTTCTCTGTCTGAATCATTGATGATTGTCTTGGCCCTGTAATTAGTGGGGAAGTTTCAGTTGTGACGAAGAGAGCCTGCAATCACCGAGATTTTATAAAATCGTCCAAAAAGGCTTCGGACACATCTGAAGTTCTAAATCTGTCGTAAAATGAACGAACTGTTCAAACGATCGATTTTCCTAACTGAATGCAGCGCTTAACAAGAATAATAGATATAAAGATCTTTTACAGCAAGCCAGCCGCTGAATATTAAGACGAAGGGCTCCACCAGAGATTCTATTGGGCTGAGTTCACGTAATGAAATATTATATTTAAAACTGTATATAGATAAAGGACAGAGAGAGAGAGAGAGCGAATGAAATTAGAGAAAATACGCAGAATCCTCCATTAGTATAATTGTTTGGCTGTCTTATCACGGATCAGCCTAAAGATAAAACAGGAGGCCCTTACTTTACTGTACAGGTTTATGTGTGAGAGACATTACACCAAGTTAGCGGCAAGCTGCATTCACATACTTTCATCATTTACAGTATAATCCATTATAATGGCCAATCCGTGACAGGACACGTTTTTGGACGTTGTTAAAATAGTTTTGTTCTCTGTTTCATGTGAACTATGACGAGCCAACTTAACTGACGCTTGGAAAAGAGAAGAAATACTCGCCCCCGGACTACAAGCCCATTTAAAAAAAAAATAAAATAAAAATAAACTAGGCGCAGAGAAAAGGCCAGATCTATAATTTTATTATTAAAGCTTGCTAGTATAGATGAAGTATACGCTTTTCTATTTAGTATTATTGGATATTTGAACATTGATTAATTGTGTTCATGCTAGATGTAGTTTGATTGACCTGCCCCAGTTGCATTTATTTGTATAAGTACAGTAAGAATCTACCCACAGAAGTACTCTTGTGTGAACGGAGTTACATATAGTGACAGTAGAAGGGATATATATATATATATATATATATATATATATATATATATATTGACGGTAGAACATTTATATGGTTTTAACTAGGGCAATGTTTAAGATGAGTCAAACAGAGCAGAGCAGCACGCAACAGCCTTCAAAAGCACTGATAATAATGATGTAGTAAGAAGTGTTGTAGAACCGATTGCTACAGATAGCGCAAGAGAACGCCTTGTAGACACGGCTGGAGATGAAACGGCAAGTACGCAACATGGGTTAGATCCATTGGTCATTATCATGAGACAGATGCAGATGATAACCGAGAGCATGAATAATATGAATACAAAATTAGCCTCAGTTACTGAAGGGCAGGAAAATCTGAAAACCGACATTAACGCGAAATTAGCCTCAGTTACTGAAGGGCAAAATGATTTGAACGCGAAATTAGCCTCAGTTACGGAAGGGCAGGAAAATTTGAAAACTGAGATTAAGCAGCAGTTACAAGACAGTTTTTCCGAATTAGAGCAGCGGATAGAGGCGAAGACAAAGGAACTTAAAGATCAGGCCGAAGAGACGGAACGAAAATTAACTGCACAAATAGAATTGGTGAAAGCTCAATGTGAGGAATCTACTCACCGCGTACGTGTGGAAATGAAGGAGTATGTGGCCATTAAGATAGATACCGTACGGGAACAGGTGGAAATGGTTCCGCAATTAGTACAAAAGCAAGATGCCATGTCATGTGCAATTGCGCAACTTCCTGAATTGGCACGTACGCAGACTAACCTAAAGGAAAGTGTTGAACATCTGATAGAGCGTCAAGATGTTATAGACCACCAAATTAATGTATTAACGGGTAAATTATCCGAAATCACATTAGAAAACAAAAGGCTAATGTGTGAAAACGTTGAGCAAAATGTTAAGGCAGCATTCCAGAGTCTATTTGGCAAACAGGAAGAGAATTTGTTTGCGAAAGTACTTGAGGAAGTGCGACAGCAGTTAGGTGCTGATTTCGAGCATTGGAAACAAACGATAGAAGAGTCGATACGCGTTTCACAACAAGGCTCAGAACAAATGAATACAGGCCAGCAGCAGAAGTTGGCAGCGACTATAGAGCCAGTTACTGCACATTCGCACACGATACAGACTTGTGTAAGTAACTCAAACATTAAATTGCCTCGAGCTAGTTGTTCGCGTGAAGTCTTATCTAACGGAGATTACGAAAGCCTTTGCCATACCGAAGAAAAAATGATAAAGCATCGGCAATTCCAGATTTTTAACACTGACAACAGGGGGGTCCATCCAATTGTTTTTATTCGAAGTTTCAGAGGAGTGCTACCCAGAAATTGGTCGGAGTGGCAGAAAATCAGTTTCGTTACAGGATATATACAAGGTTTGGGGGCAATTTGGGCCTCGGACATGACTTCTGTTTGCTCGACATGTGACGATTTTGAGAAGGCGTTTTTAGCAAAGTTCTGGTCAGAAGGGGTACAGGAACGCCTAAGGCAGGAGGTGCTCTGCACAGAGCCTTTCTCCTTTTCAAAAGGAAGCCTTAGGAAGTATTTTGAAAAATATATAAATAAAACTAGATACTGGGACAGACCTATGCCCTTGCCAGACATAATAAACATACTTAAGGCAAGACTACCAATTAGCATCCGGAATCAATTGATTTACGGCAATGATAAAGACTTGGAGTCGTTCCTCACGACGTTAGACCATATAGATATTATTGAAGAGAACAACCAGAAAGCCCGTAATAACAGATTCCAATATAGGGAGATAGAACCTCCGCCAAACGGTAGGCAAGGGAATGGACAGAGATCGTTAAATAGCGGAGAAACACCTCAAAATCTCAATAGTAATACCGGCAATAGTCTTGCGAGGGGCTATCCAAGGAACAACAGGAATGGGAAAAGATACAATCCTGTGTGGGGGAACGAAAGGAATTTCAGACCTCAAGCCTGGAATAATAACAGTAATAGAAAGTGGAATCAACCGGGGGGAATGAACTCAAATAACCAACATCAGTGGGGACGGACATCTAAGAATCAACCGGTAATTACCGAAGTGACGGATGATGTCAACCAGCAGGCAAATCAAAATCCAACAAACTTGTAAGGACCCACTCGTGCCCCGGAGGAGCGGTCAACAATTGGTTGAGGGGCAACAGGATATGTGTACCCATGCTAACGTATAATGATGGACGATTACTGGCAGATGAACTGACCGAGGACTTAGAACCACAGGATGAGGATAAGGAACAGGAGGCAGTAGCCGAAGTGCAAGTCATTTTGGAGACTGTACCTATAGTGGCGGTTTTAGACGCAGCTGCAACCACAAATGTTATTTCGGAGGCTCTATTCAACAAGATCAGAAATAAAGACGAGTACCAATATTTCCAGTTCAAAATTGCAGAATAATAGGCGCCGTTGGGGCTAGATCGGCTAATGTAAAAGTGCAGTCACTACTTAGTGTAGAAGTCGGAAATGTAGCAATATTAAGCACATTCCTTGTTGTGAAAAATTTGGTGGTAAACTGCATTATCGGAGTCGACAGCCTACGTCAATACGGATGCAGAATAGATTTTAAAACAGGAAAAATTTGGTTAAATGTAAATAAACAAGAAATTGAGTTGGACTTGTTGAAAAAAGAAAGCCTTACCAGAAAATATAACAGTGGGATCAGTGTGCAAGTAATCAGGACGGCACAAAATTCTAAACAGCACGTAATTAATGAGTTCCAAGTCAAAGGAGATTTCGGTCAATTAGTGTATGAGAAGTTAAATGAATCCGACTGCATTATTGAAGATCAGAAGAAGCAGCTCAAAGAATTATTATTAGCGTATGAAAACGTGTTTGATGAAAGGCCAGGAGTTATTAAGGGATACATATGCCATCTCTACGTTAAACCGCACGAAACGTATTGTAGAACTTTCTATCCTGTTCCCTGGAGGTTAAAGGCTCAAGTTCAGAAAGAAATAGATCGCATGTTGAAATGGGGTTTGATCGAACCCTGTACAAGCCCATACTGCTCCCCATTATTGGTCGTGCCAAAAGCAAATGGGACTGTGAGACTGGTACTCGACGCCAGAGAAATAAATAAAATTATAATTCCAGTGAGAACACATCCGGAAAACATAGACGAACTTATACAACGGTTCCAGGATGTCCAATATTTGACGAGCATTGATTTGCGGAGTTCTTATTGGCAAGTCAAGCTGGATGAGTTATCAAGGAAATATACGGCTTTCATTTATTCCGGAAGAAGTTACCAATTTACTGTAGTTCCTTTCTGACTCAACTTTAGTGCTGGAATCTTTATAGCAGCTCTAGATTATGCACTAGGCCCAGAACTAAGAAGCAGGATAACAGTGTTTGTTGATGATTTGCTTATTGCATCGAAAACTTGGGAGGAGCATATTACCTTACTGAGTCGGGTGTTGGACGTGTTCAAAACCATGGGAATAACTGCTAACCTACAGAAATCCCATTTTGCACTAAACAGAATCAAGTTCCTGGGGCATATAGTTGACGCAAAGGGAATTTTACCAACCAAGGAGAAGCTAATTGCGATTAGTAAGTTTCCAACACCCAGAAATAGGAGGCAATTAAAAGGGTTTATGGGTCTTGCCTCATTTTTTAGAAGATTTGTAACAAATCAGGCCATGAATGCAGCAGCTCTAAATAGTTTGCTGAAGAAGGATGTGCCCTGGCTCTGGACATTAGAGTGTCAAGAAGCATTCGAGGAGATAAAGAAGCAATTAGTAAATGCACCGCTTTTGTACCATCCGGACATGCAAGAAGAATTTTACTTGTCAACAGATTCGTCGAATGTGGGTCTTGGAGCGTGCCTTTTCCAAGTAAGCAAGATAAATGGACAACTCACCTTCTGTCCTATTGCGTTTGCCAGTCGTGTTTTGTCCAACTGTGAACGAACTTACACGACGACAGAATTAGAGGCTCTTGCGGTCGTCTGGGGTTTTAAAAAATTTCATTATTATCTATATGGGTCAAAGACCATCGTATATTGCGATCATCAACCATTAACGTTTTTACAAACGTGTAAACTGTTACACACCAGACTGGCTAGATGGACTCTCGCTCTGCAACAATACCAATTTAAGATCGCGCATGTCTCAGGACAGCAAAACATTATTGCTGACGCTCTATCAAGGTCACCGCAGGGTTTGACTAAAGAGATTGAAGTAAATAATAACTCAGAATTCCCTGTATTCCTGCTGCAGGAAAATCCATTTAAGACGTACTACGTCATTTTGTGTGCGCATATGGCCCAGTTACAGAAAAGAGATGCTCAATGGGGAAGTGTCATTCAAAGGTTACAACAGCAACCTTCGGATCAGATGGCAAATTATTACAAGCTGGTAAATGGCGTATTATTTTTCCGCTGTGGAAGGCCAAACAAAAGTCCGTTGGTGTGTTTGTACACCTGAGGCGCAAATAGAGAAACTTGTATGGTTCACTCATTTAACCTGGGGACATTTCGGTGCGACAAAATGTGCAGACACGATAAGTGGGTACTGTTATTTTCCCAACATAAAGCGCAGAGTGCATGAGGTCTTAAAGAAATGCATAATCTGTCAAAAAACAAAGCCGGATTCAAAAGGGAGTAAGCACCCATTATGCTCTATATTAGTCCAAGAACCAAAAGAATTAATTTCGTGCGATCTGTGTGGACCGTTACCTACTTCAAGAGGTGGTGTTAGATATGTGTTGGCATTTCTCGATGTGTGTACGAAATACGTAAAGCTATACCCGATAAAGGCGGCTACAGCCAAAGTAATTGTATTAAGATTGATAAGGGATTATCTTCCACATGTTGGTACCCCTAAAGCGATCATAACAGACAATGCCAAGATATTCACGGGACTCCGATGGAAACAGACTTTGTCTCAAGTCGGTGTGAAACACATACTAACATCATTTTACCACCCACAAGGCAATTTGGTTGAGAGAATTTTTAGAGAGTTCAATCGATTTATGAGGACGTATTGCCATAATAAGCAGACTGCGTGGGCAAATTATGTGGAAGAGTTTGAGCAGATATACAATAACATGCCCCACTCCTCAACTGGATATACACCTCATGAATTGATGTTCGAAGCAAAAGAGGAAAACTTGTGGACTGAACATATGCCCAAAACTCAGGAAACTGAGATGCCTTGGGAAGAAAAAATAAGACAAGCCATCATAAATATGACGAAAAAAGCTGATTAGAGAAAACAACAATTTGACAAATTAATCAAGAGGGTACAGACATACCGGGTCGGAGAAAAGGTACTAGTCAAAAGACATACCAAATCATCCTTAATAAAGAAAAGTATAAAGAAATGGGAGTTACTATATACTGGCCCATACATTATCCTACAAATTCCGAATTCTGGGGCTTATCTATTAGCATACCCGGGATCGAACAAAATAAAAGGGCTATTTTCCCATAACGACTTGAAAAAATTTAATGAAGATTAGAAGATAGGGAGGAATGGTGTTGCGAGTGACAGAGATGAACGCTCGTAAAAAAACATAACAATAAACTGTGTGTGTAGTGTTAGAAAACTTTAAATTGAAATAATTAGAGACATAGACTATAGAAATAGTGACTAACTATTACTATCGCGTGTTGCAAAGAAGATAGTGGAGATAGGCTTCACCTGTGTTTGGGTGAACATGGAACTTTAGCATTGCTAATGTCATCAAGATATATAAAGGATCTAACTGACCTTCAAGAACAATGAAATGTTTCCCGTAAATGACGCTGAATAATCAAAAGAGGTTCCGAGTGAAGGTTCATATACAATTTCAAGTGCACGCTTAGATGTGTAAACGTGTGAAGGGATGTGTTGAGGCAGTGAATCATGAGTGACGGTTAACGCCGCAAAGATAATTTTCCGCGCAAAACAGTTGACGTCGGCGCGAGAGTTAGAATCGATATAGACGACACAGATATGCTTTGTAAGAGACTCGCACCAAACGCGAGGGTAAACTGATTCATGTTGAACTTTAAAAAGAAAAGGTGTTATAATTAGAAGTTAAGAGTTTTTAATTTATTATTGAATGTTGAAAGAAAGTAATATTCATAGAATTAGTAGTTATTTAATGGGTCGTGTTCGTTAGGAATTTTTGTTTGAAAAAAAAAAAAATCCATTTCCATATATGTGCATGTGTGAACGCCGTATGAATCAGAGAATAAATGAAAGAAGTGAATCCGCATTCCTCAATGCTAATAACTTTTACATTACAACAATCAATTGGAGAAATATGTGTATTTAGGATAAAAGGTTTTTGAGTATAGATAAATTATATGACTTTCAAGGAAATGAGGGATTATGTCTTTGTATAAAATGAACCACACTTTCCATTATTCGATGATTTGAATCCAAAATCTACTGTAAGTTGCATGAATCCTTTAAATTACGAAGAACAAATCACTGACAGAAATGTGTCAGAATTTTCGGACTTATAAGCACAAGTAGGGATGCAAAGTCCGAAAGAGTATTCAAACTAGAGTAAATATGAGGATGTTTTGGCAACAGCATTAGTTAATGGTGAAATTCCTTGAAGTACGTCGTAGCAAAAAGGATGCATGAAGCCATAAGGATTTTGCTTTCAAAAAGGAGAATCTTGGACGGTGCAACCTAACCAGTTCTTTTACAGGAAGAGTTTCCCCTTTGGTCATTGCTAATTCTTCCGGAATGAATGTTGCATGTGAAATCGGGTATCCCTGTTCCTTCTACTCTTCCCATTGGGGGCCGCGTAGAAGACCGACTACAAAGTGGGCCGCGTAGAAGACCGACTACAAATGTGGACGTCGGGGACATGCAAGACCCGGGGGAGTTTTAGCACCGCAAGATATTGTCCTAGGAACAAGATTGTAAAACGAAAATTCACGTTATTTATTGTAAAATGTTTTTTTTTTTTTTTTTTTTTTTTTTTTTTTTTTTTTTTTTTTTTTTTGCTAGAGGCACAGATCACTCTTCTCCAAAGCGTTATATAAATCGATCCCTATCTTTCCTTTAGAGATCTATTTCCACAATTATTTTTTTTCCTTCTATAGGCTTTCCTATCTTCTATGTACCGTAAGCTGGGGGTCTAGGCTTAAGAGGTTTTCCAAGGTTTCCCTGCTTAAGAAAGTTCCCGAATGGGTAGACCCTGATAACAGTTTCATGAAAGATCATCTTCCTTGGTTGTGCACAGCAGACATAACACCTTGATGCACGTAAAAGCAATACAGCCGCGGTACCTGTCTCTTCATTTCTTCTTTTTTCAATATTTCTTTTCTTCGTCTGTCTTAAACATAATATTCTTTTCCAGTCGGAGGACTGACAATTATCACTTTCGGGTTATCCACACTAATAGATAGCTCGCGAAGTGTGTTCGGCAAATAAAAATTGAGCTCACAAACTTCGCTCGCTGCGAGGGGGATTGTAATCTCCCCACGGAAAATTACCCTCTACCACGCAATAATTAATAATTATCAATCAAATCATCCACATTTATTCACTTTTGGAAAGTATCTGATCGGATTTTCTAGTAATATATGCGCCGACAGCTCGTCGACGCCAAGGTATTTTTCTAGTACGTTTATTCTTTGGAAGAACAGAGATACATATATGTATTCTCCATGGTTGTTAGGGAGGGATAACTAGGACAGCTTCGGAAGTATCTGTTGGAAGATTGTCGGGTTGCTAAAAGAGACATATTTGCTCTTCTTCTCGCTAAAGCGAGCTATTAACGTTTGTGCCACTAGCGGGTTATTTGAAGAGAGAGAAAAACTTTAAACGGTAATTAAGTAAGACTTGGAATCAACAGAAAACGGAACATGTAATGGAGATGGATTGAATATACAATTTTCCTCAGAAATAAGGTTTGTGACCCTTTTATTCTAGAGTGAATGACGAATGAGTTCTCTGTCTGAATCATTGATGATTGTCTTGGCCCTGTAATTAGTGGGGAAGTTTCAGTTGTGACGAAGAGAGCCTGCAATCACCGAGATTTTATAAAATCGTCCAAAAAGGCTTCGGACACATCTGAAATTCTAAATCTGTCGTAAAATGAACGAACTGTTCAAACGATCGATTTTCCCAACTGAATGCAGCGCTTAACAAGAATAATAGATATAAAGATCTTTTACAGCAAGCCAGCCGCTGAATATTAAGACGAAGGGCTCCACCAGAGATTCTATTGGGCTGAGTTCACGTAATGAAATATTATATTTAAAACTGTATATAGATAAAGGACAGAGAGAGAGAGAGAGAGAGAGAGCGAATGAAATTAGAGAAAATACGCAGAATCCTCCATTAGTATAATTGTTTGCCTGTCTTATCACGGATCAGCCTAAAGATAAAACAGGAGGCCCTTACTTTACTGTACAGGTTTATGTGTGAGAGACATTACACCAAGTTAGCGGCAAGCTGCATTCACATACTTTCATCATTTACAGTATAATCCATTATACCGTGAGGTATCAAAATCCGTGGGATAACGATATGGCCGGCCGCTGTAGCCGAGCGGCTCTAGGTGCTTCAGCCCAGAACCACCTCTACTATGGATGTGTGTGATGTCCTTAGGTTAGTTAGGTTTAAGTAGTTCTAAGTGTAGGGGACTGATGACCTCAGATGTTAAGTCCCATAGTGTTTAGAGCCATCTGGATAACGATATGCACCTACTCAGATGGTGTTAGTATCATGTACAGCAGGGCTTCCCAACCTTTTCAGCTGGCGGACCCCTTCTTCACTCGAAAATCAATGGCGGACCCCTAGTCAGTCAAGAGCACAGTAACTTTAAATTTCAGAGCGAAACCCATGGGAACTGAAAGTTTCTTAATGGAAGTGCCATGTTCCCAATGACCCCCCCTCCTCCCCACCCCGAAGTATGAATAGTCTTTGGTTTACAGATGAATGAAAACAACTTGAAATTAACGACCCAATTTGAACTCCCACTGTATCCAGACACTTACTAGTGGATTTACTCCCTTTGTTCAGCACACTATAGCCTGATTAAAATTACTTGGTAATTGAAATTTCACACGATGGAGCTGTCTTCCTCAAAGAGAAATCAACGTCACGTCCAAAGTGTTCGTTGTTGACAAGCTGCCGCTTATGGTCTGTTCAATTCTACTATTTGGCTACTGTTGTGTAAGGAGCATGCATATTTCGTAACAGTCGTGTGTGTGTGTGTGTGTGTATGTGTGTGGTTTTTCGTGAAATCCGAAGAAAAATGTTCAAGTGTATGTAAAGTCTTCCTCTGGTCGTCCTCCCTCCTCATTCATTTCAACTGGAAACTTCCCTTGTTGTGAAGGCGATGGAGAAACTGCACCCTTCTTCAATGATCCTGACTTCAGCCACCGATTCATGTTAGAAGTAATAAACTGGTCAAACATCGAGTTATGAAATAGGTAGTGCACTGACAGAGCAAGTTTAACATTTAATGATGCCTGCGGCCGCATACGTGCCAGCGAGCGCTGTGATTGGTCGACAAAGCTCGCTCCGCGCAAGCGAAAAAGGCTTCAGCGCATCTACCCCCGTATTGTTGCTAAACACTCGATCGGAGAAGCCGCATTCTCCGGCACTAAACTGCGTATACGTTCTCACTTAGGAACCGCAAAGGCTGCTTCGGGATACGACTTGAAGTAAAAGTACACATGTTTTTCACACGAAAAAAAAAAAAAAAAACAGTGATGAATTAGATTTTCACATTTTTATTCAATAATTTTGCTCATTATCTTACACGATTTGGTGAAAGGTGGGCGCGGACCCCCTAGAAAGAGCCGGCGGACCCCTAAGGGGTCCGCGGACCACAGCTTGGGAAGCCCTGATGTACCGAATGTACAAAAGGGCAGTGCATTGGCGGAGCTGTCATTTGTACTCAGGCGATGCATGTGAAAGGGTTTCCGATGTAATACGATACCAATAACAGACTTTGAACGCGGAATGGTAGTTTGAGCTGGACTCATGAGGCATTCAGTTTCTGAAATGGTCAGCGAAATCGATATTTCGAGATCCACAGTGTCGAGAGTGTGCCGAGAATACAAAATTTCAGACATCACCTCTAACCATGGAGAACACAGTGACCGATGGCCTTCACTTAACGACCGAGAGCAGCTGCGTTTTCGAAGAGTTGTCAGGCCTAGCAGACAAACAGCACTGCGTGAAATGACAGCAGACATCAATTTGGGACGTGCGACGAAAATATCAGTTAGGACAGAGCCTTTGCTAACAGCACAACATCGCCTGCACCGCCTCTCTTGGGCTCGTGACCGTATCAGTTGGACCCTAGACAACTGGAAAGCAGTGACCTGGTCATATGGATCCCGATTTCGGTTCGTAAGAGCTGATGGTGGAGTTCGAGGGTTGCACAGACCTCACGGAGCCATGAACCTATCAAAAAGGCTCTGCTCAAGCTGGTAGCAGCACCGTAATTGTGTGGCCTGTATTTAGATGTAATGAACTGGGTTGTCTCGTCCAGTTGAGCGGATCGTTGATTGGCAATGGTTATGTTCAGCTACTTGGAACCCATCTGCAGCCATTCATGGTCGTGTGGTTGATTTAGGGGGAGACGACCAATCAGTAGGGTCTTTGGTCGCATCGGATTAAGGAAGGATGGGTAAGGAAGTCGGTTGTGCACTTGCAAAGGAACCATCATGGCATTTGTCTGAAGCGATTTAGGGAAATCATAGAAAACCTAAATCAGAATGGCCGGATGCGGATTTGAACCATCCTCCTACTGAATGCGAGTCTAGTGTGCTAATTACCGCGCCACCTCGCTTGGTGCCATTCATGGAATTCACGTTTCCAAACAACGATGTCATGTCGCTGGGCCACAGTTGTTCGTGATTGGTTTGAAGAACATTCTTGATGATTTGAGCGAACGATTTGGCCACGCAGATCGCCTGACGTGAGTCTCATGGAATAGTTACGGGACCTAGCCTAAAGGTCAGTTCGTGTACAATTTCCTGCACTGACAATACTTTCACAGTTGTGGATGGCTATAGATACAGGATGGCTCATTGTTTCTGCAGGGGAGTTCCAACAACTTGTTGAGTTCTAGCGACATCGAGTTGCTGCATTACAACTGGGAAAAGGAGGTCCGACACAAAAATAGTAACCCATGACTTCAGTGTATAGCATCGGCATTTAGGCAAAGGATTAACGTGACATTTGTGTGTTTCCGACGCGGATGTGGTAAATGAGGAAACGTGATGTGTAGGGACTTTATTTCCAAATGTCTACATCTACATCTACGTATATAGTCCGCAAGCCACCCAACGGTGTGTGGCGGAGGGCACTTTACGTGCCACTGTCATTACCTCCCTTTCCTGTTCCAGTCGCGTATGGTTCGCGGGAAGAACGACTACCGGAAAGCCTCCATGCTCGCTCGAATCTCTTTAATTTTACATTCGTCATCTCCTCGGAAGGTATAAGTAGCGGGAAGCAATATATTCTATACCTCATCCAGAAGCGCACCCTCTCGAAACCTGGACAGTAAGCTACACCGCGATGCAGAGCGCCTCTTTTGCAAAGTCTGCCACTTGAGTTTGCTAAACATCTCTGTAACGCTATCACGCTTACCAAATAACTCTGTGACGAAACGCACCGCTCTTCTTTGGATCTTCTCTATCTCCTCTATCAACCCGATCTGGTACGAATCCCACACTGATGAGCAGTACTCAAGTATAGGTCGAACAGGTCCTGTCCAAACAGGAGCAACATGCTTTTATTCTTTCCTTGGCTGCCGTATTCCAAACATAGGAAAACATCCAGTGTGAAGTGAAGAATGTGTGTGAGCAGCATGTCAGTCGAAAACCATCATTGTCGAGTAGTGCCTACAAGGGACACTGTGCTTCATGATAATGCACGTACCCATGTTGCAAATGTTGTAACCCAGAAGTAACGCCAACTCAAGTGATAGACACTCGATCTTGATTCCCCCCCCACACACTCTGTCTCTCACATATGGTCTTGGAGGTCCGATGATTATCATCGGACGAGGATGTGGAGCAGGCAGTTACAGACTTATTCACGCAGCAGGACATTAGGTTCTACCAAACGGGAAATTTGCAACCTAGTGCATCGTTGAATAATTACCTCAATGTTCACGGCGTTTTGCCTGATTTGTGTATCGATTATGGACTCTATGGTCTTCGAACGGAAACTTCGGCCCGTATATTAATTCCAATAATACCTGCTGCTGACACGTGTGGATGTTACCGAATTGTCAATTTAATAAGAGAAGGTTGTAAAATACTAAGAAGTTTTATTTATAGAATAAGGGAAAAGAAAATGCTACAAGCTGACCACGGGGAAGATCAGTTTGGATTCCAGAGAAATGTAGGAACACGAGAGGTAATACTGACCCTACGACTTATCTTAGAAGATAGAATGATGAAAGTATTTAATTATTTCTATTGGTTTATACTCCTTGGAATTCTGAAGGTAGCAAGGTTAAAATACAGGGAGCGAAAGGCTATTTACGACCTCTACAGATACCAAATGGGAGTTGTAAGAGTCGAGGGGTATGAAAGAGAAACAGTGGTTCAGAAGTGAGTGAGACAGGATTGTAGCCTATTCCCGACGTTATTCACTCTGCGCATTGAGCAAGCAGTATAGGAAACCAAAGAAAAATTAAGAGACTTTGTTCAGGGAGAAGAAATAAAATCTGTGATGTTTGCCGATTACACTGTAATTCTTGCAGAGACAGCAAAAGAGTTGGAAGAGCAGTTGAACGGAATGAAAACTGTCTTGAAAGAAGGATAAAAGATGAACATCAAAAGAAGCGAATCAAGTGTAAAGCAATGCAGTAGAATTAAATCAGGCGATACTGAGGGAATTATACTGGGAAACGGGACACTAAAATTAGTAGATGGGTTTTGCTATTTGGGCAGCAAAATAACGGATGATGGCCGAAGCAGAGAGGATGTGAAGCGTAGACTGGTAACGGCAAGAATAATTGTTAATAAATAATAAAAATTTAAGGGTTTTCTGGAGTGTAGCCTTGTATGGAAGCGAAACATGGACGATAAATAATTTAGACAAGAAGAGAATAGAAGCTTTTGAAATGTGGTGCTACAAAATGGTTCAAATGGCTCTGAGCACTACGCGACTGAACTTCTGAGGTCATCAGTCGCCTAGAACTTAGAACTAATTAAACCTAACTAACCTAAGGACATCACACACATCCATGCCCGAGGCAGGATTCGAACCTGCGACCGTAGCGGCCACTCGGCTCCAGACTGTAGCGCCTAGAACCGCACGGCCACTCCGGCCGTATGTGGTGCTACAGAAGAATGCTGAAGATTAGCTGGGTACCCAATGTAACCAATGAGGACATACACAACAGAATTGGGAATAGAAGTTATTTGTGGCTTAGCTCGACTACACTCCTGGAAATTGAAATAAGAACACCGTGAATTCATTGTCCCAGGAAGGGGAAACTTTATTGACACATTCCTGGGGTCAGATACATCACATGATCACACTGACAGAACCACAGGCACATAGACACAGGCAACAGAGCATGCACAATGTCGGCACTAGTACAGTGTATATCCACCTTTCGCAGCAATGCAGGCTGCTATTCTCCCATGGAGACGATCGTAGAGACGCTGGATGTAGTCCTGTGGAACGGCTTGCCATGCCATTTCCACCTGGCGCCTCAGTTGGACCAGCGTTCGTGCTGGACGTGCAGACCGCGTGAGACGACGCTTCATCCAGTCCCAAACATGCTCAATGGGGGACAGATCCGGAGATCTTGCTGGCCAGGGTAGTTGACTTACACCTTCTAGAGCACGTTGGGTGGCACGGGATACATGCGGACGTGCATTGTCCTGTTGGAACAGCAACTTCCCTTGCCGGTCTAGGAATGGTAGAACGATGGGTTCGATGACGGTTTGGATGTACCGTGCACTATTCAGTGTCCCCTCGACGATCACCAGTGGTGTACGGCCAGTGTAGGAGATCGCTCCCCACACCATGATGCCGGGTGTTGGCTCTGTGTGCCTCCGTCGTATGCAGTCCTGATTGTGGCGCTCACCTGCACGGCGCCAAACACGCATACGACCATCATTGGCACCAAGGCAGAAGCGACTCTCATCGCTGAAGACGACACGTCTCCATTCGTCCCTCCATTCACGCCTGTCGCGACACCACTGGAGGCGGGCTGCACGATGTTGGGGCGTGAGCGGAAGACGGCCTAACGGTGTGCGGGACCGTAGCCCAGCTTCATGGAGACGGTTGCGAATGGTCCTCGCCGATACCCCAGGAGCAACAGTGTCCCTAATTTGCTGGGAAGTGGCGGTGCGGTCCCCTACGGCACTGCGTAGGATCCTACGGTCTTGGCGTGCATCCGTGCGTCGCTGCGGTCCGGTTCCAGGTCGACGGGCACGCGCATCTTCCGCCGACCACTGGCGACAACATCGATGTACTGTGGAGACCTCACGCCCCACGTGTTGAGCGATTCGGCGGTGCATCCACCCGGCCTCCCGCATGCCCACTATACGCCCTCGCTCAAAGTCCGTCAACTGCACATACGGTTCACGTCCACGCTGTCGCGGCATGCTACCAGTGTTAAAGACTGCGATGGAGCTCCGTATGCCACGGCAAACTGGCTGACACTGATGGCGGCGGTGCACAAATGCTCCGCAGCTAGCGCCATTCGACGGCCAACACCGCGGTTCCTGGTGTGTCCGCTGTGCCGTGCGTGTGATCATTGCTTGTACAGCCCTCTCGCAGTGTCCGGAGCAAGTATGGTGGGTCTGACACACCGGTGTCAATGTGTTCTTTTTTCCATTTCCAGGAGTGTATAAGGAGGAATCCGTTGATACGATATACTCTGATACACCATCGGATTACCAACCTGAAATCAGAGAAAAGCGTGTGGGATAAGCATTACCGAGGTGCACGAAAACAACCGTATTGAAGCGGTCCTACAAGAAGCCAGCGGTAGTAGGAAATAGGCGATTCAATGGCTATTACCTGATAAAATTGCACAGAAAGCTACATAGTATCACTTCATAACCTGAATTCTCACTTTCGCCTGCGAGAACGTAGCATTGTAAATAACATCATTGGCTTGTTAGCGTTCCGTGATTTTTAACACACTTGTGTATTCCGTGACTTTGCTAATGATTTTTTCTCTGATAATAGACTTGATTACGGAAAGACGTATTTTCGGAAGAGGTGTACTTGTCTTGTTAAGAAGGAAACGACAGCCGCCATTGCTGCGAGGTATAAGAAAATATTAATTTTTGTCAGTATACGCTCTTGTAAGAAGATGAATATATACTATAATACACTACTGGTCATTAAAATTTCTACACCACGAAGATGACATGCTACAGACGCGAAATTTAACCGACAGGAAGATGATGCTGTCATATGCAAATGATTTGCTTTTCAGAGCATTCACACAAAGTTGGCGCCGGTGGCGACACCTACAACATGCTGATATGAGGAAAGTTTCCAACCGATTTCTCATACACAAACACCAGTTGACCGGCTTTGCCTGTTGAAACGTTGTTGAGATGCCTCGTGTAAGGAGGAGAAATCCGTACCATCAAGTTTCCGACTTTGATAAAGGTCGGATTGTAGCCTATCGCTATTGCGGTTTATCGTATCGCGACATTGCTGCTCGCATTGGTCGACATCCAATGACTGTTAGCAGAATATGGAATCGGTGGGTTCAGGAGGGTAATACAGAACGCCGTGCTGGATCCCAACGGCCTCGTATCACTAGCAGTCGAGATGACAGTCATCTCATCCGCATGACTGTAATGGATCGTGCAACCACGTCTCGATCCCTGAGTCAACAGATGGGGACGTTCGCAAGACAATATCCATCTGCACGAACAGTTCGACGACGTTTGCAGAAGCACGGACTATCAGCTTGGAGACCATGGCTGCGGTTACCCTTGACGCTGCATCACAGACAGGAGCGCCAGCGATGGTGTACTCAACGACGAACCTAGGTGCTCGAATGGCAAAATGTCATTTTTTCGGATGAATCCAGGTTCTGTTTGCAGCATCACGATGGTCGCATCCGTGTTTGGCGACATCGCGGTGAACGCACATTGGAAGCGTGTATTCGTCATCGCCGTACTGGCGTATCACCCGGCGTGATGGTATGGGGTGCCATTGGTTACACGTCTCGGTCACCTCTTGTTATGTTGAGCGCCCATAAACCCCAACACACACACACACACCTCTTGTTCGCATTAATGGAACTTTGAACAGTGGACGTTACATTTCAAATGTGTTACGACCCGTGGCTTTACCCTTCATTCGATCCCTGGGAAATCCTACATTTCAGCAGGATAATGCACGACCGCATGTTGCAAGTCCTGTACGGGCCATTCTGGATACAGAAAATGTTCGACTGCTGCCCTGGCCAGCACATTCTCCAGATCTCTCACCAATTGAAAACTTCTGGTCAATGGTGGCCGAGCAACTGGCTCGTCACAATATGTCAGTCACTACTCTTGATGAACTGTGGTATCGTGTTGAAGCAGCATGGGCAGCTGTACCTGTACACGCTATCCAAGCTCTGTTTGACTCAATGCCCAGGCGTATCAAGGCCGTTATTACGGCCAGAGGTGGTTGTTCTGGGTACTGATTTCTCAGGATCTATGCACCCAAGTTGCGTGAAAATGTAATCACATGTCAGTTCTAGTATAATATATTTGTCCAATGAATACCCGTTTATCATCTGCATTTCTTCTTAGTGTAGCAATTTTAATGGCCAGTAGTGTAGTTGAGCACTGAGAAGAACGTTTTATGAAGTAATAATTGTTATCTTAAAAGGCAATTTTTTTTTTTTTCATTTTTGAAGTGAATCTCATGCTCATCTTTCCTCTCCTAGTAATTACGATACTAAGTGAAAGCAAGCAGAAGACATAAGATTTTGAATGCTAGGTAGTACTGTGCGATCCCTGTTTAATATCACCGTCTTCCGGAATGAAGAGGTTCTCTTTTGCGAAAACCGATTTGTAACAGTTCGTTGAGTCACTTTGGTGCCAGCTGCTGCTGAAATTACTGCTGCAGATGCAGCGCGATGCGCCAGACCCGTACGCCGAACACGATGTATTTAGAGCACACCTGATTTGCGCCAAATTTGAATAGACATCATCACTGAGCTGTAGGACCACGTGTACCATCTTTAGTGCATGTCATACAACTCCCTCGTGTTGCGATACTTTCCCATCAGTCTACAACCATAATCTCCACGAGGTACATCAGTGTTGAAATGTATCTTTAGATTGTTCTGTAGCTGCGACCACAGAGCTACTTTCACAATTAGAAGCAACCCCAGGTACTTGGACTATATTATTACTAACACATATTTGAATAAACGTATGGCCGCGTAGGGTGGCCATGCGGTCTCGGGCGCCATGTCACGGTTCGCGTGGCTCCCCCCGTCGGAGGTTCGAGTCCTCCCTCGAGCGTGGTTGTGTGTGCGTAACCCTAGGGACCGACGAAGTCAGAATTTGGTCCCATAGTCCTTACCACGAATTTCCAGAACTTAATAAACGTATGAACGTCAATCTTTACACTAGTTTTAATTATGGGAATTCCTTCCTCACGCAGCCTGTAGAATCACATTTGATCGTTTCTTACAATATGGTACTACTTTGTGACATTCTACACGACTACTTAAGTTCTTACACAAATGTATGAAGTTTTCAAACACATCTTCTACAATCTGCTCTTCATTTCTCTTATCAAAATCTTCATCTCACTTCAGTCTTTTTCATTTTAATCTTCCCAAGAGCGATATTTGTTAGTTTACTTCAATAACGTGTTTTACTGGAGAAAATTCTTGCACACATATATGAAGAGAGTATCTGTTCTTTCGAACATGTCCGAAGGACCAGATACCATCTTTAAGGCTCACCGGCCATTTGATCATATTCTTCTGTGCGGATGCACAAACAGTGCCCGAACTCTTAAGGGAATCGGCAAAAAGCCGCGAGTAATGAGTATAATGGGCAGGGGCACTATGAATATAGTGCGGGACAATAAGTTGGGAATGTGGGTCTCACGGGAGGCGTGGCAGAGATAAGTCCCTGCAGTCGCACTGCCCTCTGTGTCCTCGGTGGCTCAGAGGGATAGAGTGTCTGCCCTGTAAGCAGGAGATCCCGGCTTCGAGTTCCGGTTGGGGCACACATATTCAACTGTCCCCGTTGACTTATATCACCGCCTGTATGCAGCTAGGGGTATTCATTTCATTGTAAAATTCTGGGAATCGAGCATTCACGTAATTTTCGTCATGCTCGTCCTTGGCCACTTTCTTGCAAAAGTTTGAAAGTATCGAACTTGGTTACGTCCTCGTCTTCAAAATCCTTGGCACAGACCGTGAATCTCTTGGAAGGTACCAAATCGTTTCACTGAATTTCTTTCAACCATTTACGGAACAAGAATCAAGTGATGCAGTTGTTATTGTCACTTAACGGTAATTTTATACACATTCCGAGACACAAAACATGTCTGCGATCTGAATAATGCTGGTCATTAAAAATAACAAAAAAATCATGTAGGTAATACGTTAACACCTCTAAGTTTATTATAATGCTTCATTCTCTTGCACCATATGATATGCCGTTTCCATAACAACAAATAAGTAAGAAAAATCTTCTTTTAGACAAAATATTGGTATTCAGACGCCTGTGTTAACAATTTAGAAGACGTTACAGATGTCACAGCAACGGGAATAAAAATGTTCACAGTTAGTATTTCCCTGACCGCAGAATTACAACGGTAGCAGACTGCTACCAAAGTGTTACCACTTCTCACGGCTCTGGCTTTTGTATAGTCTACTATGGTCAGGCCGTAGACTCAAACTTTGGGATGAGTGTGGTTCATATCTCTGATCCCTGTCCGGTACTCCTGACTTAGATCTTCTGTGTATTCCCTTAGGCGTATGTCGGGATGATTTCTTCGACCAGCACACGACCTTTTTCCTTCCTCATCCTTGTTCTATCCAAACTTTTACTCCGTTGACCATTCGTTAGACCATAATATTTCTTTCCCCTTTTCAAGATTTCATTCTAGGTTTGCAAACAGTGCAGACTGAACACATAAAAAAAGCTCATGTACTTCACACTAGAATGCACATCCTCCTGTGTGTTTCGCGAATTGCTGCCCGATGGGAGTGCCCTTTAGCGAGAACAGCGTGTTAACTTATGCAGCTGTCCCTCTTGTCCCACCCGCATGTGTAGAATTCACTTCAGGTCGTGCAAAAATATTCTCAGCAGCTTTGAAACACTCAATAGAAGAGAGAGAATTGTCACTGGAATGATTAGGCCCAGCTTTTTGGAGGCCGTGACAACCCTAGGGTTATTTGCTATCTTCAAAATTGACTTTACCGATTCTGGTCTCACTGCTAATGAATCGCTTGATACCAACTTTTTCTAGATCAGTGTTTACTGAGGAGCTGTTTTTTATTAAGTTGATCAATTATTTCTTTACCCTAATAAACAGTTGTGAAAATATTCGGTTGCTTTCTATACAAGAATATGTGCGTTCTGAAAAACCAGTCAACGAGGTGTTTTCAGTACATCTTAAAAAAATCGGATAAAAATAATTAGTAAAGTGAATAAAAGTTATATTTTCAATTAGTGGTTCAACCTCTATTTTTCTAATGTACAAAATTAATATTACGGACTCGATCAATTTTACTTCTTTGAAAATCATCTCTGTTATATGAGAGTATTAGGTGGGAACTTGATTCTACGTCCAGCAGTTGGTGTTCAGTTATGGCTATGCTTCCACTCAATAAAGTTTCGTCTCTGTCTTGTGAAATTAATAATTTTATGAATTAAAGATATGAAATCTGATTTGAAGGGGTATGGGTTGAAAAGTATGTCAGGTAATATGTTTCAATTCAAGACCAACAGGGAAAAAATCAACGACAGTGAGAGAAAAATTAGTGTTTCGGTCTTTTACAGGTTACAACATGGACTAACAATTTGAATAGCTTCAATGAATGAATTTCAGGCCCTGGACACTGAAGCTACTAAACAAAAAGGTAAGTACAGATGGATGTCTTATGTAACAGCCTTTTCACTGGAATATTTTTGTCTTGCAAGATTGCGTCGACTCGCTGAAATACAAGTTACGATTATTGTCTGAGAACCATAGTGACAGATAGTTTATAAAATGATGGTGATGACAATGATGATAAGGTATTGTTTTTATTTATTTCAATTCCGCCATATGAAGCTGCTGGAGATTTCAGAGTTAACCATAGCTCGCTATATCCCAGACAATGATTTACTGATGCCTTTTTTGAAAGACGTGATTTCCTTCATCTGTCGTTTCAAGTGGTATGCGTGTATGGGAAGAGGAATTCCGCCTTATCCAAGACACCTTTTTTACTGTTTTGTTTCACCCAATCATGTTTCAGCACATTTTGTGCTATCTTCCGTTTTTTTTTTTAACTTACATGATACTACTGGACATTTATTTTGGTACCTATTCTGCTACACAAGCTACAACTTCTCATGGTTTTGATATTGTTATGCTCTCTCATATGTTGTTGGCGAAGTGAATAGGCAGATTTCGTGACCTATGGTCGCTTGACACTGCACTTTCTCCGAACACATAATGGCGGCGAAAACTTTGCCAACATTTTGAAAAATCGGAGAAAGTGCAGTGTAAAGGAGTGCCCCAGGGAAGTGTGGTAGGTCCGCTGTTGTTTTCTATGTACGTAAATGATCTTTTGGATAGGGTGGATAGCAATGTGCGGCTGTTTGCTGATGATGCTGTGGTTTACGGGAAGGTGTCGTCGTTGAGTGACTGTAGGAGGATACAAGATGACTTGGGACAGGATTTGCGACTGGTGTAAAGAATGGCACCTAACTCTAAATATAGAGAAATGTAAATTAATGCAGATGAATAGGAAAAAGAATCCTGTAATGTTTGAATACTCCATTAGTAGTGTAGCGCTTGTCACAGTCACGTCGATTAAATATTTGGGCGTAACATTGCTGAGCGATATGAAGTGGGACAAGCATGTGATGGCAGTTGTAGGGAAGGCGGGTATTCGTCTTCGGTTCATTGGTAGAATTTTGGGAAGATGTGGTTCATCTGTAGAGGAGACCGCTTATAAAACACTGATACGACCTATTCTTGAGTACTGCTCGAGCGTTTGGGATCCCTATCAGGTCGGATTGAGGGAGGACATAGAAGCAATTCAGAGGCGGGATGCTAGATTTGTTACTGGTAGGTTTGATCATCACGCGAGTGTTACGGAAATGCTTCAGGAACTCGGGTGGGAGTCTCTAGAGGAAAGGAGGCGTTCTTTTCGTGAATCGCTACTGAGGAAATTAAGAGAACCAGAATTTGAGGCTGACTGCAGTACAATTCTACTGCCACCAACTTATATTACGCGGAAAGACCACAAAGATAAGAGAGATTAGGGCTCGTACAGAGGCATATAGGTAGACATTTTTCCCTCGTTCTGTTTGGAACAGGGAGAGAAGATGCTAGTTGTGGTACGAGGTACCCACCGCAACGCACCGTATGGTGGATTGTGGATTATGTATGTAGATGTAGATGTAATGAAAAAGTTAGGAGCCGTTCCACTATGGTCGTCCAAGGGAGCCCGGAAACATTGCCTCAGTGTTTGAACGAGAGAGCAACGCAAGACGCCTTCGCGGTGACTGGCGACAACCAGGCGAGCCGGCCTGGGTGGTCGAGCGGTTCTAGGCGCTACAGTCTGGAACCGGGCGACCGCTACGGTCGCAGGTTCGAATTCTCCCTCGGGCATGTCTGCGTGTGTTGTCCTTAGGTTAGTTAGGTTTAAGTAGTTCTGAGTTCTAGGGGACTGTTGACCTCAGAAGTTAAGTCCCATAGTGCTCAGAGCCATTTGAACCATTTTTTTGTGATATGGCGTGCTGATTAAGCACAGTTTAATTTATTTTTTGCCTATTGTGTGTGCAGTTTCTCCTTTCTTGATATAGCGGCAGATGGAGTTAACACAAACGCGAGAAACACGATCAGCGTCTCTGAACGGAACAGTGGAAGCCTTGAACTGGCAGACAGCCGCGTTGTTACAAACTACAACGCAAGAGGGGCAAGACAATGAAGCACTGAGTAATTGCGTAGGAGAATAGCGCAAATGGGAAGCCGTTGGCGGCCAAGGACTCTTTGATTCAGGAGGAAATAAAATCGTGTTGAGTGTACCAACCCATTTCATCGATCCCACAACAGCTAGCCTCATAGTGCCTTTTTCGACGAAAAAAACTGAGGATTTGTCTGTTTTTACTAATGATGAAATCGCTGCTCCCAAATTGGAAAAATTATCCGAAGAAATGTCTTTGATTATGGCTGGAATGAAGTTAGTGAGGGGAAAGGTACGTTATGTACGATGAGGCCCAAACGTTTGGCGAACCGCCTAACGGTCTAAAACGACGCTATCAGAAGCAGAACGGCGCGAAATTTCTTGGGGGAAAACTCAGTGGACTGTCGCAGAAGTACTGTGTGTGAGCATGACAGATCTACATCAGCTGGACCTACTGATAGGCAGCTGTATTTTTGAAATCACCTTCTTGATGAAGTTGGTCAACAGAATTAATTTTAAAGTAATTTGATAGTAAAGTGGCCCTAGCACTGAAACCCAAGTTTTGGCATTTCTACTGATCATGAAGTCAAATACATGGCCCAGGCAAATGCCTATTTTATCACAACTTATTAAAATAAAACATGATAACAGTTAATTACTCAGAGTTCAAGAACATTCAAGTGATACATGAAATCTGTTGGAAGAGAGAGAACGCTTAGGGTCTGGGAAGGCTGTCTGATGCCGGTATGTAGTACAAGGCTAAACCACCTCAACTCTTCTACGAAACACGGCTCGTCTTTTCGGTTTTGTTGTATGTTCACCGAATTTGTGGAAGATGGGAGAGATGGATCTATTTCTATAGAAGTCTATCTTCCCTCCCGGTCTGAAAGAAAATAGAACATTCCGACAGAATTTTCAACATTGTGCAGCCCTGTCAGCAACTATGATAATTCAACATGTAACACGTCAGCCTCAGTTGCAAATAGAAACCAATCTTTACCCAGGTTTCAACCAAAATAATTTGGCCTTCTTCAGAAGCCAGTGACACTAAACTACTGCATGCCAAAGTTTGGCCATGTCAATAATAAAACTGTAGCACCCTAGTAAATAACAGAGCTTACGACGTGACTTGGTCTTACAGCCGAGAATTCTACAAGTTAAAAATACACCGTGAAACTGTCACATCACACATATGTTATTTACTGAAAAAATCGTCAAAATGTCTCGAAGGGCAAAGGTGAGGAGACACCGTTGTGGAATGAGCAGGTGAAGTAAGCAGTGAAAAAGAAGAAGAAAGTGTGGTATGAACATATTAAAGATAAAAAAGAAGAAAGTGAAAGGAAATACCAAGAAAGGAAAACGGAAGTGTAAGAAAGTGGTAGCGGAAGAAAAGAGAAAGGTTTGGAAGGAATTCACACATGATTTGGAAAACGGTGCAGCATGGAATTACAATGAGTAAGAGGAAGGAAAGCACTTACACAAAGCTAGTGAAATAGGAAAATGGAGAATTAATAACACAACCCGAGGAAGTAAGAAAATATTCATGATTTGGATTTGTAGCTCCTTGTGTTTACCGTGTTTACAGTTAAATTGTTGATGTAAGGTCCGCCAGTTACGCAAAACACCCTTTTTTCCAAGTTCCCAAACATGTTTCAGCACCCCTGTGCCATCATCAGTGGGTTTCTGTTTGATTTAATCTGTAATGTGAACATTTTTACTAAATGATTGCAATTTTATGTGGATACTTATTTCAAATAAACAATTCATTTCTTTTTGTTGATATCTTTACACTTGGTGGAAAGAGTATATTACAAACTACCAAATGTGAAAAACCATACTGAAAAGGGAATAGAAATACGACAAGGGGATTTGGGCATAAACGAAGACAAAGACTTTACAACGTTAGATGCAGAACTAGCACCGAGAAGAATGAAGACAGGAAAGTCACATGGGAGAGATAGAATAAGTGTGGATATGGTAAAGACAGCTGTATCTAATGGGTTACAGTGGTTATTTAGGTCGCTAAGATGCAAACGAACTCAAAAATGTGCGCCTGATATATGGAAAAAGGGAATAGTATCTCTATTGTTCAAGAAGGGAGACAGAAACATATGTTATAACTGCAAATGAATCACACTCATGTCAGAAGCAGGAAAAATAATGGAGATGATACTGGAAAGAAGAATAAGGAAAAAAGTAGAATGTTGATTAGAAGAGCATCAGTATGGCTTTCGAAATGGCAGTCCAACAGTGGACCCAATCTTTATTAAGAGACAATTGATGAAAAGGAACTGGGAGTGTGGTGATGACATTTCATAACCAAGTGAACGCTTACTGTGCTATCCCCAGAGAGAAGCAATGGAAAACCTTGGAGAGAAAGGAAGTTGCAAAACAAACAACCGAAATCCTTCGAGAAATGTATGACGAAAGCTTAGCTGTGTTCAATCCCAAGTTGGAGGAATTGATTCGTTTAGGAATGCTACAGAGTGCAGGTAAGGATGTGTGGCCTCATCATTATTATTTATAATGGTGATGGATGAAATTGTGAAGGAAACGAAAGAAGCTTTTAGCGGAAGGGACATGAGATTATTGTTATTTGCCAATGATATTGTGAAGAGTGTAAGGAAAGCGGTAGAAGAACAAATTGACATCTTAAACGGAAAATCGAGATATATGGAGTGAAATTCAGTGTGGAGGATAGCAAGACAGCAGTGGTAACCAGAGGAGACAGAGAAGAGTAGGTACAAATTAACATTATAGGATAGAATATTGAAATTCTGGATACCTTTAAATATCTAGGAAGTGTGATGACAGAAAATGCAAAATTGGAGGGAGAAGCTAGGAAAAGGATACAGTAGAGCAATGCAGTTTATCTCGATGTGAGGGGCTTATTTTGGGGAAGGGAGGTACCAATGAAGTGTAAGGTAGTACTGTACAAGATGTCCTTTACACCTGTATGTACGTATTGTAAGGTGGCGTGGTCTCCTGACCTTCATTTCTTACATATTCCGACCTCACCATCGTATTCTGCGTATCACGACCTTTCATTCGAGCCCAAACTCGATAGGGTAGAGTCAATTTTACATATTTCCATTTAATCGATATGCAAATCTTATAAATAAATTACAAGTGCGCACCGAGATTCAAAAGTTGAGGCTGGCATACACAAACATTCAAGACAAGACGGCCACAGGAGTTTTTGTTTGGCGGAGGCAACCAGCCCACTGGAAAGTCCTTAGGAGGGTGAGTTAGCATGCAACTGCACCTGCCGGCAGACCGTGCAGGGACCAAAACAGTTTTTTGCCAGAGAAAAGGGATAATGGCCTGTATGTTCACCTTAAAAGCAAAACCCGTTGTATTGTTTGGGAGAGCCCCAGCATATGCATATTTGACGGACCTATTTTGCAGTTTGAGTTCTCACAGGTGGACAGTAAACGCTTAATGCAGATGCTATATTTTTCTGGATTGGCCGGCTTAAATGGAGCGCCATTCTCTCGTTTGTAAGAGTAACGCTGATTGGCGGACTATTTCTGACGCAATAAGCCAGAGGAGTGAGGGAAAGACAGCTGATGATATACCCTTTTGCTTCTGGGCGGAGAGGGGTCGATCTGGTGACGCTCTTGAAGTGGAAAAAAGTAGCGGGAGCGTGTGCACTTGTGCGTGCACGCAGAGAGCGAGGAACAAAGTCCCTACTCAGTACTACACTGAGAGAGCACCTCCGTCGCTAGCTAATTGGAGTGATACTCTATATTAAGTTGCTTGCGATTAAGCGTTTGTTTACTGTGTTGGCTGCGACACTTGATGTGCAGTGCGAACACAGAGTATTAGTTAGTGCTTGCGAGCGAACACTGAGTGGCATCGCGGTGGACCAGTTATCTGACCGGTGTACCACGCCATTAGTTAGACTAGGGGCAGATAGGAGTCCTTGACTTCATCAAGGCATAGTGAGAGTTCGATTGGCGAAGGTCAGTGCAGATAGAAAGAGGTAGTTTTGTTATTTTTCAGCGGCGAATAACGCAGGCAGCAGTAGTCACAGCTCACGGTATTGTGCACTACAGCGTAGGTGAGCCCCATCTATCCACCATTAGAAATAACATACTTCGTTCACATCACTCCATTACATTTCTCATGCAACAGCCTCGACCGTACTTAGAAAAACTCAATCGGATAATTATTCAAGCCATTCTGCCCAGTAAATAACATTCTTAAAGAAAACGGATAAAAGAGCTTTCCCACACTTTGTATATAAATTAACAGGATTACTGTCCATAAGAGGTAACCTCCATTCTGAAAAGAATCCGGAAATTTGGGTATCAGTTTATAAATAAATGTTTCACTTGATTTTCTCATATTTTGCAATAAATAATATTTTCTGTTGGTTTAATGTTTTTCTTACACTACCTAGCAATACTCCAGTATCCAAGTATCCCACTAGTTACGTAAGAAAATAGACGACTCCAGAAGATTTTTATTGCTGAAAGTTTTTCAGGCATTTCTTTTCGGTACGTTAGGAGCATCGGTCTGAATTCTGTAGTAGCATGGCGTGGATTGCTTCTTGCAGGAGCCAAAGGGTACTTGTCAGATCTATCCGTTGCGCAACTCACATACTGACAATGTGAATCGGAGACCGGGGCAATGGCAAAGAAGAGAGAAGAGCAGAATTCCAGCAATTGAAATGAAATTCCTAAGAGCTATGTTAGGGAGAACGAGGAGAGACAGAGTGAGAAATGATGATGTTAGGAACGAAGTTGGAGTAGAAAAGCCTAATGAGAGATTTGAGAGGAAGAGGTAAAGGGAATGTATGTAAGATGGAAGAATACCAAAAGGAATGATGGAGGCCAAGTTTGTGGGCAAGAGGGACACCCAGAGCAAGATGGACTGACTCAGTAAAGATGAGACGTAGCGCGGTATAACGATCCTGCCTTGGAGGCAGTTAAGTAGGAGATGTGTGTCAGAGCCGGAGAGTGACAGATGGTAATGAGAGACTGGATGCGCATGTAGTTTATGTATCAGCCGATAGAGGACAGTACTGGATAGGGGACTGATTTAGTTTCGATTGTTCCCAATAGAGTGCACTATAGTAATAGCATGTTTTTCATAAGCTGTTATAGTATTTTCATAAAGTGTTATTATGTCTTTTTGTGTATGTAAAATGTTATAAATGTGTTTTAGCAGTATGAATGATGCGTGAGTGTGGATTAATGTTAATATGAAGATAATTAAAACTTCCTGACAGATTAAAACTGTGTGCCCGACCGAGACTCGAACTCGGGACCTTTGCCTTTCGCGGGCAAGTGCTCTACCATCTGAGCTACCGAAGCACGACTCACGCCCGGTACTCACAGCTTTACTTCTGCCAGTATCTCGTCACCTACCTTCCAAACTTTACAGAAGCTCTTCTGCGAACCATGCAGAACTAGCACTCCTGAAAGAAAGGATATAGCGGAGACATGGCTTAGCCACAGCCTGGGGGATGTTTCCAGAATGAGATTTTCACTCTGCAGCGGAGTGTGCGCTGATATGAAACTTCCTGGCAGATTAAAACTGTGTGCCCGACCGAGACTCGAACTCGGGACCTTTGCCTTTCGCGGGCAAGTGCTCTACCATCTGAGCTACCGAAGCACGACTCACGTCCGGTACTCACAGCTTTACTTCTGCCAGTATCTCGTCTCCTACCTTCCAAACTTTACAGAAGCTCTTCTGCGAACCATGCAGAACTAGCACTCCTGAAAGAAAGGATATAGCGGAGACATGGCTTAGCCACAGCCTGGGGGATGTTTCCAGAATGAGATTTTCACTCTGCAGCGGAGTGTGCGCTGATATGAAACTTCCTGGCAGATTAAAACTGTGTGCCCGACCGAGACTCGAACTCGGGACCTTTGCCTTTCGCGGGCAAGTGCTCTACCATCTGAGCTACCGAAGCACGACTCACGCCCGGTACTCACAGCTTTACTCCTGCCAGTGTCTCGTCTCCTACCTTCCAAACTTTACAGAAGCTCTTCTGCGAACCATGCAGAACTAGCACTCCTGAAAGAAAGGATATAGCGGAGACATGGCTTAGCCACAGCCTGGGGGATGTTTCCAGAATGAGATTTTCACTCTGCAGCGGAGTGTGCGCTGATATGAAACTTCCTGGCAGATTAAAACTGTGTGCCCGACCGAGACTCGAACTCGGGACCTTTGCCTTTCGCGGGCAAGTGCTCTACCATCTGAGCTACCGAAGCACGACTCACGCCCGGTACTCACAGCTTTACTTCTGCCAGTATCTCGTCTCCTACCTTCCAAACTTTACAGAAGCTCTTCTGCGAACCATGCAGAACTAGCACTCCTGAAAGAAAGGATATAGCGGAGACATGGCTTAGCCACAGCCTGGGGGATGTTTCCAGAATGAGATTTTCACTTTGCAGCGGAGTGTGCGCTGATATGAAACTTCCTGGGAGATTAAAACTGTGTGCCCGACCGAGACTCGAACTCGGGACCTTTGCCTTTCGCGGGCAAGTGCTCTACCATCTGAGCTACCGAAGCACGACTCACGCCCGGTACTCACAGCTTTACTTCTGCCAGTATCTCGTCTCCTACCTTCCAAACTTTACAGAAGCTCTTCTGCGAACCATGCAGAACTAGCACTCCTGAAAGAAAGGATATAGCGGAGACATGGCTTAGCCACAGCCTGGGGGATGTTTCCAGAATGAGATTTTCACTCTGCAGCGGAGTGTGCGCTGATATGAAACTTCCTGGCAGATTAAAACTGTGTGCCCGACCGAGACTCGAACTCGGGACCTTTGCCTTTCGCGGGCAAGTGCTCTACCATCTGAGCTACCGAAGCACGACTCACGCCCGGTACTCACAGCTTTACTTCTGCCAGTATCTCGTCTCCTACCTTCCAAACTTCTCATTCTGGAAACATCCCCCAGGCTGTGGCTAAGCCATGTCTCCGCTATATCCTTTCTTTCAGGAGTGCTAGTTCTGCATGGTTCGCAGAAGAGCTTCTGTAAAGTTTGGAAGGTAGGAGACGAGATACTGGCAGAAGTAAAGCTGTGAGTACCGGGCGTGAGTCGTGCTTCGGTAGCTCAGATGGTAGAGCACTTGCCCGCGAAAGGCAAAGGTCCCAAGTTCGAGTCTCGGTCGGGCACACAGTTTTAATCTCCCAGGAAGTTTCATATCAGCGCACACTCCGCTGCAGAGTGAAAATCTCATTCATTATGAAGATAATTGTTTAACGAGTTATGTAGTAGGATTTAGTGTGGGAACATTCGAAGAAGTATGGATATGAACAAAGGGGATTTTTGTAGAATAGATTTATAAAGTAAGTTTATGGTAAAGGGAAAGTTAATTCGGGTATAAATAACAATAGCAAAATAACTTTATGCATAAACAAAACTTCAGTATATTAGATAATTACGTCGGTAAAAAGTGCAGTCGTGAGGTTTACTATTTTGCGATTGGTTATTGACGGAAAGCGCGGACTGACGCGGGAAAGTGTTGATTTGCTATTGGCTGTTGAGTAAATTGACCAATGGTAAAGCAATATTCTTCGCGCGTCTTTCTCTGCTGGAAGGGAAGACGTGTGCAGTAGTAGAGCCGATGAAAATGATAAGTTGCCGGATCTAGCAGTGTTTCGTATATCAAAAGTATTGGAAAGTGACGGCATAATTATTGCGATGTGTGTGTAGAAATTTCGGAATTTTTAAGTGAGTTTTGTGACGAGAAAAGACATATAAAATAGAAACAAAGCGACCAGATAAAATAATTCGCGCCAATCAGACATCCGCTCCAGGACTCTCTGCTCATGACGTGATTTTCTTAAATTACTCAGTACATACTACCAAAGAAAAATCTCACCTGGTAACCTACAGAAACCTAAAAAATGTTAACCATGACGCTCTTCAAAAGGATTGCTCAGACATCCCTTGGCATGATATAAGCAATGAACCGACTTTAGACGGAAAAATTCGGGAATTATGTCGCAAAATTATTGCACTGTATGATAAACATGCTCCTCAACGCACTGTCAAGGTAAAGAGAGCTCCCGCTCCGTGACTCACCACTGCATTACGCCAGTTAATGAATGAACGTGATGCTGCACATAGGGCCTTCAAGCGTAACCCAACTCCCGAGGCGTACGAAGCTTATAGGAAACTCCGAAATAGAACCAAGCAAAGCGTGAGGAATGCCAAAATCAGACATGCCCGCTCTGTCGTATGCGGCATATCAAAACCTGCTGCACTGTGGAAAAAGCTGCGCAGTTTCGGTATAGGGAAGCGAAGATCTGACGCTGTTTATCAAGCGTCTGCAGAAGAATTAAACGATTTCTTCTCAACAGCCGTAAACTGCCACGCAGCGGCAAATTACCAGCCCCAAGATATCAATCTCTCGAGAGACAAATTTTTCCTAAAACATGTCACTACCGGCACAGTACACAAGGCAATTATGAGAATCTCTTCCGAGGCAGTAGAAAATGATGGAGTGAGCATTGGCATGATTAAGAACGTCGTAAACACTATTACTCCAGTTATCACAGACATTTTCAACCTGTCTCTTGTCAGTAGTACATATCCTACTGAGTGGAAGCAAAGCTTAATTCAACCTCTACCCAAGACTGACAACCCTAAGTCGCCAGGTGACTACAGGCCGATCAGCATACTTCCTGCAATATCTAAAGCCCTAGAACACATCGTCCATGAACAGCTGACGGATTACCTCAAAACTCATAACATCCACGACAAATATCAGTCAGGTTTTCGAAAGCACCATAGTACAGCAACTGCATTAATCAAAGTAACTGATGACATTAAACATGCTATGGACAGACGTGAAGCTACCATCCTAACACTGCTTGACTTTAGCAAGGCTTTTGATACAGTTGACTTTGATATATTACTAATTAAAATGAAGCAGCTGAATTTCTCAAACAGCACAATACACTGATTCGACAGCTACCTCAAAAACAGAAGTCAACAAGTCATTTGTGGGTCGGAAAAGTCATCATGGAAAAACGTGCGCTCTGGAGTTCCCCAAGGCTCCGTCCTTGGTCCATTACTCTTCTCACTGTACATTAATGATATTTCTTCAGTGATTCACTCCTGCAACTACCATCTATATGCCGACGACATCCAACTGTACATAAGTGCAAGCCCCAAGAACATTGCTGACGCAGTAGCGAGTATGAACGCAGATCTTTGCTCTGTTTCTCGATGGGCACAGAACCTAGGTCTGAAACTAAACCCCAAGAAATCCCAGGTCATACTTATATCTCATCCAAAGTTAATCAGTCGGTAGTTTCGCGAAACAGTCCCTCAAATACTCCTCAGTGGTACCCAATTACCATACAAAAAAACAGTAAAAGACCTTGGAATAATCTTGGATGAACACCTAAACTGGGAGGAACAAACAGTCACAGCTTGCCGGAAATCGCTCTCCTCCCTACATGCAATTCAAAAATTTAGAAAAATATTTCCAACCCATGTTAAACAAAAATTAGTCCAAACACTAGTCTTGCCTAATCTTTACTACTGTGATGTAGTTCAACATGGCACAAATAATGAAAATTCGAGATGCCTCGAGCTAGTGATGAATGCTTGTGTTAGATACGTATGCAACATACGGTTGTATGATCATATCAGTCCTTCATACTCCCAGCTAGGTTGGATACGCCCACATAAGGCACGCGATCTCCACACGATGTGCTTACTTCATCGATTTCTTAGCCACTGGTGCCCCCAATACTTATCTTCTCACATTAAACACCTATCATCATTCCACAACCGCAATACCAGATCGGATACGTCTAGCATCTTGGCTGCACCTTTACATAACACAAAATCTTTCTCCGTGTCATTCTCCATCTCAGCCATACGACTATGGAACGCGCTCCCCTGTGATCTGCGTCTTATCCAAAACCACTCAACATTCAAGATGGAACTTAAGACTTACATATTAGGGACGGTATAGCCACCATTGTTGTGCCCCCCCCTCCCCCTCATCTTTTTCTTTCTCCTCTCCATCATAGCTTCGAATTTTACCATTCTATTTCTCTTCCTCTAACCTATCTACCTCTTCTATATCTCTTTCACCCCATTCCATCGTCTTATGTCTCTGCTTGATGAGAATAACTCACAAGCTGCAAGAATATAACGAGAAAATTCCCAACTAGCAATAGGACTGACACTCATATAAGAAAAATATGTTTACTTTCATATACATAGTCATTATTATTATTATTATTATCATTATTATTATTATTTTTGTTATTCTTGATTGTTATAATTATTTTTTGATTGTTATAATTATCATTGTACTACTTTTATAATCTCTATTTTTTTTTCTTTAACATTAATACTGTATAACATGTTATATGTCCTAATTTTCTGTAGACACTGAAATTTGTTGAATCTGAGTATGCCTGGTTAGGTGTAAGAGAGGGCCTGAAGGCCCTAATCTTGCCAGGAAAAATAAATGCATAAATAAATAAAAATAAAATATATTCCGCATGGCGTATTGAGCAGATCGGTGGCTAAAAAAACTGTGACTGCATTTGGTACCGACAGACTTAACATTTGGCGATCATTATCAATCAAAAACAATCAGTATTTTTGTAGCTATTACGTTTTCAGGAAATGCAACACCATAAACTTGCTAAAGTGAGTGAAAGGTATTGTGAGTGACTGTGTTAATGTATTAAGCCTAGCACGGGCTTGGCAGTGATGCTTGTTCACCTAAGTTTCAGAATATATTAACTGACGACAAAATTTCCAATCTTTCAATTCGTGTTTCTCCCGAAACTTAGATTAGTGACTTTAATTGCAGCCTGGTTCACGTCGAAGTACAGTAGGTTTCACTCGGCTTCCCTACTGATGATCTGCAGAGACAATGTTCACAGGCAGGTGCAGGTCCGTCGAAAAAGGACGGAAAGAACCGCGCCGCGGCAAAGACAAGTTGAAGAAAAAAGAATCTGGAATATAACAGTTATAGGAGGAGAATAGTAGAAAGACGGGAGAAAGTATAGGCGGCCCATAAATTTCCCAATTCTCGGTAAAGGGGAAACGAAGACGATGACGAAAATCGTCAGAACTTGCATGGAGGTTTAAAATTTCACTGCCCTGTATATCATCATGGCTGCCACGGTGAAGAAAGTGCGTTTAAACGCAGTTAACAGTTTCGCGCTCGCGGTATAATTGCAATTCCTGCGGCTAGGCCGGCCCCCGACGGGCGCATTTCATAGTCGGTATTCATCACAGCGGCTGGCACGCAGCCTGCCTATTTGTCACTGTCGCCGCGTGACGGCAGCCAGCAGCCGGCGCAAGGGCCAAGGGCGCAGGGCGTAGGGCGCAAATGCACTGCTTGCCGGGCACAGTCCGGCCGGGCCCTTGTCGTCCACGTTTTTCTGACTTTTGGGCAACAACCGAAACTCTCCGCCTTCCCACAGCCATGGATCCCGCTGCAAAAAATACTCTACGGCATTGAACACTTACCTAGCCTGCGTTTATCGTGGGTCTCTCACCCAGCACAAAGACCAAGGTGACTGAAAAAGCCGGCCGCGGTGGTCTCGCGGTTCTAGGCGCGCAGTCCGGAACCGCGCGGCTGCTACGGTCGCAGGTTCGAATCCTGCCTCGGGCATGGATGTGTGTGATGTCCTTAGGTTAGTTAGGTTTAAGTAGTTCTAAGTTCTAGGGGACTGATGACCACAGATGTTAAGTCCCATAGTGCTCAGAGCCATTTGAACCATTTTTTTGACTGAAAAAAGGCGCAGATGACTCCAGTATATAAGAACGGTACAAAAGATGGACCCGCAAAATCACAGGTTAATATCGTTAACTTCGGTTTGCTGCAGAATCCTTTAACATAATCTCAGTTCGAATATATTAAACGTTCTTGAGGCAGAGAAGTTAATGTCCACGAATCGGCATGGTTTTAGAAAACATAATTCGTGTGAAACTCAGCTTCCCTCATCTGCCATGATACACTATGTGATCAAAAGTATCCGGACACTCCTAAAAAGATACGTTTTTCATACTAGGTGCATTGTGCTGCCACCTGCTGCCTATCAACGAACTCGGTCCTCATTAGACATCGTGAGAGACGAGAATTAGGCGCTCCGCGGAGCTCACGGACTTCGAACGCGGACAGATGATTGGGTGTCACTTGCGTCATACGTCTGTAAGCGAGATTTCTACACTCCTAAACATCCCTTGGTCCACTGTTCCCGATGTGATAGTGAAGTGGAAACGTGAAGGGACACGTACAGCAGAAAAGCGTACAGACCGACCTCATCTGTTGGCCGACAGAGACAGCCGAAAGTTGAAGAAGATCGTAATGTGTAATAGGCAAACATCTATCCTGACCATCACACAGAAATTCCAAACTGCATCAGGATCCACTGCAAGTGTTATGAAAGTTATGCGGCAGGTCGAAAAGCTTGTATTCCATGGTCGAGCGGCTGTTCATAAGCCACACATCACTCCGGTAAATGCCAAACGACGCCTCGCTTGGTGTAAGGAGCGTAAACATTGGACGATTGAACATTGGAAAAACGTTGTGTGGAGTGACGAATCTCGGTACACAATGTGGCGATCCGACGGCAGGGTGTGGGTATGGCGAATGCCCGGTGAACGTCATCTGCCAGTGTGTGTGGTGCCAACAGTAAAATTCGGAAGCGGTGTTGTTATGGTGTGGTTGTGTTCTTCATTGAGGGGTCTTGTACCCCTTGTTGTTTTGCGTGACACTATCACAGCGCAGGCCTAGATTGATGTTTTAAGCACCTTCTTGCTTCCCACTGTTGAAGAGCGTTTCGGGGATGACGATTGCATCTTTCAACACGATCGAGCACCTGTTGATAATGCACGGTCTGTGGAGGGGTGGTTACATGCAATAACATCCCTGTAATGGACTGGCCTGCACAAAGTTCTGACCTGAATCCTATAGAAGACGTTTGGGATGTTTTGGAACGCCGAGTTCGTGCCAGGCCTCACCGACCGACATCGATACTTTCTCCTCAGTGCGGCACTGCGTGAAGAATGGGCTGCCGTTCCTCAAGAAACCTTCCAGTGCCTGACTGAACGTATGCCTGCGAGAATGGAAGCTGTCATCAAGCCTAACGGTGGGCCGACACCATATTGAATTCCAGCATTAACGATGGAGGACGCGACGATCTTGTAAGTCATTTTCAACCAGGTGTCAGGATACTTTGGATCACATAGTGTACCACGACCAGTGAAACATGTTTCGTTGTGCGTCTGCGGAGGGTCACGTGGGAATCAGTAAAACGAGGTAGCTGACACAGTAGTTTCGAAAACAACTTGTTCAAAGTGTTATCCAGGGTGCCGTTATTTATTCATTGAGGGAAGAAGACCATCTGCCAGCCGGAAAATGAGCGGTTGTAGATACAAATAACAGCCTACAGCCGATAAAAGCAATTATTCTGTCATGGAGAAAATCCATCCAATCACGAAGATGGAAGTGGCTTTAACGTGATTACGAGTAACATGCAGCCTTCTGACTTGTGACCGTCTCCTTCTGAGACAGAATACACAGTTGTGCGGTGCTTGTGAGGTTACAGTAACGATGCGCAAGAATCTGATTGCTTCCTGCGCTCTAGTGAAGAGGCAGCACCCTTATGTCTTGGAAGATTCTAAGTTGTCCGTGCTATTAAGATTCCTAGCTATATTACTGTATTATTTTTTATTTCTTTTTTTTTTGTCATCAGTCTACTGACTGGTTTGATGCGGCCCGCCACGAATTCTTTTCCTGTGCTAACCTCTTCATTTCAGAGTAGCACTTGCAACCTACGTCCTCAATTATTTGCTTGTTTGCTTGACGTATTCCAATCTCTGTCTCCCTCTACAGTTTTTGCCCTCTACAGCTCCTTCTAGTACCATGGAAGTCATTCCCTCATGTCTTAGCAGATGTCCTATCATCCTGTCCCTTCTCCTTATCAGTGTTTTACACATATTCCTTTCCTCTCCGATTCTGCGTAGAACCTCCTCATTCCTTACCTTATCAGTCCACCTAATTTTCAACATTCGTCTATAGCACCACATCTCAAATGCTTCGATTCTCTTCTGTTCCGGTTTTCCCACAGTCCATGTTTCACTACCATACAATGCTGTACTCCAGACGTACATCCTCAGAAATTTCTTCCTCAAATTAAGGCCGGTATTTGATAGTAGTAGACTTCTCTTGGCCAGAAATGCTTTTTTTGCCATAGCGAGTCTGCTTTTGATGTCCTCCTTGCTCCGTCCGCCATTGGTTATTTTACTGCCTAGGTAGCAGAATTCCTTAACTTCATTGACTTCGTGACCATCAATCCTTATGTTAAGTTTCTCGCTGTTCTCGTTTCTACTACTTCTCATTACCTTCGTCTTTCTCCGATTTACTCTCAAACCGTACTGTGTACTCATTAGACTGTTCATTCCGTTCAGCAGATCATTTCATTCTTCTTCACTTTCACTCAGGATAGCAATGTCATCAGCGAATCGTACCATTGATATCCTTTCATCTTGTATTTTAATTCCACTCCTGAAACTTTCTTTTATTTCCATCATTGCTTCCTCGATGTACAGATTGAAGAGTAGGGGCGAAAGGCTACAGCCTTCTCTTACTCCCTTCTTAATACGAGCACTTCGTTCTTGATCATCCACTCTTATTACTCCCTCTTGGTTGTTGTACATATTGTATATGACCCGTCTCTCCCTATAGCTTGCCCCTACTTTTTTCAGAATCTCGAACAGCTTGCACCATTTTATATTGTCGAACGCTTCTTCCAGGTCGACAAATCCTATGAAAGTGTCTTGATTTTTCTTTAGCCTTGCTTCCATTATTAGCCGTAACGTCAGAATTGCCTCTCTCGTCCCTTTGCTTTTCCTAAAGCCAAACTGATCTTCACCTAGCGCATTCTCAATTTTCTTTTCCATTCTTCTGTATATTATTCTTGTAAGCAGCTTCGATGCATGAGCTGTTAAGCTGATTGTGCGATAATTCTCGCACTTGTCAGCTCTTGCCGTCTTCGGAATTGTGTGGATGATGCTTTTCCGAAAGTCAGATGGTATATCGCCAGACTCATATATTCTACACACCAACGTGAATAGTCGTTTTGTTGCCACTTCCCCCAATGATTTTAGAAATTCTGATGGAATGTTATCTATCCCTTCTGCCTTATTTGACCGAAAGTCCTCCAAAGCTCTTTTAAATTCCGATTCTAATACTGGATCCCCCATCTCTTCTATATCGCCTCCTGTTTCTTCTTCTATCACATCAGACAAATCTTCACCCTCATAGAGGCTTTCAGTGCATTCTTTCCACCTATCTGCTCTCTCCTCTGGATTTAACAGTGGAATTCCCGTTACACTCTTAATGTTACCACCGTTGCTTTTAATGTCACCAAAGGTTGTTTTGACTGTCCTGTATGCTGAGTCTGTCCTTCCGACAATCATATCTTTTTCGATGTCTTCACATTTTTCCTGCAGCCATTTCGTCTTAGCTTCCCTGCACTTCCTATTTATTTCATCCCTCAGCGACTTGTATTTCTGCATTCCTGATTTTCCCGGAACATGTTTGTACTTCCTCCTTTCATCAATCAACTGAAGTATTTCTTCTGTTACCCATAGTTTCTTCGCAGCTACCTTCTTTGTACCTGTGTTTTCCTTCCCAACTTCTGTGATGGCCCTTTTTAGAGATGTCCATTCCTCTTCAACTGTACTGCCTACTGCGCTATTCCTTATTGCTGTATCTATAGCGTTAGAGAACTTCAAACGTATCTCGCCATTCCTTAGTACTTCCGTATCCCACTTCTTTGCGTATTGATTCTTCCTGACTAATGTCTTGAACTTCAGCCTACTCTTCATCACTACTTATTGTGATCTGAGTCTATATCTGCTCCTGGGTACGCCTTACAATCCAGTATCTGATTTCGGAATCTCTGTCTGACCATGATGTAATCTAATTGAAATCTTCCCGTATCTCCCGGTCTTTTCCAAGTATACCTCCTCCTCTTGTGATTCTTGAACAGGGTATTCGCTATTGCTAGCTGAAATTTGTTACAGAACTCAATTAGTCTTTCTCCTCTTTCATTCCTTGTCCCAAGCCCATATTCTCCTGTAACCTTTTCTTCTACTCCTTCCCCTACAACTGCATTCCAGTCGTCCATGACTATTAGATTTTCGTCCCCCTTTACATACTGTATTACCCTTTCAATATCCTCATACACTTTCTCTATCTGTTCATCTTGAGCTTGCGACGTCGGCATGTATACCTGAACTATCGTTGTCGGTGTTGGTCTGCTGTCGATTCTGATTAGAACAACCCGGTCACTGAACTGTTCACAGTAACACGCCCTCTGCCCTACCTTCTTATTCATAACGAATCCTACACCTGTTATACCATTTTCTGCTGCTGTTGATATTACCCGATACTCATCTGACCAGAAATCCTTGTCTTCCTTCCACTTCACTTCACTGACACCTACTATATCTAGATTGAGCCTTTGCATTTCCCTTTTCAGATTTTATAGTTTCCCTACCACGTTCAAGCTTCTGCCTGTGTAATCTCACTAAGAAAAGAGGATTCACACTTGTCCAGTCATAGATCAAACAGCAGTGTTTATTCTGAATCGTTTTACGGTTTTCATTGATTCAAAAGTCCACTTTTAAACCTTACTGTTAGCAATTGCATTTAATCTATTTTGAAAACATCTACGTTGAACTGCAGTTTGTTCTATCTTGGTGATTTTTACTGGTTCTTCTCAAAATTTGTTTATTCAAACCATACTCAAATTAATGAGTATATACCCGTTCACTAGTTTCCAATCATTCACACTGTAAACCCCCGTTACGTTTGTAATACATAGTGTGTGAAACAGTTTAGACAAGAAGAGAATGGAGGCTTTTGAAATGTGGTCCTGGAGCAGATTGCTGAAGATTAGATGGGTAGATCACGTAACTAACGAGGACGTACTGAATAGAAGTGGGGAGAAGAGAAATTTGTGGCACAACCTGACTAGAAGAAGCGAACGGTTGGTGAGATACATTTTATGAGGCATCAAGGTATCGCTAATTTACTACTGGACGGAGGCGTGGATGGTAAAATCGTAGGGGGAGACCAAGAGTTGAAAACAGTAAGTATATTCAGAAGGATGTAGGTTGCAGAAGTCACTCGGCGATGAAGGGGCTTGCACAGGATAGCGTAGCGTGGAGAGCTACACCAAACCAGTCTTTGGACTGAAGACCACAACATCAACAACGACATATGGTTGGCTAATGTTGTTTACGCAATGAAATTCTCGTGCCTATAAATGAATGAAACGACCCTGCAATCGACAACCTACACCTAAGGATTTCCAGAAAACGAAGTATCGCCATGTGATTTTCCTTCATTTCACTTTACCAAATCAAACAAATTATTCCTATAAGAATGCTACTAGAATGAATCACAACTTGGATAACATAAATGATTTATCGTCAAAAGTACGGAGAGAGCAAAAATTGTATAAATAAGAAGTACACAATGTCAGATTCTACCCTAAATGTAATTTAGAGAGTTGCAGAAGGTGTTTCCTGTGAGAAGATTCCTCGGAAGCCCGCTCGCAACCATCGTTTGTGGCCCTTCCCACTAAAAAGGAAGTATTTTCACCTTCCACACGTACGCTGTTCTGAAAATTATTTTGGCCCACCAGACTGCAACTTCCCACCTACATTGTCCTCATTGTCCTCGCTATGGGGTTTCTGCGGCCTCCTTGCTTTGTTCCCGCTCAGGGCAACCGCTCTTGCTGTACACGACAACTACCGAGCAAGGTGGTGCAGTGGTTAGCACATTGGACTTGCATGTGAGAGGGCGACGGTTCAAACCTGCGCCCGGCCATCCTGATTTGAGTTTTCCGTGATTTACCTAAATGGCTCAGGGAAATGCTGGGATGGTTCCTTTGAAGGGAACGACCGATTTCCTTCCCCATCCTTCCCTAATCCGATGGGATCGATGGCCTTCCTGTTTGGTCCCCTCCCCCAAATCAACCAACCAACCAACACAACTCTCTTCCCAGCCCATCTTTAGCCGATAACGGCTTATGAGGAACGTGTTGCCCACTTCACCTTTTCTGACAGTGCTCAGCCCTAATTAACTCCGAGATATGCAGTACTACAAAAACTGCTAGTATGTGGTGCTGCGCAGTATCAGCCAATGAAATGATTGATAATCCGATTGTGCATCGAAAAAGTTATATGATATAAATATAAAACGAATAGAAATTACAAAATATTAAATGTGTGGTGCCAAAATCATGCCGCCTTTTAATACTTCCCCTCGTCATCAAGATCGTCAGTGACTGAAAAAGATCTGTGGCTGGACAGGGATGTGGAAGGAAGTCATTCGTGGCCTATGTCATTGCAACATTACCCTGCAGTGACTTGAAATAACCACAGATAACCTAAATCCTGATGTACTGATTACATAATATGTATCACAGCTGTGGATTCCGTGTGGTGTCTGTTCTTTGATACATGTCCGAAAGAACAGACGCCATACATTCAGGTAAATCCTAATGGTCGACGGGATTTCAAGTCTTCCCTTTCTGAATATGGCTCAAGTGTCTTATCCACTGCAGCAACTCACTTACTCAATTGGTTTCCTTTAGGCGAATTCCCCTAACGTTACGTAAAATACTGTTTGATAGTAACGCAATGCTCTTACAATGGCGGATGGAACAGAAATTTTTAGGTACCGCTACTTATTAACTTCAGCATGATCACCTACCGAGCGAGGTAGCACACTGGACTCGCATTCGGGAGGACGACGGTTCAAACACGATTACGGCCATCCTGATTTAGGTTTTCGTGATTTCTTCACATCGCTTCGGTCAAATGCCTGGATGGTTCCTTTGAAAGCGCACATCCGACTTCCTCCCCTGTCCTTCGCTAATCCGTTGGGACCGATGATCTCTCTGTTAGGTCCCCTGCCCCAGTGTTCAAAATGGTTCAAATGGCTCTGAGCACTACGGGACTTAACTTCTGAGGTCATCAGTCCCCTAGAACTTAGAACTACTTAAACGCAACTAACCTAAGGACATCACACACATCCGTGCCCGAGGCAGGATTAGAACCTGCGACAGTAGCAGCACCGCGGTTCCAGACTGTAGCGCCTAGAACCGCTCGGACACTCCGGCCGGCCTCCCCCAGTGTAACCAACCATTAAACCATGAAAAATCCCACGAAATGGGATGCTACAGTGGTCTCGCATTCGGAACGACGAGGGTTTAACTCCCCGTCAGCCCATTCAGATTTTAGTTTTCTGTAATTTTCCTACATCACTTACGGCAAATACCACGTTGGTTCCTTTGAAAAGGGCACGAGAGATTTTCTTCGCAATCCTACTATAATGCGAGTTTATGCAATGCCTTCGATGTCAATGCCTTCGATGACGACGGTAAGATAAGCGCTAATATTCCTTCCTTCCGCCGAAACACCCACATTTATGGCACTAGTATACTGACTAAATGATCAAGTTTTGACGAGATGGAAATAGGTAGATATGATGTACATGTACATACAAATAAATGGTTACAGTTTCTTCAAGAGAATGAACTTCAAAATTGTTAAGGCTTTCGTGTCCACTTGTTGACAAACTGCTTATTAGCCTCTGTCTCGGGTTCTTCGGCCGACGTTCGTCTAATGATTTTACTGACGTTTCGCCAGCACGAGTGGCTGGCATTGTCAAAGCTTCACCCTCCATTGCCAGTTCACCATCGGCATTGGAGGGTGAAGCTTTGACAATGCCAGCCACTCGTGCTGGCGAAACGTCAGTAAAATCATTCGATGAACGTCGGCCGAAGAACCCGAGACAGAAGCTAATAGGCAGTTTGAACAGAATGAACTTCACAAACTGTGCCAGTCAAGAACGCACTGTTCCAGTCTCTGGCATTTTGCAAGCAGTTATTCGGTCAAAAAAAAAATGGTTCAAATGGCTCTGAGCACTATGGGACTTAACATCTGTGGTCATCAGTCCCCTAGAACTTAGAACTACTTAAACCTAACTAACCTAAGGACATCACACACATGCATGCCCACGGCAGGATTCGAACCTGCGACCGTAGCGGTCGCGCGGTTCCGGACTGAGCGCCTAGAACCGCTAGACCACCGCGGCCGGCAGTTATTCGGTCATCTTGGTAATGATTTATCGAGTTGCTGAATGTCCTCCTGAAAGATATCGTGTCAGATTCTGTCCATCCGCCACTTTAGAGCGACAGACTCCCGAAATAGTAGGAAGACCCTGCTAAAGATACGCGATGCGTTCCCAAGGTAGCTTGCCCTGAAGGACGACAAAACGGGGCGTGATATGTCGCCGACGTACCACTGTGCTGTGAGTGTGCTGCGGATGACAACCAAAGGGCTCCTACTATGAAATGAAATGTCACCCAAATCATCACTCCTGGTTGCCCGGCAATATGGCAGGCGATAGTGAAAGGTGGCTACACTGAGTCACAGCGCCAGAGATTGCGCCAAAGAGTATTATTCAGCCGCCTCCACTGGCAGTGCTTGCTGAGAAGTCGTAGTGGAGAGTTCTTGTCGAGAAGTCGTGGTGGAGAGTGCTTATTGAGAAGTGGGCAGTAGGAGTTCTGATGTAGCCGTGACTAGTTGTGAGCATGTAGTGTGCAGTTGTTCTGATGGGCTAGGCAGCCGATGCTGTTCGATTGCGGATGTTGTAATGATCATAGTGTATGTTTCGTCAATATACAGGGCTATTACTAATGATTAAAGCGATTTCATAAATTCACTGTAGCTCCATTCATTGACATATGGTCACGACACACTACAGATACGTAGAAAAACTCATAAAGTTTTGTTCGGCTGAAGCCGCACTTCAGGTTTCTGCCGCCAGAGCGCTCGAGAGCGCAGTGAGACAAAATGGCGACAGAAGCTGAGAAAGCGTATGTCGTGCTTGAAATGCACTCACATCAGTCAGTCATAACAGTGCAACGACACTTCAGGACGAAGTTCAACAAAGATCCACCAACTGCTAACTGCATTCGGCGATGGTATACGCAGTTTAAAGCTTCTGGATGCCTCTGTAAGGGGAAATCAACGGGTCGGCCTGCAGTGAGCGAAGAAACGGTTGAACGCGTGCGGGCAAGTTTCACGCGTAGCCCATGGAAGTCGACGAATAAAGCAAGCAGGGAGCTAAACGTACCACAGCCGACGGTTTGGAAAATCTTACGGAAAAGGCTAAAGCAGAAGCCTTACCGTTTACAATTGCTACAAGCCCTGACACCCGATGACAAAGTCAAACGCTTTGAATTTTCGGCGCGGTTGCAACAGCTCATGGAAGAGGATGCGTTCAGTGCGAAACTTATTTCCAGTGATGAAGCAACATTTTTTCTTAATGGTGAAGTGAACAGACACATTGCGCGAATCTGGGCGGTAGAGAATCCTCACGCATTCGTGCAGCAAATTCGCAATTCACCAAAAGTTAACGTGTTTTGTGCAATCTCACGGTTTAAAGTTTACGGCCCCTTTTTCTTCTGCGAAAAAAACGTTACAAGAACGGTATCTGGTCATGCTGGAAAATTGGCTCATGCCACAACTGGAGACCGACAGCGCCGACTTCATCTTTCAACAGGATGGTACTCCACCGCACTTCCATCATGATGTTCGGCATTTCTTAAACAGGAGATTGGAAAACCGATGGATCGGTCGTGGTGGAGATCACGATCAGCAATTCATTTCATGGCCTCCACGCTCTCCCAACTTAACCCCATGCGATTTCTTTCTGTGGGGTTATGTGAAAGATTCAGTGTTTAAACCTTCTCTACCAAGAAACGTGCCAGAACTGCGAGCTCGCATCAACGATGCTTTCGAACTCATTGATGGGGACATGCAGCGCCGAGTGTGGGAGAAACTTGATTATCGGCTTGATGTCTGCCGAATCACTAAAGGGGCACATATCGAACATTTGTGAATGCCTAAAAAAACGTTTTGAGTTTTTGTATGTGTGTGCAAAGCATTGTGAAAATATCTCAAATAATATAGTTATTGTAGAGCTGTGAAATCGCTTCAATCATTTGTAATAACCCTGTATATGAAGGTAAAGAAATGTTTTTTATTTTTTCATTTCAAATGTCCTAACTAACAATGTCTCTTGGTCACAGGTTCAGTCAACAAAGCATCTGGCTTGTGTTCATGTATTAGAGTGTAATTCTGGTTTCTATGTGCAATTATAGTATTTCTGTTTTTTTTTATTACTTCAGTGTAAATGGTGCTTAAAGCATCTTGTCGTATCGAGGAAGAACCGTGCCAGATGTGTACGTTGAACCACACTTCCACACACAGAACAGTTACATTTGTGCTTTGTTGTTTCGTAGCTATTATAGTTGCTGGGGACTTAATTAATTGTGTTAACGGAAGTTTTCTTTCATTCTTTGTTGTTATTCTATGCAGTCAGATTTGCGTACTAATACCAGTCAGGGCCAACCGGTTACGAGACAGCGTAACCGAACAGACAGCTACTAAATCAAAAAATTAAAATTATTTGCATTCTATATAATTAAGCCCCCATGCAACAGTCGGTTTGGTATCTAACCGCTGTGTCGGGCGTCGCCAGACACGTCATCGGCCTGGAATCTCGTTGACTGTAGTGCCCCGATGAACAGCGAAGGCGTGTCTGGAGACACCCTGGACAGTGCTGAGACACCAACCTTAGTGTCGCCCGACTGTCAGGAGTCATGGCCTGAGGTGCCGTTTCTCTCACAGCAAGACCCTTTGGTTGTCAACCACACCAGCCTTATAGCACAGCGGTACGTCGACGATATTCTAAGGCCCATTTTGTTGTTCTCCATGGCATGCCATCCCTGGCTTACAGTTCAGCAACATAACGTCCGCCCGCACACGGCGAGTGTTTCTACTGCGTGTCTTCGTGCTGCCAAACCCTACTTTGGCCAGTAACGTCGCCGGATCTCTCCCCATTTGAGAACGCCTGAAGCATTACGGGCGGTGCCCTCCAAGCAGATCGGGATTTTGATGATCTTAAGCGCAATTCAAACATCGAACTACTCTATCAATCTATGCCAAGCCGAATAACTACTTGTGTAACGGCAAGAGGCTGTTCGTGAATTGCTCCATCTGTGATCTCTTTCTCTTGAATAAATCATCCAATTCTTCAGAAATTACAATAATTTCTTTGTTTGTGCAGGTCCTTTAGCTCTATCGTTTTCCGTTCCATGCGGATTACTCCCTCTCCTTGCGACTTCCTTTCTCTTAGAATGTAAGTAATTGAGCCGTGCTCGCTCCCAACTATGCGTTTTCATGCACTTCGGTGTCTATCTGTGTTTAGTTTCCATCCCTTGTCGCGGTTATGTCGCGGTTCGTCTTCCTTCTACGCATGGCATCAGTGACGTGTATCGATATTTGCGCCGTGTACCATCTTTGGATTGGTGCATATAGTTTCCGGGAAGGGGGTCTGGAGTGATCCGGTCGGTTGTTGCAGACGAGGGAAGTTATCTCATAGCGGTGCAGTCGGCTGGGGCCGTTGTCAGCCCCTGCGCAGTGTCGGAGCGGGTGTGAAGCTGTGTGATCGGTACGAGCTTCGTGGTTCACCGACCCAGGACGTCAAAGTTGAGTAGTGGTTTCAACTACCCAAGCCACGTCTATTCATGTTCTACATCTACATCTACATTTATACTCCGCAAGCCACCCAACGGTGTGTGGCGGAGGGCACTTTACGTGCCACTGTCATTACCTCCCTTTCCTGTTCCAGTCGCGTATGGTTCGCGGGAAGAACGACTGTCTGAAAGCCTCCGTGCGCGCTCTAATCTCTCTAATTTTACATTCGTGATCTCCTCGGGAGGTATAAGTAGGGGGAAGCAATATATTCGATACCTCATCCAGAAACGCACCCTCTCGAAACCTGGACAGCAAGGTACACCGCGATGCAGAGCGCCTCTCTTGCAGAGTCTGCCACTTGAGTTTGTTAAACATCTCCGTACCGCTATCACGGTTACCAAATAACCCTGTGACGAAACGCGCCGCTCTTCTTTGGATCTTCTCTATCTCCTCCGTCAACCCGATCTGGTACGGATCCCACACTGATGAGCAATACTCAAGTATAGGTCGAACGAGTGTTTTGTAAGCCACCTCCTTTGTTGATGGACTACATTTTCTAAGGACTCTCCCAATGAATCTCAACCTGGTAGCCGCCTTACCACCAATTAATTTTATATGATCATTCCACTTCAAATCGTTCCGCACTCATACTCCCAGATATTTTACAGAAGTAACTGCTACCAGTGTTTGTTCCGCTATCATATAATCATACAATAAAGGATCCTTCTTTCAATGTATTCGCAATACATACATTTCTCTATGTTAAGGGTCAGTTGCCACTCCCTGCACCAAGTCTCTATCCGCTGCAGATCTTCCTGCATTTCACTACAATTTTCTAATGCTGCAACTTCTCTGTATACTACAGCATCATCCGCGAAAAGCCGCATGGAACTTCCGACACTATCTACTAGGTCATTTATATACACTCCTGGAAATTGAAATAAGAACACCGTGAATTCATTGTCCCAGGAAGGGGAAACTTTATTGACATATTCCTGGGGTTAGATACATCACATGATCACACTGACAGAACCACAGGCACATAGACACAGGCAACAGAGCATGCACAATGTCGGCACTAGTACAGTGTATATCCACCTTTCGCAGCAATTCAGGCTGCTATTCTCCCATGGAGACGATCGTAGAGATGCTGGATGTAGTCCTGTGGAACGGCTTGCCATGCCATTTCCACCTGGCGCCTCAGTTGGACCAGCGTTCGTGCTGGACGTGCAGACCGCGTGAGACGACGCTTCATCCAGTCCCAAACATGCTCAATGGGGGACAGATCCGGAGATCTTGCTGGCCAGGGTAGTTGACTTACACCTTCTAGAGCACGTTGGGTGGCACGGGATACATGCGGACGTGCATTGTCCTGTTGGAACAGCAAGTTCCCTTGCCGGTCTAGGAATGGTAGAACGATGGGTTCGATGACGGTTTGGATGTACCGTGCACTATTCAGTGTCCCTTCGACGATCACCAGTGGTGTACGGCCAGTGTAGGAGATCGCTCCCCACACCATGATGCCGGGTGTCGGCCCTGTGTGCCTCGGTCGTATGCAGTCCTGATTGTGGCGCTCACCTGCACGGCGCCAAACACGCATACGACCATCATTGGCACCAAGGCAGAAGCGACTCTCATCGCTGAAGACGACACGTCTCCATTCGTCCCTCCATTCACGCCTGTCGCGACACCACTGGAGGCGGGCTGCACGATGTTGGGGCGTGAGCGGAAGACGGCCTAACGGTGTGCGGGACCGTAGCCCAGCTTCATGGAGACGGTTGCGAATGGTCCTCGCCGATACCCCAGGAGCAACAGTGTCCCTAATTTGCTGGGAAGTGGCGGTGCGGTCCCCTACGGCACTGCGTAGGATCCTACGGTCTTGGCGTGCATCCGTGCGTCGCTGCGGTCCGGTCCCAGGTCGACGGGCACGTGCACCTTCCGCCGACCACTGGCGACAACATCGATGTACTGTGGAGACCTCACGCCCCACGTGTTGAGCAATTCGGAGGTACGTCCACCCGGCCTCCCGCATGCCCACTATACGCCCTCGCTCAAAGTCCGTCAACTGCACATACGATTCACGTCCACGCTGTCGCGGCATGCTACAAGTGTTAAAGACTGCGATGGAGCTCCGTATGCCACGGCAAACTGGCTGACACTGACGGCGGCGGTGCACAAATGCTGCGCAGCTAGCGCCATTCGACGGCCAACACCGCGGTTCCTGGTGTGTCGGCTGTGCCGTGCGTGTGATCATTGCTTGTACAGCCCTCTCGCAGTGTCCGGAGCAAGTATGGTGGGTCTGACACACCGGTGTCAATGTGTTCTTTTTTCCATTTCCAGGAGTGTATATTGTGAAAAGCAATGGTCCCATAATACTCCCCTGTGGCACGCCAGAGGTTACTTTAACGTCTGTAGACGTCTCTCCATTGATAACAACATGCTGTGTTCTGTTTGCTAAAAACTCTTCAATCCAGCCACACAGCTGGTCTGATATTCCGTAGGCTCTTACTTTGTTTGTCTCCGGCCATCCTGATTTAGGTTTTCCGTGATTTCCCTAAATCGCTTCAGGCAAATGCCGGGATGGTTCCTTTGAAAGGGCACGGCCGATTTCCTTCCCCATCTTTCCCTCACCCGAGCTTGCGCTCCGTCTCTAATGACCTCGTTGTCGACGGGACGTTAAACATTAATCTCCTCCTCCTCCTCTTACTTTGTTTATCAGGCGACAGTGCGGAACTGTATCGAACGCCTTCCGGAAGTCAAGGAAAATAGCATCTACCTGGGAGCCTGTATCTAATATTTTCTGGGTGTCATGAACAAATAAAGCGAGTTGGGTCTCACACGATCGCTGTTTCCGGAATCCATGTTGATTCCTACATAGTAGATTCAGAATTTCCAAAAAGGACATGATACTCGAGCAAAAAACATGTTCTAAAATTCTACAACAGATCGACGTCAGAGATATAGGTCAATAATTTTGCGCATCTGCTCGACGACCCTTCCTGAAGACTGGGACTACCTGTGCTCTTTTCCAATCATTTGGAACCTTCCGTTCCTCTAGAGACTTGCGGTACACGGCTGTTAGAAGAGGGGCAAGTTCTTTCGCGTACTCTGTGTAGAATCGAATTGGTATCCCGTCAGGTCCAGTGGACTTTCCTCTGTTGAGTGATTCCAGTTGCTTTTCTATTCCTTGGACACTTATTTCGATGTTGTGGTGGTTTGCTTCGGTGATTTGCTGTTGGGCAGCTTTTCCGGTGAGCAGCACTTTGTGGTTCTACTGCTGAGATTTAGCCGCCATGCGATGCAATTAACTATTTTGGTCGACTACGATTTGAGTGCACCAGTGGGATTTTCTGTCTTGTGGCCGTTAGTGTTCTTGTTACCTGCCCTGGACACTGACTTAAATTCAGGCAGTGTTCTTTTGAGCGAGTTAACTATTACCGTGTTTCAAATTCAAGTGTACCAGCGGAATTTTCTGCCTATTGGCCGTTAGTGTTACCTGCCCTGGCCACTAACGTAATTTCAGGCAGCGCCCTTTCCTCACCTGTTGTCGCTGCCCAACATGGTGTGTAATTTTGGCAACTAATACGTACTCCATTGTGGATTATCACGTTTGTAACATTGCCGGTTGGGGTTCTCATGTATTGACTGGCGGGAAGCAAGTTGCGTCGGTCGATCCGTGGGTCAGCCGCTGGTGGCCGAGCGGTTCTGGCGCTACAGTCTGGAGCCGCGCGACCGCTACGGTCGCAGGTTCGAATCCTGCCTCGGGCATGGATGTGTGTGTTGTCCTTAGGTTAGTTAGGTTTAAGTAGTTCTAAGTTTAGGGGACTTATGACCTCAGCAGTTGAGTTCCATAGTGCTCAGTGCCATTTGAACCATTTTTTCGATCCGTGGCTTCCGACGGATCAAGTATAGTTGGGCTCACCACCTGTCTCACTTAAGTGAACGAGGGCAGACCGACCTCCCTGGAAACCTTCTGAGTGACAACGATGTTTAACTATCTGTTGTCAGCTATTTTAAATTTTAGACTTTTTGTTACTGTTTGTTTCGTAAAATTTTGCAAAATTAATTTTTTAATTTATCTTTCAAGCTTAAACACTGCGGCCTTCTGCCTTTTAAGATTATGGTAATATATTTTGAAATTTTGAAGTTTGATTGTGGCCCTCAGCCATTGGTATTGCACCTTGCATGTGTTGTTTCTTTAAATTATTTTATTGCTATCTTAATTGGATTTTTATCTTGTTGATTTTTAAGACTTCTTGTTGTTAAACATGCTGCGCTTCTGCCTTTAAAGTTCTATGGTAATATATTCTGAAGTTTTGAAAATTAATTGTGGCCCTCAGCCATTTGTGTTGCACATTGTATATGTTGCCTTTTGGGTTTTTAGTTATTTTATTGCTATCTTAATTGAATTTCTGATTTTTTAAAGATTTCCTGTTGGCCTTCTGCCTTTAAAGGTCTATGGTAGCCGGCCGGTGTGGCCGTGCGGTTAAAGGCGCTTCAGTCTGGAACCGCGTGACCGCTACGGTCGCAGGTTCGAATCCTGCCTCGGGCATGGATGTGTGTGATGCCCTTAGGTTAGTTAGGTTTAACTAGTTCTAAGTTCTAGGAGACTGATGACCTCAGAAGTAGAGTCGCATAGTGCTCAGAGCCATTTGAACCATTTGGTCTATGGTAAATATTCTAAAATTTTGGAAATTAATTGTGGTCTTCAGCCATTTGTATTGCACTTTGTGTATGTTGTTTTTGAATTATTTTTTTGCTATCTTAATTGGATTTTTATGTTGTTAAGATTTCTTGTCGAGGCCTTCAGCCGTGAAAGAGTTGCTGAATTATAATAAATGACAGTTAGAAGCAGAAACTGACCTCAACCCTTGGCCCTTTCCACAATCCTGTTACCTGTTCTGCCCAGCGGGTTTAGCGGGCGTTTCAGTAATATTCACTAACATTGAATGTCACTGTCAACTATATCATTGCTCGTATTTGAACTGAGATTATTGCACACCGGTTCGTTTCCCTTGTTTAGCATAATTTTCTCCCATAGCTATGAAAGGTATTAGAATAGTTTCTATTTCGTTTATTGTGAACGAATTGTATGAAAAGAATTAAGGACAAAGGACGTCACGAATTTGCAAATACTCCTGTATCACCTAAGAACCTTCTGGTAGGTCGAACCAGCAGCTATGCCGCCTGAGAACGTTAACGACTGGACACTGGAGCAAGTGTTCAGATTGGAAAATGACAGCAGCCATTGTGTGACTTGAAAATGGCACTCACCTAACGACTAGGCCATTAAACGTGTCAAGTGGAGACGATGAAGACTGATTCGACGTACGCGCGCCGCTGACAGCGGACCGTGAAACGGATGACACTCAAATGCGCGAGGTCAAGTAACTTCACAGGCAGGAAATGGCGCACGTACACTCGCTGTTAGAGATTCACGTTGGTTCCCAAACTGGGAGACGACGTTGTCTGCTATTATCATTGAGACGCCGGAACGAAATACTCGAACGTCCTCACACAGCTCTGCAGGACTGTATTCTGAAATTCATTTTCTGACTGAAAAGATTCGCAAGACGTAACTTGCCGTAATTCGAAAAACGACATCTACAGTGTCAATGAAATAAGAAAACTGTTAATCCAACAACCACTGAAATTAAATCAAGGAGAAGTTGAAATTTAAGTAGGTTTGCCTTTCTTCGACTTACGTTTTTGGATAATTCGTAAGGTCAGTATCGCCTCGCGTATTCCCACTTTTCTCCCAAATTCAAACTGATCTTTCCCGAAGTCGGTTTCTAACTTTTTTTATCTATTCCTGTCTAAGTAATTCCTGTCGGTATGAGAGATGATCAATAAGTAATGGAACACACTTTTTTTTCTCGGCCAGTTTCGTCCACCGAGCGAGGTGGCGCAGTGGTAGCACACTGGACTCGCATTCGGGAGGGCGTCGGTTCAATCCCGTCTCCATCCATCCTGATTTAGGTTTTCCGTGATTTCCCTAAATCGTTTCAGGCAAATGCCGGGATGGTTCCTTTGAAAGGGCACGGCCGATTTCCTTCCCAATCCTTCCCTAACCCGAGCTTGCGCTCCGTCTCTAATGCCCTCGTTGTCGACGGGACGTTAAACACTGACCTAACCTAACCTAACCAGTTTCGTCTGAAAAAAAAATGGAATTTGATGTGGGACATAGTGGAATATTCCCGCTTCAGCCTCTACAGTTTCATGAAATTTCGACTGGTGGCGGCGCTAAACGCGCGCTTCAAAATGGCGTCTCAAGCCGAGGTGCGTTCCAAGCAGAGAGCTGTCATAGAGATTCTTTGACAAAAAAAAAAAAAAAAGAAAAAAGTGCATTGCTAGATATTCATAGTTGCTTGGAGAATTTCTACAGAGACCTGGCACTGAACAAAAGCACGGTGAGTCGTTGGGAGAGGTGTTTGTCATTATCGCAACAAGGCAGCGCAAAACTGCCCAATCTGCCTCGTGGAGGCCAGCCACAGACAGCTCTGACTCCTGCCATATTGGAACGTGCGAGTTCGTCGCCACAAAAATCGCAAACTAACTTCTCCTTGTACATGACAACGCAAGGCCTCATACAGGGCTTCACACCCAAGAGGAGTTCAGGAAACTCACTGGACTGTTCTTCAAAATGGTTCAAATGGCTCTGAGCACTATGCGACTTAACTTCTGAGGTCATGAGTCCCCTAGAACTAGTTAAACCTAGCTAACCTAAGGACATCACACACGTCCATGTCCGAGGCAGGATTCGAATCTGCGATCGTAGCGGTCGCATAGTCCCAGACTGAAGCGCCTAGAACCGCTCGGCCGCACCAGCCGGCCGGTCTTGTTTCGATTTGGTGTTTCAGCGAGCTGTTACATTCTTCTCGCAGTATGATATCTCCCATGTCATCTTCCATTCATTACCTCTTCTCTTTCTATAATATTGACTTCAATTTCATTTTCCTTGTACGGCTCCTCTGCATATTCTTCCCACATGTCAACTTTCCCTTCTTTGTTTGGCACTGGTTTTCCATCTGAGTTCTTGATACTCATACAGCTGATTTTCATTTCTCGAAATGTAGCCCTAAGTTCCCTATAGATGGTATTTGTAGGTTGCGCTACTGTACCTGACTACAAACACACCTGTGCAATATCCTCAATCCGCTGCATGTGTCAGTCGTGGCCAGAACAGTGTTCTGTGTAGTTTTGAATGCATTACGTCACAGGTAAGTTGCTTCCAACGTGGGCGAATTGTTGGTTGTAACAGCCCCTTAGAAAAATTATCAATTAATGGGCTGGTAAACTTCTTACGTTATTTGATTTTCAAACAGCTGAGCAAAACTGAACGTACTCAGACATTTCTCTCTTTACTTATTCTGATCATCACTAAACTGACATACAATATTTTTAGCGCAACGCAATCTGACTTTCAATAATCACTACAAAAGAATGGCTCTGACTAACAATAACGTATACCTTTCAAGAGTCACTTACCTCACAAAAATCTTCGTTACTCGAACTACTGCAATACAGCGAGCGCCAATACTGCCAGCTAAATAAAATATTCTAACTACTAAAGGCATTAACTACTCATCTACATCTACATCTACATGATTATTCTGCAATTCACATTTAAGTGCTTGGCAGAGGATTCATCGAACCACAATCATACTACGTACCATTCCACTCCCGAGCAGCGCGCGGGAAAAACCAACACCTAAACCTTTCTGTTCGAGCTCTGATTTCTCTTATTTTATTTTGATGATCATTCCTACCTATGTAGGTTGGGCTCAACAAAATATTTTCGCATTCGGAAGAGAAAGTTGGTGACTGAAATTTCGTAAGTAGATCTCGCCGCGACGAAAAACGTCTTTGCTTTAATGACGTCCATCCAAATTCGCGTATCATATCTGCCACACTCTCTCCCCTACTACGTGATAATACAAAGCGAGCTGCCCTTTTTTGCACCCTTTCGATGTCCTCCGTCAATCCCACCTGGTAAGGATCCCACACCGCGCAGCAATATTCCAACAGAGGACGAACGAGTGTAGTGTAAGATGTCTCTTTAGTGGACTTGTTGCATCTTCTAAGTGTCCTGCCAATTAAACGCAACCTTCGGCTCGCCTTCCCCACAATATTATCTATGTGGTCTTTCCAACTGAAGTTGATCGTAATTTTAACACCTAGGTACTTAGTTGAATTGACAGCCTTCAGAATTGTACTGTTTATCGAGTAATCGAATTCCAACGGATTTCTTTTGGAACTCATGTGGATCACCTCACACTTTTCGTTATTTATCGTCAACTGCCACCTGCCACACCATACAGCAATCTTTTCTAAATCGCTTTCCAACTGACACTGATAGGCCTATAGTTAGCAGATAAAAGATTTTGACAGAGAACAAACAATGTATTTACCCTAATAGTACTCATATATATTTTGTGACTTCCTGTTTGACAAATTTCCTTTTTCTGACGGACACACTTCCAGATCGTCCGCTCATATTAACATTTCTAAACTCTGGCTTCTCTCTCCCCACATTCACCACTGCTGGCGGCTCACCTCCAACTGCGCAACGCTACGCGCTGTTCACGTCCAACTGCCCAACAATACAATAGCGAATATTTCAACAATGCCAACCAGTCACAAATTGCACACAGCACAGCCAGTGATTTTCATACAGATCGCTACGTGGCGTTACCAACATAAAAACCTAAACAGCCTACGTATATGGTGCTCGTATGGTGGGTGCATCCGTAACCATAGTAACCGAAGTGTTTGGTGTTTTGAGGGGCACTATATCGAAGATTTATACCGTATACAGAGAAATCTGAAAAAAAAACATCATCATTCGCTAAGTCACAACGCGAACGAAAGTGTGTGTTGAGTGATCGTGACAGACCGCCACTGAAGAGTATTTTAATGAAAAATAAGAGGACGACAACAGCAAAAATCACTGCAAAACTGCCGGCCGCGGTGGCCGAGCGGTTCTAAGCGCTTCAGTCCGGAACCGCACGACTGCTACGGTCGCAGGTTCGAATCCTGCCTCGGGCATGGATGTGTGTGATGTCCTTAGGTTACTTAGGTTTAAGTAGTTCTAAGTTCTAGGGCACTGATGACCTCAGATGTTAAGTCCCATAGTGCTCAGAGCCATTTGAACCATTTGAACCACTGCAAAACTAAATGTCACACTCTCGAAACCTGTTAGCACCAAAGCAACAGGAAGCGAGTTCGATTAGCAGGGCACTGCGGGGTGAGCTTGAATTCTAAAACCATTGGGGCAAACCCCTGTAACAGGAGAATTTGGTGCCGAAGGTTTAAACCTCGGTCTATGGAGCAATGGAAGAACATCATTTGGTTGGACGAGTCTTGTTTCACACTGTTGCCAACTTATGGCCGCGTTTACGTCCAAAGAGGAAAACATGACGGGCCACGACATCTTGATAGATGATTGTTGCAGTGTCTGTGTGTTTATCGGTTGCATTTTTTCATATGGCCTGTCAAGCCAATGGCAGCACGGCATCTCTTGCCGCAATTGTCACAAGTGTGTCTGGCTGCTGCGGCAGGAGCAGTGGTAGCATTGCGAAGCTTTTTCTGCCTTAATCTGTCTAACAAGCCTTCATCGTGCTTCGATATCTGTTTGTGTCGATTCCAAAGCCCTCCATATCTCGTTTACAGGAGTCCTTGAACCTCAATACAGGACGTCCTACAGGTCTTTTGGCTACAGAGATCTCTCCAAGCATCACCTCACGTGGTAATCTGTTCAAATGGTTCAAATGGCTCTGAGCACTATGGGACTTAACATCTATGGTCATCAGTCCCCTAGAACTTAGAAGTACTTAAAACTAACTAACCTAAGGACATCACACAACACCCAGTCATCACGAGGCGGAGAAAATCCCTGACCCCGCCGGGAATCGAACCCGGGAACCCGGGCGTGGGAAGCGAGATGGTAATCTGTCACGATGATTATTTGGGTATCCGTATCGTAGTGTTTCATGGGCCCCATTGTGACTCTGCAAGATCTTAGTACTACCAAGGATTATGTCTCCAGTTTGGCTGATCAGGACCACCCCATGGTTCAGTATTTATTCCCAGGTCGTAATACTGTGTTCCAAGACGAATGGAGCCCTGTTCATACACCACGCATCATCAAGGACTTGTTTTGTTAGCAACAGGATCAATTGTCGCATCTTCCCTGGTGAATACACTGATTCTGGAGAGAAGGGTGTGTGATCGCTATCTAACTTCGTCACCGCTACCTAAATTTCGCACTGTTTTGCAGGAATCATGGTATAAGATTCACTTAAAAACCGTAAAGGAACTACATTTATCTATTCGGAGACGATTGGAAGATGTTTTGAATTGAAACAGTTTTCGTACACCGTATTACACAGGGTATTGTGCTACACAACTGGCCATTAAAATTGCTACACCACGAAGATGACGTGTACAGACGCGAAATTTAACCGACATGAAGAAGATGCTGTGATATGCAAATGATTAGCTTTTCAGAGCATTCACACAAGGTTGGCGCCGGTGGCGACACCTCCAACGTGCTGAGATGAGGAAAGTTTCCAACCGATTTCTCATACACAAACAGCAGTTGACCGCCGTTGCCTGGTGAAACGTTGTTGTGATGCCTCATGTACGGAGGAGAAATGCGTACCATCACGTTTCCGACTTTGATAAAGGTCGGATTGCAGCCTATCGCGATGCGGTTTCTCGTAACGCGACATTGCTGCTCTCGTTGGTCGAGACCCAATGACTGTTAGCAGAATATGGAATCGGTGGGTTCAGGAGGGTAATACGGAATGCCGTGCTGGATCCCAACGGCCTCATATCACTAGCAATCGAGATGACAGGCATCTTATCCGCATGGCTGTAACGGATCGTGCAACCACGTCTCGATCCCTGAGTCAACAGATGGGGACGTTTGCAAGTCAACAACCATCTGCACGAACAGTTCGACACCGTTGGCAGCAGCATGGACTATCAGCTCGGAGACCGTGGCTGCGGTTACACTTGACGCTGCATCACAGACAGGAGCGCCTGCGATGGTGTACTCAACGACGAACCTGGGTGCACGAATGGCAAAACGTCATTTTTTCGGATGAATCCAGGTTCTGCTTACAGCATCATGATGGTCGCATCCGTGTTTGGCGACATCGCGGTGAACGCACATTGGAAGCGTGTATCCGTCATCGCCATACTGGCGTATCACCCGGCGTGATGGTATGGGGTGCCATTGGTTACACGTCTCAGCCACCTCTTGTTCGCATTGACGGCACTCTGAACAGTGGTCGTTACATTTCAGATGTGTTACGACCCGTTTCTCTACCCTTCATTCGATCCCTGCGAAACCCTACATTTCAGCAGGATAATGCACGACCGCATGTTGCAGATCCTGTACGGGCCTTTCTGGATACAGAAAATGTTCGACTGCTGCCCTGGCGAGCACATTCTCCAGGTCTATCACCAACGGAAAACGTCTGGTCAATGGTGGCCGAGCAACTGACTCGTCACAATACACCAGTCACTACTCTTGATGAACTGTGGTATCGTGTTGAAGCTGCATGGGCAGCTGTACCTGTACACGCCATCTAAGCTCTGTTTGACTCAATGCCCAGGCGTATCGAGGCCGTTATTACGGCCAGAGGTGGCTATTCTGGGTACTGATTTCTCAGGGTCTATGCACCCAAACTGCGTGAAAATGAAATCACATGTCAGTTCTGGTATAATATATTTGTCCAATGAATACCCGTTTATCATCTGCATTTCTTCTTGGTGTAGCAATTTTAATGGCCAGTAATGTATGTTTTTCGTGTTTCGATAATTTTGTCACCGCTTTACCTTTCTACTAGAAACACATTCTTCCGTAGCCTTGCATATATATGTCCTCTAGCCATTCCTGCTTAGTCGTTTTTCCCGTTTTGCCCATTCTTCCACTCTCATTCCACACAGCTGTATTTCCTTCCACCTGTTTCATTGCTTGCATTTTTATATTCACTCAATTCATCAATTTAAATTCTATATCTCGCAGATGATATGGTAATATTGGGTGATAAAGAGGTAGATGTATAGTTATAGCTTGATGCGTGGAAGGAAATAATGAATAGGTATGGATTAAAAATAAATATAGATAAGAGTGAAGTAATGGTATTTGGAAGAGAGAAAGGGATCAACTGAAATATTATCTTGAATGGAGAACCCCTCAAAGTGGTAGAAAGTTTCACTTATTTAGGGAGTGAAATATCTAGGGATGGAAGAATAACTAACGAAATTAATAGGAGTTTACAGAAGGGAGGCAATTTCTACCAAACAGTAAAACACGTGATTTGGAATAAGGAAGTTTCAGAAAAAGCAAAACTCCTCATGTGTAAGAATTATTACTTCCCTATTGTCTCGTATGGTGGAGAAAAATGGACAATGACAGAAAGGGAATGGAGCAGACTGCAAGCGGGTTTCTCAGAGCAGATAAAGGAAAAAGAAGAATGGACAGAGTAAGGAATGTAGAGATTAGAAAGGACCTTAAACAAGAAAGTATGAGAGAAGAAATTGAAAAAAAAAAAGAGATTAAGATGGTATGGACATGTTAAGAGGATGCATGGGCAGTAACTCCCCAAAATTATGGAAGAACTAAAGATGAATGGGAAAAGACCTAGAGGGCGCCCAAGAACACGGTGGAAAATGGGAGTGAGAATATCTGTAGAAAGGAGAGGTGTGACCTGGCAGAAAGTGGAGGAAGAAAAGTGGTGGGAGGACCGAGCCAAATGGAGAGGACTCGTCAGCACCCAGATCCGGCAGTAGCTGGAGCGGGATTCGGATATAGATAGAAATACAAAAAAAATGGTTCAAATGGCTCTGAGCACTATGGGACTTATCATCTATGGTCATTAGTCCCCTAGAACGTAGAACTACTTAAACCTAACTAACCTAAGGACATCACACAACACACAGTCATCACGAGGCAGAGAGAATCCCTGACCCCTCCGGGAATCGAACCCGGGAACCCGGGCGCGGGAAGCGAAAACGCTACCGCACGACCACGAGCTGCGGACGATAAAAATTCAATATCTGCTGTGAAGTCCAAGGATTTCTACTAGACCTTGTCTTTTTATCTATTTGGTCTTCTGCTACCTTCAAAATTTTCTCTCTCAAAGCTACTCTTATCGTTTCCCTTTTCCAGACAATCATTATCCTCCAAACTCTAAACTTCCTCTGGTTCTTCCACCTTATCCGGTTCATATATCTTAATTTCCTATCTATTTGCAATTGGTTCAGTTGTAATCTTCTGCTCACAACCAATAAATTAGGATCGAAGCCTAAATCTGTCCCTGTAAATGGCTAACGGTTTAAAATCTGGTTCGGAAATGTGTGTCATAGCATTATATAATAAACCTCAATTCTTGCAGAGTGTAGCGTCTGTTATATGCGATCTGAGCAGAGAAAAATTTAGGAAAAATCTTTCTGACTAAATAATTCTCAAAGTCGGACCGGGTTGCTAACGAATTGTTGTTTCAGCCCACATAAAATGCGTGTCACATCGGTGAGAGAGAATATAACGTTGAAATTGTTCATTGCAGATGTCTTACGACAAAATACCTTTCTCTCACCCTGTAAAGTAATAGCCTGAAACGAAGTATTATATTTTGAATTAACAGGCTTGGTTAGACAAAACTGAATAGCTGTGAAATTTAAAATTATATGTGCGTCTATTTCTGTTCGCACTCGCAAATCGGACTTCGTCAATATATAACAAGGAGGTACTATGTAATGTATGTAAGTAATAAAGTAATAACTATCGTAGTTAAACGGCCACAATTGAGGCGAAACGGACCGCATCCAAGGAGTCTAATTCTCATTAACAAATCTCACCGGTTGTTCCATGAGGTAAGGGATTAAAATGTAATACTGTGATTATAAAAAAAAAAATAAAAAGTTGAAAAAAAAAGACCACGATGCAATAGATCCCTTCTCATCTTAATTTATTATCCACTAAGTAGATTTAGGTGGACCTTATTGTTCGTATAGCTACAACGCAGAAGAAGAGCACAAAACGAGATAACCAGAGAAGAATGAAAAAACAAGCTACACGAAAATAGCAAAGATTATCATATTTTACTCCTGGAGAAAAGAATTAAAATGGGGTTATTATAAATGCAAAAAGTAAGCGAGTCTTTTTCTCGTAGTAACAGTATTACTTCCAATTCAATAAAACATGACAATGTTTTCAAATTAAGTTATCCAAGCTATGGAGCAAAAGGAAAATATCATTGAGTCCTTTCAAATGTCTCCGCGTCTCTTCAGCGTATGCAGTCTTCTTTCGTGATTCTTAAAGCATGTTTCAGCTGTGCAAAATTCTTCCAGATGTCGTTCATTCCTTTCTCCCAGTCGAAATTCTCGTGCTAGGAGGAAGGGAAGTTAAAATCCTTCCCCTCCTTTCCCTAGTATCGAATTCCAGTTCCGCCTCACAATTAAAAAATTCCTTTCCCTCAACTGTCTGAGTAATTTCATTTATCTCATCATATTGTCTTTCAGTTCCTTCACCATCTGCGCATCTGCAAGTTCCCACGACGGTAATTAAATGATTAAACGTTCAGTACAGTCGGAACTGATGTTCAAGATCAAAATCAGTATGTGTTGTAACCCTGACTGGCACGAATAGACAGTCATTTTTGTTGTGGCATGGAAACAGACATCCTCCGAGTGACATCTTTTGGATTTTTTTGCCTTGCCTAAAACAAATGCTGTCTCAACTGACAAATATCACTGGCAGGAGGGTGCTATCAAAGTATAGGCCTTTCAGTCACATACGACATATCCTCTATGGTCAAAAATCATGGCACCGGGCAGAACAGATAAGAATCCGTCTATGGCTTTTGGCATTTGTGGTGTGTACTTTCAGTATTTTTGCTAGCACTGATGTCTTTGTCGCCTGAGAAACGTAAAGTAAATATTTGTAGTATGATATACGAGCGTTGGAACTTCTCTCTCTAAGATGGTCGTAGGTTGTGTTCCAAAAATGAATAGCGTAGAGGCAGAAGTGATGACACTTTCTGCACGACCTGACCATTATTATGCAGGACAATGCTCAAGCACATACAGTGCAAGCCGTTACTGGTTTGTTTGACTGATGGGGCTGCTAAGTGCTATACCACCTACTGCACTCCCCTGACTTAAGCCCTCGTAAGTTCAACTCTGTTTCTAAACTGATGGGAACACTTGACGGCATTCGCTTCAGAACTACTACAATTCGTCGGGCAATAGACCGCGCCGCTCGAACTGTCAACACAACTGGCACTACTAAGAGTATCAAACAATGGTCTAAATGGCTCTGAGCACTATGGGACTTAACTACTGTGGTCATCAGTCCCCTAGAACTTAGAACTACTTAAACCTAACTAACCTAAGGACATCACACACATCCGTGCCCGAGGCAGGATTCGAACTTGCGACCGTAGCAGTCACGCGGTTCCGGACTGCGCGCCTAGAACCGCTAGACCACCGCGGCCGGCTACTAAGAGTATCATACGACTTCCACATCGCTGGCAACGGGTAACACGCAATGCTAGTGACTACTTTGAAGGTCAGTAAAACTTTGAAACACGTATCTATTTTGCACGAGCTGTAAATAAATAGTTGCCACTATTAAAGTTCCAACGTTCGTAATTAAAAAGTTTCTTCTCTATTACGACTTGTGAAATAATGACAGAAGGTTAATTTTTTATGTTTTGATGTTGAACGAACGTTCATCGGAACAACGTGGTCGGGTAAACTTCACTTGCAGCACCGATCAGAACAGCGTATTTAGCCGGTGGCCAGCGACGGCGATGTGATACCGCAGTTATGTTGTTTGCCGAGAACGTTATAACTCTGATCCATACTAACGTTATAAGTCTGGAAGTAACTCTGCTACCGTTACACGACTACACCGCTTAGCCCATATTGCTGAAATTTGGTATGGAGTTAGTACGAACGCTCAGAAAGAACAAAGACTACTTTATAAAGTCAATAGTACAAGCAATTTACTGATTTGAAGAATATTACGTATATTAGGGAAAATATTTACTCTTGGAAAAAGCTATTTACTCTTGACTTTTTGAATATTTTCATATTCGTGATAATGCTTTTATTGGTTGATCTGTTCTGCATAGTATGATTCAGCATAATGAATACAACACTTACGCAATCTTCAACCTGTTTAATCCATACATCCGTATTATAATAGACAAACCAATATTAGGAATGCGAAGGTAATTCTGGCTGTTACGTTTTCACGACTAAACCGCTTACCAGATTTTGATGAAATTTGGTATGGAGATTGTTTGAACGCTGAAGAGGAACATAGGCTACTTTAGAAACTAAATAAAGAAAAAAACGACCCCTAATATGGTATACATGAGTGGGATGCAGACCACGGTTACCCGGAGGTCAGCGACTCTTGATGTTCTTAGATCATTCCGTCACAATGCAAATCCGATGTTTACTGATACGGGCGGTTTCTGAAAACTTAAAACGAATTGGTAACCCACTTGGTGTAGCTGGACAGTTTTTACGGTGAAATACTGTGTAGATAAAATAGTAATATCCAAAGGCAAGGGTCAGCTCCAGGACCGTATTTGGAACTATTGCGGTATGCTTTGCAAACGTACGTTTGATTTAGCGCATAGGCAGTTCTAACAGAGTTCGAACTGTGAAATTTACTCGAACCCAAAAGATCTCCGATCAACCACAGATCTGCCGGACCTTAGACGCAGAACGTCGGTATACATGAGTGGGATGCAGACCACGGTTACCCGGAGGTCAGCGACTCTTGATGTTCTTAGATCATTCCGTGACAATGCAAATCCGATGTTTACTGATACGGGCGGTTTCTGAAAACTTAAAACGAATTGGTAACCCACTAGGTGTAACTGGACAGTTTTTACGGTGAAATACTGTGTAGATAAAATAGTAATATCCAAAGGCAAGGGTCAGCTCCAGGACCGTATTTGGAACTATTGCGGTATGCTTTGCAAACGTACGTTTGATTTAGCGCATAGGCAGTTCTAACAGAGTTCGAACTGTGAAATTTACTCGAACCCAAAAGATCTCCGATCAACCACAGATCTGCCGGACCTTAGACGCAGAACGTCAGAGGGCCTCAAGAGCTTGAGAGACTGTACAACAGTCACACGACCTTCGCATCTTCGACGCTGAGAGTCACGCGTCTCCTATACTCCCGAGATGCCTGAAGATTTACAAAGATGTGTCGTTTACTTGCTGTACTATAAACAGGGAGACCTCATGTCTTTACGGTAGGATGCGGGAGGCTTTTAGTGAGATTATATTTTATTATGACACTTTAAATGCGTATGCTCATCATCGATTGCTCTTCTGAGGGGAGTGGATAAAAAATCTCGGCACTGAAATGCGATGAAATGGAAGGAAGAAATGGCTGGCGTGTGTTGCTCTGGTCGCAAAATCTCACTTCCGGTGCTAGATGAGCCAGAGGAGCCCCTAAAAACTCTACTTCTGGATGAATGTAACGAATGGAGGCGTTTTTTAAATACAATTAGAAAATACAATACCTACTTCCAGATTCGAGATGCGACAAAATAATAACGACAAATTCGTTATTTGCCGATATACCGGCAGTACATAATTTTATACGTACACCCATACATACATACGTACACTGACATGACAAAACATTATGACTGCTGACCATCGCGATGTTTGATGCCACATGGTGGCGTTGGGGCCACGTGACGCTGTAACAGCAGTATGTAAGCGGAGCAGACATGGACGAGGGATCACCCTAGAGAAGATACGGGCTGCGAATGGGGAAATCCATTTCATCTACATCTACCTACATCTATGTGATTACTCGGCTGTTCACAAATAAGTGCCTGTCAGAGGCTTCAATGAACCACCTTCAAGCTGTCTTTCTAGCGGTCCACTCTCGAACGACGCGCGATAAAAAGGAGCATTCAAATTTTTCTGTGTGAGCCCTGATTTCTCTTATTTTACGTGCTGATCATTTCTCCCAATGTAGGTGGGTGCCAAAAGATTGGTTTCGCAAACAGAGGAGAAAATTGTTGATTGAAATTTCATGAGAAGTTCCCTTCGCAACGAAAAGCGCCTTTGTTTTAATGATTGCCACTCCAATCCACGTATCTTGTCTGTGGCACTATCTCCTCTATTTCGCGATAATACAAAACGAGCTGCCCTTCTTTGTACTTTTTCTATGTCATCCGTCAGTCCCACCTGATGTGGATCTCACACCGCACAGCAATACTCCAGAATAGGGCGGACCAGCGTGGTGTAAGCAGTCTCTTTAGAAGACCTGTTGCACCTTCTAAGTGTTCCGCCGAAGAATCGCAGTCTTTTATTTGCTCTACTCACAACATTATCTATGTGATTGTTCCAATTTAGATTATTTGTAATTGTAATTCCTAAGTATTTAGTTGAATTTACAGCCCTCTGATTTGTGTGACTTATCGCGTAATCGAAATTTAGCGGATTTCTTTTAGTATTCATATGAATCACTTTGCACTTTTCTTTACTCAGGGTCAAAATGGTCAAATGGCTCTAAGCACTATGGGACTTAACATCTGCGGTCATCAGTCCCCTAGACTCAGGAGTAATTAAACGTAACTAACCTAAGGACATCACACACATCCATGCGCGAGGCAGGATTCGAACCTGCGACCGTAGCAACAGAGCGGTTCCGGACTGAAGCACCTAGAACCACTCGGCCACAGCGGCCGTCTATTCAGGATCAACAGCCACTTTTCGCACCATACAGATATCATATCTAAATCATTTTGCAATTCGTTTTTGTCATCTGATGACTTTACAAGACGGTAAATGACAGCATCATCTTCAAATAATCTAAGAGGGCTACTTAGATTGTCTCCTATGTCGTTAATATTGGTCAGGAACAATAGAGGGCCTATAACACTTCCTTGGGGAACGCCGGATATTACTTCTAGTTTTACTCTATGAGTTTCCGTCTATTGCTACGAACTGTGACCTTTCTGACAGGAAATCACGAATCCGCACAACTGAGGCGATATTCCATAGGCACGCAGTTTGGTTAGAAGACGCTTGTGAGGAACGGTGTCGAAAGCCTTCTGAAAATCTAAAAATGTGGAGTCAATTTGACATCCCCTGTCGATAGCACTAATTACTTCATGAGTACAAAGAGCTAGTTGCGTTCCGCAAGAACGATATTTTCGGAAGCCGTGCTGACTGTGTATCAGTAAATCGTTTTCTTCGAGGTTCTTCATAATGTTCGAATGCAGTATATGTTCCGGAACCCTACTGCAAATCGACGTTAGTGATATGGGCCTGTAATTCAACGTATTATTTCTGTTTCCCTTTTTGGATATTGGTGTGATCTGAGCAACTTTTTAGTCTTTAGGTAAGGAACTTTCTGTGAGTGAGCGGTTGTATGTAATTGCTAAATACGGAGCTAGTGCATCTGCATACTCTGAAAGGAACCTGACTGGTATACCATCTGGACCGGAAGCCTTGCCTTTATTAATTGATTTAAGCTGCTTTGCAACACCGAAGATATCTACTTGTATGTTTCTCATCTTCGCAGTTGTTATTCATTGGAATTCGGGAATGTTTACTTGTTCTTCTTTGTGTTTAATAAGTCTTATTTGGTGCCACTGTCATCAGTGACTTCACCGTTGTTTCGCGCAGTGAAGGTATTGATTGCGTCTTGCCACTGGTGTGCTTCATATATGACCAGAATGGGTTTGGGTGTTCTGAGTTTGCTACATTGAAATAAAATTATCGTTACACTGAGTCTGTGTCCGAGTATCTCGAAAACGGTGAAGGTGGTCGAATGTTCACGTGCTGCGGTTGTGAGCATCGTCAGTTAAGATTTCATTTGGCACGGGACCATCGAGATTCGATAGTCGATCAATGGAAACGTGTCGGCTCCTCAGGTGAATTATACTTTTGCTACTCTAGTTGCTGGTCGTCTCCACAAACGCCGCCATCGACGTGAACTGCGGCTCGAAACCTGCAGCGCGACACTTATGCAGGCTTGTGGAAGCACAATTATGTTACGAGCGACGTTCTCCTGGTCTTGCATTGGACCTGTTGTAGTAATCCAAGACACGCTAATGGTTGCGAACCACCTGCATTCGTTCATGCTTAATGTCTTCCCCGACAGCGACGTCATCTTTGAGCAATATAGTTGTCCGTGTCTCGGAGGCAGAACCTTGCTACGGCGATTTGAAGTGCATCATTGTGAACTCACGTTGACCTCTCAGCGACCAAATTCGTTTGATAATAATCGTAAGGAACCGATCTGGGTCGCTATCTGGAGCCGTCACTGCGTACGCGAATCAGTGGCTCGTTATTTACGCGAGTTACGTGATCTGTGAGTAGACATCTGTGCCACATACCTCCACCAACCTACCAACAAACTGTCGGCTCCACAATACACAGAATCAGTGATGTATTTCGTTCCAAAGTCGGACAACAAACTACTAAACAGCTGGTCATAATGTTCCGGCTTATGACTGTATCTATACCAGTCTGCAGACAGATATTTATAAATGAACAATTTGCTAACTCAGCATTACTCATCATAACAATACTATTGATATGGGAGCTTAGCCGACAGTAACAGCTATTTGCAATTATAAAACAAAACAAAAATTAGATATAAAAGTTGTGTAAGTATAAACTACGTTCAGGCTTCATGTTGAATCTGATACTTACCGAAAGGTTGCCCACCAGGTAGCTTACGGAAGTCTGTGCAACACTGTTCGCGGCAGCAACACATCCGTTAATTGTGAAGTTATTTTGTTCTAAACTATGAAAATAAACTTCGGTAGGAAAGGAAAGCCCCCCGTCCCCGGTCGGAGATTCGAGTCCTCCCCCGGGCATGGGTGTGTGTGTCGTCCTTAGCGTAAGTTAGTTTCAGTTAGATTAACTAGAGTGTAAGCTTAGGGACCGATGACCTAAGCAGTTTGGTCCCATAAAGCCTCTCCTTAAATTTCGAGAAAAGGAAAAATACGAGACAATTATTTGACTTTATGAGCTGTGTGTCACGAACATTATTGGTTGCGCAAAACTAATGCGAGAGATGTGTGTATGAACACAATTGTGAAAGTATTATAGAAACTGAGATAGGTAGAGGAAGGATTTAAGCCAATAGTCAAGTAAAATTGTTATCGTGTAGTTTTCACAGCAAGAGATAAAATTAAAGTGTTTAAATTCAAACATTGAAATTGCGAACATGAAACGAAAAGTTAGGTATTTGATAATTTTTAGGATTGTATAAAAGCTAATAAAGAAGCATTAATATGAATTCTAAAAATATGAGTAAAGACTGATAATGAAGTTATAACAGCCAATAACGAAACACTGATGAGAAATCTAAAACAAGGCTAAAGACTATTTATTTATTTAATCGTATGGGAAGGGCCCCCTCCCTCCCCCGTCGGGCAGACCGTTGGCCAGATCCCGGCCTTTCAATTCCACACCACTTTGGCGAGCTGCAGTCGATGAAGATGATAGGATGATGATGACAGCACAACGCCCAGTCCCTGGGCTGAGAAAAGTCCCCAACCCAGCCGGGAATCGAACCCGGGCCCAGAGGATGGACAATCCGTCACGCTGACTTTTTTTTTCTTTTTTCCGATATAGTTCGTTGCGTTTGGTCTGGGCGGACGTCACAAGACATCCGTTCAAGTTGATCGTTGATGCCTTGACTTAGTTTTTTTTTTTTTTTTTTTTACTACAGAGACCACGCAGCCCTCTGACCGAACACGATGAGCTACCGGGGCGAACTGACCATTCAGCTACCGGGAGCAGACAGACTAAAGACTGATATTAACGAACAAACGGGAAATATTGAAATTTTCCGCCGACATTCGACCCTGGCTTCATTTTTATGGATGACTGTAGCGAAAGCCTCAGACAGCGCAGCTGGAGGATCTCTTAGAACGTGGCGATATTCGGCGAATGAATGGACTGGTCTTCCAGTTCTTCCGTCGTAAAAACCATTGGGCACTTGCGGAGAGACGTATTGCAGCGTGTGTATACGCATCAACGACTATCCAGCAGTTATAAACCTGGCTGGTGGTGGAATGGAACGCCCTATTCCAAGAACCCCTTATCAACATTATGGCCAATATTGGAGGACGTTGCAGAGAATGCACTGTCATTCGTGGTGAGCGCACGGCTTATTAATAATGTCCATTATTGCCTCTGAATATAAGTATCAAGTTTCGCACAGCAGTATATTTTACCATACGACAAATAACACCGAGTGGATCTCGGTTCTCAGGCCTGCCGCTAGATCTTGTTTTGCAAATCACACAATATTTCATCGCGTCATCTACATTTACATCCATACTCCGCAAGCCACCTGCGGTGTGTGGCGGAGGGTACCTTGAGTACCTCTGTCGGTTCTCCCTTCTACTCCAGTCTCGTATTGTTCGTGGAAAGAAAGATTGTCGGTATGCCAATGTGTGGGCTCTAATCTCTCTGATGTTATCCTCATAGTCTCTTCGCGAGGAATACGTAGGAGGAAGCAATATACTGCTTGACTCGTCGGTGAAGGTATGTTCTCGAAACTCCAACAAAAGCCCGTACCGAGCTACTGAGCGTCTCTCCTGCAGAGTCTTCCACTGGAGTTTATCTATCACCTCCGTAACGCTTTCGCGATTACTAAATGATCCTGTAACGAAGCGCGCTGCTTTCCGTCTGATCTTCTCTATCTCTTCTATCAACCCTATCTGGTACGGGTCCCACACTGGAGAGCAATACTTAAGCAGTGGACGAACAAGTGTACTATAACCTACTTCCTCTGTTTTCGGATTGCATTTCCTTAGGATTCTTCCAATGAATCTCAGTTTGGCATCTGCTTTACCGACGATTAATTTTATATGGTCATTCCATTTTAAATCACTCCTAATGCCTACTCCCAGATAATTTATGGAATTAACTGCTTCCAGTTTCTGACCTGCTATATTCTAGCTAAATGATAAACGATCTTTCTTCCTATGTATTCGCAGCACATTACACTTGTCTACATTGAGATTCAATTGCCATTCCCATCACCATGCGTCAACTCGTTGCAGATCCTCCTGGATTTCAGTACAATTTTCCATTGTTACGACCTGTCGATATCATCCGAAAAAAGCCTCAGTGAACTTCCGATGTTATCCACAAGGTCATTTATATTTATTATGAATAGCGACGTCCTACGACACTCCCCTGCGTCAGAGCTGAAATCACTCGTACTTCATCTACGTCTACATCTACATCTACATTTATACTCCGCAAGCCACCCAACGGTGTGTGGCGGAGGGCACTTTACGTGCCACTGTCATTACCTCCCTTTCCTGTTCCAGTCGCGTATGGTTCGCGGGAAGAACGACTGTCTGAAAGCCTCCGTGCGCGCTCTAATCTCTCTAATTTTACATTCGTGATCTCCTCGGGAGTTATAAGTAGGGGGAAGCAATATATTCGATACCTCATCCAGAAACGCACCCTCTCGAAACCTGGCGAGCAAGCTACACCGCGATGCAGAGCGCCTCTCTTGCAGAGTCTGCCACTTCAGTTTATTAAACATCTCCGTAACGCTATCACGGTTACCAAATAACCCTGTGACGAAACGCGACGCTCTTCTTTGGATCTTCTCTATCTCCTCCGTCAAACCGATCTGGTACGGATCCCACACTGATGAGCAATACTCAAGTATAGGTCGAACGAGTGTTTTGTAAGCCACCTCCTTTGTTGATGGACTACATTTTCTAAGCACTCTCCCAATGAATCTCAACCTGGTACCCGCCTTACCAACAATTAATTTTTTATGATCATTCCACTTCAAATCGTTCCGCACGCATACTCCCAGATATTTTACAGAAGTGACTGCTACCAGTGTTTGTTCCGCTATCATATAATCATACAATAAAGGATCGTTCTTTCTATGTATTCGCAATACTATGTATTCGCAAGACTTCTCTCCATTGAGAATGACATGCTGCGTTCTGTTATCTAGGAACTCTTCAATCCAATCACACAATTGGTCTGATAGTCCATATGCTCTTACTTTGATCATTAAACCACTGTGGGGAACTGTATCAAACGCTCTGCGGAAGTCAAGAAACACGGCATCTATCTGGGAACCCGTGTTCAAATGGTTCAAATGGCTTTGAGCACTATGTGACTTAACTTCCGTGGTCATCAGACCCCTAGAACTTAGAACTACTTGAACCTAACTAATCTAAGTACATCACACACACCCATGCCCGAGGCAGGATTCGAACCTGCGACTGTAGCGGTCGCGCGGTTCCGGACTGAAGCGCCTAGAACCGCGAACCCGTGTCTATGACCCTCCGAGTGTCGTGAACGAATAGCGCGAGCTGAGTTGCACACGATCGTCTTTTTCGAAACCCATGCTGATTCCTACAGAGTAGATTTCTAGTCTCCGGAAAAGTCATTATAAATGGTTCAAATGGCTCTGAGCACTGTGGGACTTAACATCTTAGGTCATCAGTCCCCTAGAACTGAGAACTACTTGAACCTAACTAACCGAAGGACATCACACACATCCATGCCCGAGGCAGGACTCGAACCTGCGATCGTAGTAGTCCCGCGGTTCCGGACTGAAGCGCCTAGAACCGCACGGCCACCGCGGCCGGCGAAAAGTCATTATACTCGAACATAATACGTGTTCCAAAATTCTACAACTGATCGACGTTAGAGATATAGGTCTATAGTTCTGCACATCTGTTGGACGTCCCTTCTTGAAAATCGCGATGACCTGTGCCCTTTTCCAATATTTTGGAACGCTATGCTTTTCTTGAGACATACGGTACACAGATGCAAGAAGGGGGGCAAATTCCTTCGCGCACTCTGTGTAAAATCGAACTAGTATTCCATCAGGTCCAGCGGCCTTTCCTCTTTTGAGGAATTTTAATTGTTTTCCTATACCTCTGTCATCTATTTCGATATCTATCATCTGCACAACTTCAGGTGGTCACTGCGAGTGACTGCTGGCAAGTATCACTAGTAGATGTAAACAATAGGTGGGTCCTTTATAGAGGCCGCATAGGAAGGTAGCACGTGCACGAGGGTAATGGTTGAAATGGCTCTGAGCACTATGGGACTTAACTGCTGAGGTCATCAGTCGCCTAGAACTTAGAACTAATTAAACCTAACTAACGTAAGGACATCACACACATCCATGCCCGAGGCAGGATTCGAACCTGCGATCGTAGCGGTCGCGCGGTTGCAGGCTGTAGCGCCTAGAACCGCTCGGCCACCCCGGCCGGCACGAGGGTAACGATACCGTCATAAACACAGAGTTTTATGTTTGCAACAGAAGTGGCAGGCTTCCACATGTGAGTACTACCGCGAATGCAGTTGCTTGGGAACTCTGTATCTTGGAGGACTACATGTATACTCTGCAAGCCACCATGTGGTGTGTGGCGGAGTGTACATCTACAATATTGTGATAAAAGTAATGTGCAGAAACAGATGTTTAGCACATAGTTTGTCTCAGTACACACTGTGGGGAAAAATTCTTGAAACCAAGGAGCAGTTGTGCAGTTCAAACAAAAGTTGGAAGATGATGTCTCTTCAAATTTCTCTCCAAAGAGTGGCGCTACTAGTGCCACTATGAGGACACAAGTCAGGTGTGCTTTAAATACACGCTGGGCCGTGCTGCGGCTCGCGTTGGTGCTGTTTGTAGGTTTCCCGCCTCTGTCGGAGGCCAGACCGTACCGTTTAGTTGACATGGTTGCGGATGTTTCTCTTCTTCTCCTGTTGACTGGTGCCACGCGGTTTCGCAAGCGTTGCCTGTCCGCTAGTGGCAGCAGTGGCGGTTATCGATATGTAATAACTGTGGCCCTATCTTCGGGGTGACGTCGTGGTTCTTCTGGGTCGAGTCAGTGGGCAGTTCAGTTGGGGACTCAGGAGGAGCCAGGTCTGCACAGTGTCAGAACACGCCAGGACCGCTGGTGGCGTGCATGGACTGCCGGATCGAAGGCCTGTGGTCACGATGGTGCACGACCTCTTCTTAAACCGGATCCTGCAAGCTTTAAGTTGAGTTGAGAAACCTCCACCATTGTGAGATCTTGGGTTCGCGTTGCTGCTCGTAGTGTTGGTGAGGCAAACAGCAGCGAGTGGAGTGCTTGGGGAAGGCGGATCTGATTAGCTTTCCCGAACTTCTAGTTATTATTTATTGCATTGAGTTTCGTTACTATTTTTTAAGTTCAACCAGCGATATTTTTCCTGCCTCGTGGCCTCTAACACCCCAGTTACCTGTCCTGGGTGTTAGTCTATGTAACGGCAGTGTACGTTTCCTCGCCTTGCCGCTGCTGTCCGGTGAGGCGTGTAGTTTTGACAGCTTTCCTGATTGTAGGTTGGTTGGTGATTCTTCTGCTCTGGTGGCAGTGATTCCTTTCTCGTTCCGGGCGCTCTAAGCACAGTAACCTGCGGACAGAGTCCAGACTCCAGTTCCGGCTTGGCGTATTTTTACATCTGGTTTATTGGACGTCAGGTAGCCTCAGCAAGATTATCATCAGTCTTTCGTTAGACTGCCACTAGTCTGAGGTTCCATCTTGTGAAGTGAATACAACTCTTGGCTGCCTATATTGTCGCTCGCGAAAGTGTTCTTTGCCAGACCTACTCAGAGGTCGATTCCTGGTTCACCGTCTGTGACTGGCCCTTGTGTTTTATTATTGTTTTTGCTGTTTTATTGTATGTTTCTAAATTTTTGTCCAGCTGACGACAAGAGCGACTGTCTCGTGCAACATGAACTGACACTGGTACAAAATCACTTGCGACTTGACGGGATTTCCGGTGATGTCGACGCACACTATTTGCGGGACGAACACAGTCACTGTTAGAGAGAGTGGCACTGGGTGGAGTGGAATGAACGACATAAATTTCCATCGGCGAAGTTTCGCGAGCCTGAGTAACATTGGTTCAATTCCGATTCCGGCGTAAAGCAAAGGGCCTGGAATGGTTTTCAGTTTACGATCTGAGCTGTTTCTGGCAAACACTCTGAACATGTCCTTTTTTATTACAGTAAAAGCAAATAGCTTGGCGTGACGGACAGTTCTCACGCGAATATTTAGTAGCGCACCGCGGGTATGAGTTGAGCACTGCATTCGCTTGCCGGCGCGACACACGTGGCTGAGAGCCTGGCGGCAGTGGCACGGCCGGGCGCGAGGGCTATTTACTGCTTCGTGCAGCTCGCCCGGCGGGCCGATTTACCTGACACACGGCTGGCGAAGTTTCAAATGATTCCTGAGCAAAGTCAAGTGTGTCTTGCCTATCCAATATGTCTATCACTTGTTGAAGGGAGGGATTGACCAGTTTCAAAATATGTTCCCTTATACGAACATCAGAAACGTTCTGCGCAATTGCATCACGTACCATAGTATCTGAATATGGGAGTCCACATTGACACTCAAAAGCACAATCCCTAGTAAGCCACTGCAAGGATGCAACCCACTCCCGATTAGTCTGACCTGCCGTACGTTTTGTACGAAAGAAGGTATACCGTTTCGCAACTACATTGACTGATTGTTTGAAATATGCATCTAATGCAGACAAAATTTCTTCGTAGGACAGAGTTGCTCCATCGCGTCGGGGAAATAATTTGACTATCGCACCGTAGGTT